>NC_090647.1:188805881-189115603 GCF_040937935.1 Hyperolius riggenbachi | reverse complement strand
CCCCCCCCCCCCCCCCTCACCATCACTATCCTAGTGATCTAAAAACTTTTTTAGTATCACTAGTGGTAACAAACAGTTAGGCCAGTTATCTAAGCAAAAGGGTTGTTAGTGTCAGTTAGTGCTCAGCCCACTGCACCACAGTCACTAATTAGCGTCATCACTGTCGCTAATCAGCATTGGTACTATATAGTATCTGTAAGTGATTATTAGTGATCACAGTCAGATCTATATTAGGGTCTCTAGGATCCACAAAAAAACGCAGTGTTTGCCCGATCAGACCTGATCGTTCGCCTGCACTGCGTTCAGCCCGCCCCACCGCAGTGACAGAAATTTCTTTTTTCTGATCACTGCAAAAAACACTACACAAGCTGTGGCACTGTAAACATCAGTTTTGATTTTTTTTATCTAAACTCAGTGACCACAGCTTTCTACCTCTCAAGTACTCCCTTTCGCTAGGTAGGTGCTCTTTTCCTGGGTAGTCTCAGAGGAATACCTCCTAAATTTAGCAGGCCACCATGGCAAAAAAGAGGTTTTCCAATGAAGACATCTACAGGTACATGGACCAGTCGGATGAGGATGATTGGGTCGACTTATTCGACGAATCTTCGGGTTCAGAGTACGATCCTGTAGACAGCAGTGGCTCTCAGACCGATAGTTCCGATGACGAGGTTGAGGTCCCGGCTAGAGCCAGGCGTACCACACCCCATGTCACTGGACTGCAGGTGGCGGAAGATCAGTCTCAAGGGCAGCAGAGTGGCGCTGATCTGATTTTTCTTGGTGAGGCATGCACCAGCAGCGCAGCATCTCCTGGGCCTATCAACACCAGTATTTCCGCAGAAGACCCTGATGAAGTGGCGGACACCATCCTGGAAGTAGAAACTGGTTCGGTGGTACGTGAATTAAGATCCGATCCGCAGCCACCAAGTAGACGGGCCCGTACTCCCATTGGTTTTCCAGAGGTGCTGGCAAACCCTGATTGGCATTCCCCTGATCCCGCCGCACCCATACTGCCCCCTTTCACCGCCCAGTCTGGAGTCCAGGTGGAGACAGTTGAACTAGGATCGGCCCTAGACTTTTTTGAACTGTTCCTCACCCAGGATCTCCTTGACTTAATTGTGGCTGAGACCAACCTATATGCCACACAATTTATAACCGCCCATCCGAAAAGCTGCCACGCCCAGCCTTTTCGGTGGAAACCACTCCAAGTTTCCGAACTTAAAATTTTTTTGGGCCTTCTCCTCAACATGGGTATTACTAAAAAAAATGTATTGCGCTCTTATTGGTCTACACGCCAAATACA
This sequence comes from Hyperolius riggenbachi, assembly GCF_040937935.1. Lineage (NCBI taxonomy): Eukaryota > Metazoa > Chordata > Amphibia > Anura > Hyperoliidae > Hyperolius > Hyperolius riggenbachi. The sequence goes on along the minus strand of NC_090647.1, from coordinate 189,114,303 downwards.
TAACATGCCCGTGTTCTCTGCTGCCATGTCCAGGACGCGATTTGAGATCATCCTGCGCTTCCTGCATTTCAATGACAACGACACCTGTCATGAAAGAGACCACCCAGCTTATGACCGGCTCCACAAAATTCGGCCCCTCATAGACCACCTGTCATCCACATTTGCAGATGCTTATACCCCTGAACAGAACATCTGTGTAGATGAGTCCCTCGTACATTTTACCGGGCGCCTTGGCATCAAACAGTACATCCCAAGCAAGCGCGCCCGGTATGGGGTGAAACTGTATAAGCTCTGTGATAGGGCCACAGGCTATACATCTCGTTTTAGGGTCTATGAGGGAAAAGACTCAAAATTGGAGCCGGTCGGATGTCCTGACTACCTGGGGAGCAGTGGAAAGATTGTGTGGGACTTGGTGTCACCCTTGTTCCAGAAGGGGTACCATCTTTATGTGGACAACTTTTACACAAGTGTGGCCCTCTTTCAGCACTTAAAGTTAGAAGGAATCCGATGCTGTGGCACCGTGCGGCCTAGTCGCCGGGGCTTCCCCCAACAGCTCGTTAACACCAGACTTCAACGGGGGGAGAGGGCCGCCTTGTGTACCGATGACTTGCTCTCGGTGAAATGGAAGGACAAGAGGGACGTTTACCTTCTGTCTACCATTCACACAGACACGACAGTACAAATTACACGGGCAACAGAGGTCATTGAAAAGCCCCTCGCCGTCCACAGCTATAATGCCAACATGGGAGGGGTGGACTTCAATGACCAGATGTTAGGGCCCTATTTAATTTCCCGGAAAACCAGACGCTGGTATAAGAAAGTGTCTGTGTATTTAATTCAATTGGCGATGTACAACAGCTTTGTTCTCTACAGTAAGGCTGGGAGAACTGGATCTTTCCTTCAATTCCAGGAAGACATTGTTTCGGCACTCCTCTATCCAGAAGGTGACAGAGCCCAACCCCCAAATGCAACTAGCCGGCTGCATGGAAGGCATTACGCCTACCCGATTCCCAGTACCCCAACTCAACGCAACCCCAGAAAAAGATGTCGTGTCTGCAGCAAGGCTGGAATAAGGCATGACACCCCCGTTTACTGTCCCCGCTGTCCTGACCAGCCTGGCCTATGCCTAGGGGAGTGTTATGAGAGGTACCATGAGAAGGCACACTTTTAGAACCTAGGGAACTACAGACACAGCAGTAGGCACACAAGGGTCTCTCAGTGCTATTTCACACTGGCGCGATGCGTTAGGGCAAATTGCCTAGCAAAAGTCACACTTTGCGGTCCCCCCCTACGCCGGAAGTGCTTGACTTAACGCTAGTGCATGCCTACGTTACTGCGTGGCTTCTGCGGCAATTTGGGTCGGCCCGGAAGTCATGTTAGTCTACGGCGACGCAGTTAATTACTAGGCCGAATGCTACTCTTGTGGTATTCCCTGAAGATCTATTTTGGGCGAGACGGTGCAGCGGGCTCGACCGACCGGATAGGCCAGTATGCAGTGTGAACCCAAACATCAGGTTTTGAGAGATCCAAATACACTGGCCTGCCAGAAACCTCTCCTTTCACTTGGGACAGAATGCATAATGTACTTCGCCACATATCTGTGCGATTTGCACTTTGCACATTGACCCATGGGGGAGGAGAAGTTTATCCTCAGCTCGCAGGTAAAAAAAAAAAAAAAAAAAAAAAAAACAGGTAAGCAAAAAAGTTAATATTTGGTTACCAATGTTATTGTTTGGTTTGAACATATTTAATAAAGTTTAAAAAGTTAATGTTATTGAAGTGCTTTGCTGCTTGCTTGCTTTTTTTTTTTTTTTTTTTTTTTTTTTCTTCTTCTCTCTTTTTTTCCAACCGACCAATCAGCTGCAGCACTGATGATGCATCCTGACAGAAGCATTGCGCTTCTGTCAGGTTACACAAAATCGGTGCATGCAGCGCTGTAGGACGAGATTTCTCCTCCACAGTAAAAAAGATACGTTTGCCGAGGCATATGGGCCAAGGTGTGGTGTTGGGGATTCATATGCTTTGGCAAGCACTTTGTATCAAAAAAGAACTCAAGCAATGATTTCTCCATTCACATCGATCAATGTGGATGAATAAATCAGGATTGCCTGGGCATACGAGCTGGTGGGTTTGGATTTTTGGGGTGGCAGCTCCTATGTCCAGGCGGACGCCTTCCCCTCCTTTTTGTTTTGTTTTTTTCGTTTTTCTTCTCTCTTTTTTCTATCCAGACCGACCGACCGACCGACCGACCAATCAGCTGCAGCACTGATGGTGCATCCTGACAGAAGCATTGCGCTTCTGTCAGGTTACACAAAATCGGTGCATGCAGCGCTGTAGGACGAGATTTCTCCTCCACAGTAAAAAAGATACGTTTGCCGAGGCATATGGGCCAAGGTGTGGTGTTGGGGATTCATATGCTTTGGCAAGCACTTTGTATCAAAAAAGAACTCAAGCAATGATTTCTCCATTCACATCGATCAATGTGGATGAATAAATCAGGATTGCCTGGGCATACGAGCTGGTGGGTTTGGATTTTTGGGGTGGCAGCTCCTATGTCCAGGCGGACGCCTTCCCCTCCTTTTGTTTTGTTTTTTTCGTTTTTCTTCTCTCTTTTTTCTATCCAGACCGACCGACCGACCGACCGACCGACCAATCAGCTGCAGCACTGATGGTGCATCCTGACAGAAGCATTGCGCTTCTGTCAGGTTACACAAAATCGGTGCATGCAGCGCTGTAGGACGAGATTTCTCCTCCACAGTAAAAAAGATATGTTTGCCGAGGCATATGGGCCAAGGTGTGGTGTTGGGGATTCATATGCTTTGGCAAGCACTTTGTATCAAAAAAGAACTCAAGCAATGATTTCTCCATTCACATCGATCAATGTGGATGAATAAATCAGGATTGCCTGGGCATACGAGCTGGTGGGTTTGGATTTTTGGGGTGGCAGCTCCTATGTCTCTCTTTCTTTTCTTTTTGTTTCACATTTTTTGGCAGATATTTGTTCATCCACATTGATCGATGCGAATGAAGGGATGTTTGCCGTTCATTTTTCCTTTCAGCCCAGAATGCACTACCTGTATGCCCAATATAAGGAGTATAGCAGAAATACTGGCCATACATGTAATGATTGCAGAGGCCCTAAAATGCCAGGACAGACCCCACAAATGACCCCATTTTGGAAAGAGGACACCCCAAAGTATTCCGTGAGGTGCATGGTGAGTTCATAGAAGATTTTGTTTTTTGTCACAAGTTAGCATAAATTGTTGTTTTTTGTTTTTTTTCACAAAGTATCCTTTTCTGCTAACTTGTGACAAAAAAGAATTTTTTTTATAAACTCACCATGCCCCTCATGGAATACTTTGTGGTGTCTTATTTTTAAAATGGGGTCATTTGTGGGGTTTGTTAACTGTCCTGTCATGTGGGGGGGGGGCTAAATTGTGAGCACCCCTGTAAAGCCCAAAGGTAGTCATTGCACGTTGGGCCCCTTAGCGCAGTTAGGCTGCAAAAAAGTGCCACACGTGCTATCGCCGTACCCGGGAGAAGTAGACCAATGTGTTTTAGGGTGTATTTTTACACATACCCATGATGGGTAGAAGAAATCACTCTGTAAATGACAATTTTTTGATTTTTTTTTACACACATTTGTCCATTTACAGAGATATTTCTCCCACCCAATATGGGTATGTGTAAAAATACACCCCAAAACACATTGTACTACTTCTCCCGAGTACGGCAATACCACATGTGTGGCCCTTTTTTGCACCCTAACTGCGCTAAGGGGCCCAGAGTCCAATGAGTACCGTTAGCATTTCACAGGTCATTTTGAGAAATTTGGTTTCAAGACTACTCCTCACGGTTTAGGGCCCCTAAAATGCCAGAGCAGTATAGGAACCCCACAAATGACCCCATTTTAGAAAGAAGACACCCCAAGGTACTCAATTAGGAGTATGGTGAGTTCATAGAAGATTTTACTTTTTGTCACAAGTTAGCGGAAAATGATTGTTAATGGGTTTTTTTACCAAGTGTCATTTTCCGCTAACTTGTGACAAAAAATAAAATCTTCTATGAACTCACCATACTCCTAACGGAATACCTTGGGATGTCCTCTTTGTAAAATGGGGTCATTTGTGGGGTTCCTATACTGCTCTGGCATTTTAGGGGCCCTAAACCGTGAGGAGTAGTCTTGAAACCAAATTTCTCAAAATGACCTGTGAAATGGTAACGGTACTCATTGGACTCTGGGCCCCTTAGCGCAGTTAGGGTGCAAAAAAGTGCCACATATGTGGTATCGCTGTACTCGGGAGAAGTAGTACAATGTGTTTTGGGGTGTATTTTTACACATACCCATATTGGGTGGGAGAAATATCTCTGTAAATGGACAATTGTGTGTAAAGAAATCAAAAAATTGTCATTTACAGAGATATTTCTCCCACCCAATATGGGTATGTGTAAAAATACACCCCAAAACACATTGTACTACTTCTCCCGAGTACGGCGATACCACATGTGTGGCCCTTTTTTGCACCCTAACTGCGCTAAGGGGCCCAGAGTCCAATGAGTACCTTTAGCATTTCACAGGTCATTTTGAAACATTTGGTTTCAAGACTACTCCTCACGGTTTAGGGCCCCTAAAATGCCAGAGCAGTATAGGAACCCCACAAATGACCCCATTTTAGAAAGAAGACACCCCAAGGTACTCAATTAGGAGTATGGTGAGTTCATAGAAGATTTAGCTTTTTGTCACAAGTTAGCGGAAAATGATTTTTATTGGGTTTTGTTTACCAAGTGTCATTTTCCACTAACTTGTGACAAAAAAAAAATCTTCTATGAACTCACCATACTCCTAACGGAATACCTTAGGATGTCCTCTTTGTAAAATGGGGTCATTTGTGGGGTTCCTATACTGTCCTGGCATTTTAGGGGCCCTAAACCGTGAGGAGTAGTCTTGAAACCAAACTTCTCAAAATGTCCTGTGAAATGCTAACGGTACTCATTGGACTCTGGGCCCCTTAGCGCAGTTAGGATGCAAAAAAGTGCCACACATGTGGTACCGCCGTACTCAGGAGAAGTAGTATTATGTGTTTTGGGGTGTATTTTTACACATACCCATATTGGGTGGGAGAAATATCTCTGTAAATTGACAATTGTGTGTAAAGAAATCAAAAAATTGTCATTTACAGAGGTATTTCTCCCACCCAATATGGGTATGTGTAAAAATACACCCCAAAACACATTGTACTACTTCTCCCGAGTACGGCGATACCACATGTGTGGCCCTTTTTTGCACCCTAACTGCGCTAAGGGGCCCAGAGTCCAATGAGTACCTTTAGCATTTCACAGGTCATTTTGAAACATTTGGTTTCAAGACTACTCCTCACGGTTTAGGGCCCCTAAAATGCCAGAGCAGTATAGGAACCCCACAAATGACCCCATTTTACAAAGAGGACATCCCAAGGTATTCCGTTAGGAGTATGGTGAGTTCATAGAAGATTTTATTTTTTGTCACAAGTTAGCGGAAAATGACACTTGGTAAAAAAAACTAATAACAATCATTTTCCGCTAACTTGTGACAAAAAGTAAAATCTTCTATGAACTCACCATACTCCTAATTGAGTACCTTGGGGTGTCTTCTTTCTAAAATGGGGTCATTTGTGGGGTTCCTATACTGCCCTGGCATTTTAGGGGCCCTAAACCGTGAGGAGTAGTCTTGAAACCAAATTTCTCAAAATGACCTGTGAAATGCTAACGGTACTCATTGGACTCTGGGCCCCTTAGCGCAGTTAGGATGCAAAAAAGTGCCACACATGTGGTACCGCCGTACTCAGGAGAAGTAGTATTATGTGTTTTGGGGTGTATTTTTACACATACCCATATTGGGTGGGAGAAATATCTCTGTAAATTGACAATTGTGTGTAAAGAAATCAAAAAAATGTCATTTACAGAGAGATTTCTCCCACCCAATATGGGTATGTGTAAAAATACACCCCAAAACACATTGTACTACTTCTCCCGAGTACGGCGATACCACATGTGTGGCACTTTTTTGCACCCTAACTGCGCTAAGGGGCCCAGAGTCCAATGAGTACCTTTAGCATTTCACAGGTCATTTTGAAACATTTGGTTTCAAGACTACTCCTCACGGTTTAGGGCCCCTAAAATGCCAGAGCAGTATAGGAACCCCACAAATGACCCCATTTTACAAAGAGGACATCCCAAGGTATTCCGTTAGGAGTATGGTGAGTTCATAGAAGATTTTATTTTTTGTCACAAGTTAGCGGAAAATGACACTTGGTAAAAAAAACCCAATAACAATCATTTTCCGCTAACTTGTGACAAAAAGTAAAATCTTCTATGAACTCACCATACTCCTAATTGAGTACCTTGGGGTGTCTTCTTTGTAAAATGGGGTCATTTGTGGGGTTCCTTTACTGCCCTGGCATTTTAGGGGCCCTAAACCGTGAGGAGTAGTCTTGAAACCAAATGTCTCAAAATGACCTGTGAAATCCTAAAGGTACTCATTGGACTTTGGGCCCCTTAGCGCAGTTAGGGTGCAAAAAAGTGCCACACATGTGGTATCGCCGTACTCAGGAGAAGTAGTACAATGTGTTTTGGGGTGTATTTTTATACATACCCATGCTGAGTGGGAGAAATAACTCTGTAAATGGACAATTGTGTGTAAAAAAATCAAAAAATTGTCATTTGCAGAGATATTTCTCCCACCCAGCATGGGTATGTGTAAAAATACACCCCAAAACACATTGTACTACTTCTCCCGAGTATAGCGATACCATATGTGTGACACTTTTTTGCAGCCAAACTGCGCTAAGAGGCCCACAGTGCAATGACTACTTTTAGGCTTTACAGGGGTGCTTACAATTCCGCACCCCCCAAAATGCCAGGACAGTAAACACACCCCATAAATGACCCCATTTTGAAAAATAGACACTTCAAGGTATTCATTGAGAGGCATGTTGAGTCCATGGCAGATTTCATTTTTTTTTGTTACAAGTTAGCAGAAATGGAAACCTTTTTTTTTTTTTTTTTTTGTGACAAACTGTCATTTTCCGCTAACTTGTGACAAAAAATAAAATCTTCTATGAACTCACTATGCCTCTCAGTGAATACTTTGGGATGTCTTCTTTCCAAAATGGGGTTATTTGTGGGGTATTTATACTATCCTGGAATTTTAGCACCTCATGAAACATGACAGGTAGTCAGGAAAGTCAGAGATGCTTAAAAATGGGAAAATTCACTTTTTGCACCATAGTTTGTAAACGCTATAACTTTTACCCAAACCAATAAATATACACTGAATGGGTTTTTTTTCATCAAAAACATGTTTGTCCACATTTTTCGCGCTGCATGTATACAGAAATTTTACTTTATTTGAAAAATGTCAGCACAGAAAGTTAAAAAAATCATTTTTTTGCCAAAATTCATGTCTTTTTTGATGAATATAATAAAAAGTAAAACTCGCAGCAGCAATCAAATAGCATCAAAAGAAAGCTGTATTAGTGAGAAGAAAAGGAGCCAAAATTCATTTAGGTGGTAGGTTGTATGAGCGAGCAATAAACCGTTAAAGCTGCAGTGGTCTGAATGGAAAAAACAGCGCTGGTCCTTAAGGGGGGGTAAAGGCTGAGTCCTCAAGTGGTTAAAAAAAAAAAAAGTACTGCAGGCTGCTACATTTTCTAATTGGAATACAAAATCGGATTGTATAAAAAAATCAGAATCGCATGTAATGTGCAAGAGGTTTTAGGCTGTCTCTTAAGGTACCCATATATCTAGCGATGATGGTCAAATTCAACTAAGGGAAACATGCCTCTCTAATCAATTCTGCTTAGAGAGAGAACTGTCGGCTGCCCATACACCGCAGGCCAGTTGTGTTGCATTCGCCACTCATCCCGATGTCCCTTGCTGTTATCGTCATTCACCCGATTTAGCAAGTTGGCCCTACATCACGCAGCACTTACTTTTTCATAGCTGTTTAAGCTATTCAGGAAACAGGATGGTGTTCGACCAAGTTGGTCGATTTAGCTCAGAGAAGCTCTTTTCTTCCTGTACTGGAAAACAACATAAGACTTTATTTCATTATCTCATAAGTTAATTTTCACTTCAAATTTGCTTTAAAGAAAACCAAAGGTGGCATATTGAAATTCTAATAGGACCCATAAGCATGTCATGTGCACAATGACATGCCGCTGTGTCATTCTATCACCGCTGCCAGCCTCCCACCCCCCCTTCCCCCCACTCTGCTGTCCCCCCTGAAAAGATTGCCAGGCTACAGACAATCTGCTTGTCGCTAGTCTGCTTTGTTTATCCGAGGCTTGTCAATCAGCCTCCTCCGCATCGCCCCCTCGATAACAGCCCCTCCCCCCCACCGCTCCCCGCCTCTGTTAGCTTCCTCCAATAGGAAGCCAAGCCATGACCTAGGAGTGCCACAACCCTCTCACAGCACCATCTTAGATTATTACATTAATATGATGTTATTGTACTTGAAAATTCATTTAATTAACTTCAAATGTTTACAAAACAAAACATGATTTTCTGCGTTTCTATTGTCTTGCATATTACACAAAGGAACAAAGCAACACCGCAGCACAATTAAAAAATGTTAACACGTTAGAACTACGATGAATGTGAAATTATAACTCCGCACAATGCATGACCCACACAAATTCAGGTATGTGTGTTACAGCCGGATGAAAAGATTATTGAAAATAGTTGAAGCAATTAGGGGTTGATCCATACAAGATTTCTTGTGAGTTAACCCATCTTATCGGGGTTTTTTTTGTTTGTTTTTTTACCTTATTCATATAAAAAAGAGAGTTCATCAGGAACAACTTATTTTTGGTGATTTTTCTTATAAACATATAAACATGTTAGAGATAAGATGAAGTTGAATTGGTAGTGGGGTTATATAGTTTGGTTGAAAAAAATGACATCAGTTTATCAAGTTCAACTAGAACAATCGGTACAACATTGTCCTGCACTTATCCAAGATGATGCAGAGGAAAGTTAAAAAACCTTGTAAATCGTAGGGCAATTACCTTTTAAAGGTGTGTGTGTGTGTGTATTACTAATTTTTTTTATCCATTAACACCTAACTGTACATATGCAAGATCAGGCATGGGCAAACTCGGCCCTTCAGCTGTTACGGAACTACAAGTCCCACAATGCATTTGCCTTTATGAGTCATGACTGTGGCTGTCAGACTCCTGCAATGCATTGTGGGACTTGTAGTTCCTCAACAGCTGGAGGGCCAAGTTTGCCCTTGCCTGTGCTAGATAAAAACTCAGCTGAGGTGTCGGATAATGACCATCTCTGCTGAAAATCTAGCATGTGTACAGCAGCTCCTGATGGCCTTGTTGCCTTGACCAGTGATCAGCCCAGCATATCAATTTGGCTGAGTGTTGTCTGACAGCATTGTTCTCCTCATTCACCTCTCCTACTGTGAGCCTCTCCTTGCTCAGCACACTGTAGGCACTTTCTACCCCCACATATCAACAGAATGTGTCACTAGCCTGCAGGCTAATGATGCACCTGTACAGCCTCGACCCTGCAATGTTACCCGATTGACCGAGTCCCAATGCCTCCCGGGTGACCAGCCCAGTATGTCTCTACAAGGCTTTAGACTGTATGTTCAAAAAGGCAATGCTTTTCCTCATTTTGTGTTACAGTACTGTTGTCTATCATTTGTCAATATCTTCCTTCGCTGTGTACAATGGCATTGGTAATCTAATTGTTTGTGTATTATTAGTATTCCCTAATTGTTAATGCAAATGCATATATTATGTTATATATTATACACATATTTTATAACTGTATACTGAAATGAGTCAGTGTTTTGGGTGCACAAAAAGACCTACATAGTATTAGGCAGTTTGTAAATTTATTTTTCTTATCAGTTTATATTATATGTTATAAACTGTCTTTCTACATAGGGAGGCCAAATCATAATAGGTGTGTTTACCATGGAAGGCCCATCTCCACCTTGTGAGTAAGCACTGGTGATGACACGATCAGTAGGGCAGGAGTTTTCATACTCAAAGATAAAAGGTAATCCTCAGTGCTCTCTGTTGTACTCCCACACATTGTAAAGCCTGGATTATTTTATATCATTGACTTACTGTGCCATACTGTGTGGATTGGAAACCTCTGGTTGCTAATTCAGTACAAAGACATCTATCTATATTATACCTACGTACATCAGTTGTCATACTCAGCCTGAGGATATGGCTCCTGGTAAAAGGCAAATTTGGGCCTTATACTTAATACCAATGTCTGTCATTATACTGCAATACACATTCTTGTATCGGATGCAAAGGACAGCATTGAGGCTGCTTTCACAGTAAGATATTACAGGCGCATGTTAGTGCAGACCAACTCACAGTGATGAAAAATCAATGGGCTGTTCACAGTGCCCACGTTGCGTTACATTGTAACGCTGCACGTTATTTAAAAGTGCAGCATGCTGTGCGTTCTACGTTAGACTGTTTGCACATGTTCAGTATTGTGGTTTTTTTTTATTTTGAGCAGGAGAGGAGGAGGGGAGAGTCCGCTATTGTTAGCCACATGGCTAATTAATATTCACTGCACTGCCGTGTAGTAATGGGAAGTTCGGCTCGATTCATTGAATCGATTAATTGAAAAGAGCCGTACTTCCTATCTTTACTGTTCAGAATTGATTCATTGAAAAGAGCCAGACTTCCCATCACTAGGTTCAGTCCTGCTGCTCTGAATCGATTCTGAACAGTAGAGATAGGAAGTCCGGCTCTTTTCAATGAATTGATTCATTGAAAAGAGCCGGACTTCCCATCACTTCTGCTGTGTTTTCTTCCTGGTGCGGCCGCTGATTGGCTGGCGGGACCACATGATGCGGAGTGTTCCGATCACGTGGTTCCCACAAGGTATGAGACAAAAAAAGGCGCACCAACAGCCGCACAATGCGGCTCACTCTGGCGTCCACCTCCAACACTACCAGGCGTTGCCTTAGGTGCACGTTATGCGACCATAACGTCCCCTAAAACGCAACGTCCTGGTGGGAAAGAGGCCTCAAAGAGAAACAAAATGATATTCAGTGTCTACCAGACTTGGCACCAGAAAAGCAGGTGGTAAGATTACATTGTATTATTAAAACTGATATATGTATTCTTTTGTTTGTGTCCCCACCCTTCCAATGTCCATTGTTCTCACAATCTACCAGTTCTCCCTTAAGGCACGTACACACGTGCACAGTGCAGTTTCTAGGTTAAATTTCTCCCAGGGCGAATGTCAAAAAATATGCCCCCCCCCCCCCACAAGAAATTGTGTGACAGCCACCCTAGCTCCCTAGCTGGCCAACAAACCTCCTTTAGCTCGAGAGCCCCCCCCCCCAAGTGGCCCATGCAGGTCTTCCAAAATCCCCTCAGCCAAAAAGACCCCGGTACCCTCCACCCCACCCCCACCTTCCCAAGTAATTGTGTGGCACTGGCAGCCACCTTAGCACCCCAGGGCCCTGACACCCTAGGCAAATCAGGGAGTCGGGCACACTGCTAAAAACAAACAACCCCACATCCCCCTCATCATCAGAAGACTCAGACACCTGAAAGATAGTTTGGCGGACTGGAATGAACTACATGCAGAGCTCCCCAACCCTGTCCTCAAGGCCCACCAACAGTACATTTTGCAGAAAACCACAAACATGCAAAGGTGAGGTAATTAGTGTCTCAGCAGAGCTGATTAACAACCTCTGTGGATTTCCAAAACACATGCACAGTTGGTGGGCCTTGAGGACAGGGTTGGGGAACACTGAACTGCAGGACAGATTGGTGGACTGGAATGAATGACAGGACAGGCTCATGGACTGGAGTGAATGACAGGACAGGCTGGTGGACTGGGAATGAACGACAGGACAGGCTGGTGGACTGGAATGAATGACAGGACAGGCTCGTGGACTGGAGTGAATGGCAGGACAGGCTCATGGACTGGAGTGAATGACAGGACAGGTTCATGGACTGGAGTGAATGACAGGACAGGCTCGTGGACTGGAATGAATGACAGGACAGGCTCGTGGACTAGATCGAATGACAGGACAGGCTCATGGACTGGAGTGAATGGCAGGACAGGCTCATGGACTGGAGTGAATGGCAGGACAGGCTCATGGACTGGAGTGAATGACGGGACAGGCTCATGGACTGGAGTGAATAACAGGACAGGCTAATGGACTGGAGTGAATGACAGGACAGGCTAATTGACTGGAGTGAATAACAGGACAGGCAGGTGGACTGGAATGAATGACAGGACAGGCTCGTGGACTGAAATGACTGACAGACAAGCGACTGGACTAAACGACAGAATAAACACTTGAAGAAAAAGATCATCTGTCTGAGAAAAAATGATAAATATGCATATGGACTAGTTTTAGCTTCCATGTATAAATCTTTATTGAATACACCTTAACACAATAAAATCTAAAATTACTTAAAAATGAGAAAACACAGACAATGGGGGTTCTGGTCCAATCATAATATGTTACAGAGTTATCAACAGCACATCTCAAAAAATATGTGAATATACAATACGGCACGGACACAAAATGCTACATAACCTATCCAAAACTCAGGTACAATATGGCCAAATAAAACTAACACCCTGCATGCACACTACAAGTGTGCAAAAATGTATCATAAACTCATAAATACTCCACAAAAACAAAGCTGGATGTTATGTTACCAAGAAAAATCCAAGACCTCTTGCATGAATATCTGTATAAACATATGCTGCTGCACAAACCAAACAGCCCCGTAGTTGTGGCGGTGTCAGAAAAGAAACAGAAATTGGATCAGAAAAATAGTGGATAATTACATGTTCCGTGCCTAGACCAGTGGTAAGTCCCCCAGGTGTCCCCTCCACGCGCATCACAGCGTCGCTGCTTGCTCAAGAGGTCTAGACTAACTGACAGAACTGTGAACAATACTGGGGCGTCCAGAGGGTGAGTGTGACAGGGCGAGCAGTAGGCCTGAAAGATAAATCAAATTTAAACCGAAATCGCGATCACCAAGATCACGATTTGGAAATCGTCAAAGTGGCGATTATCGTGATGACGTCATTTCCGCATGGGGACAGTTTGGAGACACAGCTACAAACTTCCCCCAAGTCCCGGCGTGTGCGGCCCGCAGTGTTGGACATACCTTCCACCCGAGTCCAATGCTGTCTGTCCTCTATCGCCTCTAGGGTACGGCATACTTTCTGGTTTCTGTATGTCACATGACATACAGGAAGTATGCCGTGCATGCAGTAGGCGAAGAGGTCAGATGGGCATCGCTGGATTCATGCTGGAAGGTATGTCCAGCACTGCTGCAGCTTGGGGACAGAGCGGGCACAGAGAGAGACAAAAGGTGCACAAAGGGGGCAGGAGAGAGACCCAGAAGGGGCACAGAGAGACTAAGGGGGCACAAAGAGAAATAAAGGGGGCAAGAGAAACGCCCAGTGGGGGCACAGAGACAAAGGGGGCGCAGAGAGAGACCTAGAGGAGGCACAGAGAGAGACAAAGGGGACACAGAGGGTGCAAAAAGAGACAGGACAGAGAGGCACAGAGGGGAAACAAAGCTTACTTTAAAGTAAATTGTGAATCAAATCGAAATCGTGATTTGGGACAGAAATCACTCATTTCAAGTTTTTCCTAAAATCGTTCAGGCCTAGCGGGCAGTGGTGGAAAGAGATGGAAAAGTTGAGAAGGAGAGACTGACAGATGGTAGACAGAAGGTGGTAAAAGGGAGAGAGAATGCCTATAGATAAAAGATAACATGACTTACAATTTTACCTCTGCCTTTTTGGTGATTAGCCTGGCCTCTGCTGCTCTCTGGAACACACTGCTGGGCTGTGGGCTGTCTCTGTCCTCCGTGTGACTCCCTCAGACATGCTGGCTCTTATCTGTGTCTCTTATCTCCCCCCTCCTGTCAGTGAAGGCTCACTGCACCATGTGCTGTAGCTGAGACACACTCCAGCGCTTATAGATTCTGTCCTTCCATCTCTCTTGAATCTGTCTCCTCCATCTTTCTTGAATTTTCGCGCTGGCCAGTGACGCACATCATGACAGGCAGTGCCCATGGAGAAATCAGGAGGAGGGGCGGCACTGCCTGTCTGTAACAAGATACAAGAGCAGCCCATGGGAGAACTACCAGGAAGCATAGGCACTGCACACTAGCAACATGCTTGGCTGGAGAGAGCAGGGGGCGGCGCCGCAGCTTTATCGTGGTCAAGGCAACTATTGTACACACACTCGGAGAGAGTAGTACAGAGATAATCTGTGTGGCTGCCGCAGCCCAGGAGCAGTTTGTGAAGCACGGTGATCGTGCTGGTGTAATCAGCCTGCACAGCGTGTCACTGGCTTCATCTAGCAGTTATACGAAAAGAAGAGATTCTCCTGCGCTGCCCCCTAACTTGGTATGGGTTATGATGGTACAAAGGTGCTGCTCCTGGTTGCTGGGTGGTGCCAGTGACCTAAGTGAAACAGTAGAAGAGACAAGAGTGCTCCTTTGGTGTAAACCTGACGAAGGCGTGGTTAACGCCGAAATGCATCGTGACGTCAGACGGCTCCAGCGTGACCAAGCCCCGCCCACCGAATCCAGCTCCGTGTCGGGAGACACCGCACCTGTTGTTTTGGCCAAACACAGGGCAGGCCTGAGAAGCGCTATTGATTTTAACACACTGTAAGTGCAACTTGTATGCGTGAAAATTTTAAGTAAAGAAAAGTATTACACCAGAAGAGCGCTCTTGTCTCTTCTACTGGTTCATCTAGCAGTGTCCTCCATCCTGCGCCCCCTTCCTTCACCTGCTGGCCTGCGCTCAGTGCAGTCGCACGGCCCGCACGGTGGAAGAAACGGCCCTGCACGTGCAACTTAATGCATGACCAAACGACCAACTGACCAACTACACAACTTGTTGTTTGCACGACCATTATGTACACATGCGCTGACCAACTAAACAACCAACTCATTTATATACTGGGCGCACACCATACCCTGCATTCAGTAAATAGTTAAATAAGATATAATAGTTGGGCAGATTGTCTGCACGTGTGTGTGGGGACAGGCAGTATGAGGGCTCTCATACTGCCTGTCTCCACACATCTCTTCCAGCCTTGCCCCTGCTATTCATCTCAAGTGACTTGTTGTAGTCAAAATGTTATTTATACCATTCCATAACTACTAATTAGATGTGGCATCTTTTATTCTTTAATTACATCAATAAGCTTTGGAAAGCAGTAGCATTCGCTTTCTGTCATGCTTGTGCTTAATACTTGCTTGTCTTTTTTCAAGAAAAGTATATTATTCCCTCATTTTCATATTATTTATTTATTTATTGTATTTATAAAGCGCCAACATATTAGGCAGCCCTGGGCATTAGTTAAGGTTACAGACAATATTTAGGGTGACATACAGCAATATGACAATACAGGAATACAAAAAAAACCCCAGATCACGCAGAACAGTATGAGTACAAGGTAATGCTTAGTCACTGGATGGGAGTATGGAGATTAGGCAAGTTAAGTTCGCTCATTTGTGAGGGGTGGTAGGCCAGAGTGAAAAGGTGAGTTTTAAGGGCCTTCTTGAAGATGTTGAAGGAGGGGGCTGTCCTAATGGGTGGTGGTAGGGAGTTCCATAGTGTTGGAGCAGCTCTTGAGAAGTCCTGGAGGCGTGCATGGGACTGAGTGATGTGGGGGTCTTGTTTGGTGAGAGTTGTGCACTTGCCATTATCACCCCAAAGTGTTACGTTTATACCATAAAAATATTTGAAATAGTTGCATATATACCTACTAGAATTATAAAAATTACACATTTATTACTATAAATTCCTGTATAGCCAAATCAACTGAAATCTACTCTTTTGTTCAAAAAATATTCATAAATGTTTCAATATTTCCTAAGATCTGTCAGTATATGTTTACTGAACAACATTAGTACGTGCTAGTAAAAAAATCAGGTCATTTAACTTCATTGAACCACAGTAAGACATGTATGTAGAAATCATTCTACAAATTTTGGACGGGCTTTAAAATAGGTCAAGCAATACGTCAATATGTATACAGTAATGGCAGTGTACATTCTGTTGTTCAGAAATGCCTTTCAGTAGTTCTATAAATGGTGTGTCTAAATTATTAACCATTCATTGGCTCTACAGCTGACCAAAGTGGGATTTTTTTTTTGTCATTTGTGCGTATGAGTAAGCACAGGACAGCATGATATTCATTTTAATATAAGACTAAGCTAACTGTGAAAGGCACATACAGAGAAATTCACTTATGCTAATGCATCTTTCAAATACCCAAACCACATGAAACTATTCTCTAAACAAAATTTGAATCATTCTTATTGTATTCACTTGAATGCATACATGACCAAACATTTGTGAACTTACAGTTAAAGATTTAAACTGCAAAAGCAATTGTATTAGACACAGCATATTCAATAATATTTTTCAATATTTGTATACCGCTTTTCTCCTGTCGGACTCAAAGCACTTCAGAGGCAGCCATTAGAGCTCACGCCTAACTGAATAGGGGCTGGCTTGCTTAAATAGGAAGAGCCAAGATTTAAACCTAACTCTGCTATGTCAAAGGTAGAGCCCTTAACAATTACACCATATTTAAGAATTGTCTCATATTTCCAGATGATTTGCAGTTCATTTTAATATTACTTAATATAGCAAAGTATTTGGAATATTTTATGTTTATATTTATTTTATGGTGTTGTTTATATATTATAAAAGGTCCTGTTACATCAAATACTCTGAGAAGTGTAGAAGAATTAGCATCAAGCTTTTAAGACACCTTAGGTCTCTTCATGGACTGTGGTATTACCATGCCTTATGAAAATAGTTTAAGTACGGTATCTAAAAAAACCTTCCTTTTAAATTCAACCAGCAATTAACATGGAACAATAATCTATTAGTTTGCACTAGTTTAAACTGTAACTGTAGCCATTAGGGCCCTAATGATCTTGGTACTGACTGAAGACACAAGGTTTCTCTACAGTTTGGACATCTAGATGACCACTGATCTAAGATCTTCACCAGAATATTTTGTGAGGAACAAGAAGCTGCTAACCCTGTCAGGTAGTGGACTGCTTTGCTGTAAGTTGCCACCAGGCCGTGAGCCCTGGGAATAATCACACCAGTGAGGAGAATAGGAGGGCACATCCTGCAGTGTGGAGACGATGAGACCAAACGCTGGATAGAAATTACAACAGACAGAGCTAGGTCAAAGTGCAGCCCAAGGTGGGCCTGACAGCTGGTAGGGAAAGAGTGAAAGTGACTGTCTAGGGTCAAGACTGGACTGCCAGGCTGGCTGGCAGGACAGGATCTAAGTTGACATACTTGGGATGGGTAGAGGTATACCAAATTGTGGACTAGGCTAGAAGTCTGGTTGGATAGGGACAAAGATAATAGGACAGGATAATTGGAGCAGGTGGGACAGGACAACTGAACTTACTGGTGGGGCAGAGTAAATTGACTGATTGTCAGGACAGGCAAACTAGTCTAACTGGAAAAAAATAAAAAAAAAATAAAAAGAGAATACAGATAACTGGCGTAACCAAGGATGTGAACTGGCAAGCATGACAAAATAACTGGATTGACTGGCATAAAGGCAATTGGACTGATAGACTAGACAGGCTAAACGGTTTGAACTGGCAGGCAGGACATGATTAACTGGACTAACTTACAGGGTAAATTAAGCAAGGCTGGGGTCTGGACTGAAAGGCAGTATAGGGTTAGCTGGACTGACTGACAGAGTTATTGTAGCAAGGCTGGAGTCTGGGCTGACCAGCAGGCAGGGTTAACCAAGCAAGGATGGGATCTGGGCTGTCAGAAAAAAACAGGGTCAACTGAGCAAAATGTAGATACTAGGCTAACAGAATCTGGGCTTACAAGTAAGCCAATGTACCAAGACAAAGGGATAAGCATAATAACCAAAATAAGGATAAGCTACAAGCAGATAGCACTGAGTGCTATTTAGCCATGGCTATGACTAATGCCCCCTTTGAGCCTGATAAATAATATACTGCACAACACACATGGTCTCAAGATGCATGCTCAATGGAGAACCAGCATAATGGCATAATCTCCACCATCCCAGAGATACCCAGGACTGCCACAGAATGAGAAGGCCCAAAGTTGCGGAAAAGAGGACGCCACTGGATGCCAGTGAGTATAACTGTAGACTGGTTATACCAATGCTTGTGCTACAGCATAATACCTAACTAACAAAATATTATTTATACAAAATACAGTCAACTAACTCAATTCTACTTGATGAGAATGTGGTGTATAAATTAACCAAGTAGAAGAAATAGGTATGGGCTCTACTTAAAGTGGATATAAACTCAGAACTTCCTCTCCTCTAAAATATTAGGCACAGCATAATAACCAATACGGGAGAACATCTTCATTACAAGTTACAGAAATCCTAAAAAAGCCTGAAGATTTAACTAGATGGATTTTTAGGGAGCACAGAAAGGGTTAAAGCGTCTGCCCTCTGTTTTCCAGGTGCTGTGAGTTACACCTACTGATAAGCAGGGATGGGCTCACGACTAATAACAAGTCCATAAGGACTCAAATTCATAATTAAAATGAGCCATAATAGCCGCAGCTGTGCGGCTGGATGATAAGGGGTTATTTACCCACAATTCTGCCGTCCTGCCTGCGCTCCAAATAGCTTGCACGCATCCTATTGGACGCATTGCAAGCCTCACTATGCACACTTCCTCCTTCAAGCCAGAAGAAGGAAGTGCGCCATGGTGAGGCTTGCAACATATCCAATAGGACGCGTGCAACCTATTTGGAATGCAGGCAGGACAGCAGAATTGTGGGTAAATAACCCCTTATCATCCAGCCGCACAGTTGCGGCAATTATTGTTCATTTTAATTACGAATTTGAGTCTTTATGGACTCGTGATTAGTTGTGAGCCCATACCTGCTGATAAGGCACTCATACAGATAATTACAATCTGGTGTACCTAAATTACAATCTGGTGTACCTACATCTGGTGTAAATGCAGAACACAATTCTAAATATAACAGAGACAAACCAGAGCCCATTTCTTGAACTCAGTGGATTTTTATGGTGATCTCTCAGTGCACGTGAGCTTCTGATCATACAACTAAACATTTAGTCACCTGATCCCACATGATTTCTTTTACATGGCACAAGCACAGGTATTCAACGTTGCTTGGGAAGTCATGTTTGCATCTAAAATGCTATTTGCTAGAAAATATTTGGGAAAGTACACTGCATTTGTACAATATGTAAAATTCCCCAAAAACATGAAAAATAGGTATTTTTACCTTGAAAGAAATGCTAAATTGTTTTTTTCCCCCTATACATTCCTAGTAGTTTGGGTCACCCTGAGCTGCTTGGTTACTCTGTTGTACTCGTCCAAGCCCTATTTCATACAGCCTTATCAATCCCTGCCATGTACTGATGAGAACCAAAAGTCCGAAACAGGCTGTCTACATGTGGGTTTGATATGGCTGTGTAAAACTTAAAGCTATAGGCTTGCTAGACACCAGCGGTTCTGGATGCTTGCTTGGCTTAACAAGGGCAAAAAGGGATAATTTGCATATTTAGTGGTAGTGCATTGTGGGTAACCACAAATGTTCATTTATAACTGAATTATTGCAAATTTCCTTCTGTTTTAAGAAGGCAATTACACCAAGCCTTTAGTGTTGGGCGAACAGTGTTCGCCACTGTTCGGGTTCTGCAGAACATCACCCTGTTCGGGTGATGTTCGAGTTCGGCCGAACACCTAATGGTGTTCGGCCAAACTGTTCGGCCATATGGCCGAACTAAGAGCGCATGGCCGAACGTTACCCGAACGTTCGGCTAGCCCTGTGATTGGCCGAACGGGTCACATGTAGTGTTGGGCGAACATCTAGATGTTCGGGCCGAACATGGCCGCGATGTTCGGGTGTTCGAGCCGAACTCCAAACATAATGGAAGTCAATGGGGACCCGAACTTTCGTGCTTTGTAAAGCTTCCTTACATGCTACATACCCCAAATTTACAGGGTATGTGCACATTAGGAGTGGGTACAAGAGGGAAAAAATTTTAGCAAAAAGAGCTTATAGTTTTTGAGAAAATCGATTTTAAAGTTTCAAAGGGAAAACTGTCTTTTAAATGCGGGAAATGTCTGTTTTCTTTGCACAGGTAACATGCTTTTTGTCGGCATGCAGTCATAAATGTATTACAGATAAGAGGTTCCAGGAAAAGGGACCGGTAACGCTAACCCAGCAGCAGCACACGTGATGGAACAGGAGGAGGGTGGCGCAGGAGGAGAAGGCCACGCTTTGAGACACAACAACCCAGGCCTTGCATGAGGACAAGAAGCGTGCGGATAGCAATTTGCATTTTGTCGCCATGCAGTCATAAATGTAATACAGATGAGAGGTTCAATAAACAGGGACCGGAAACGCTAACCCATCACAGATGTTCATTGTTCATGTTACTTGGTTGGGGTCCGGTTTGCAGAGATGTAGAGACCCCATCTTTGGAATCCAAGTCTAACAATATGTCTTCTACCTGCATGAGACATTTCGTGAGATTCAGACGTTGCTAACGGCCATTGCTGCGATTTATGTACGTCAGACTCGCCACCATTGAAATAGCCCAAATAAACAGGTTTTTGTGACCCTAGGCTATGACCTCTTCGGCCTAGGGGCCCGAAACTCACCAGTCTTGTTTCCCCTAAGGGTCCCTACAATGCTAGAAAATTTGCCACTGCTGAGCAATTGCCCTTTGAAAAGATGTGAGATTTTGGAAAGTGAAATAGGGAGGCAATGAAAGCCTATGGGGGATTTTACCAATTTTGGACCCCTGTAACTCTGGTTTGCAGAGATGTAGGGACCCCATCTTTGGAATCCAAGTCTAACAATATGTCTTCTACCTGCATGAGACATTTCGTGAAATTCAGACGTTGCTAACGGCCATGGCTGAGATTTATGTACGTCAGCATCACTACCATTGAAATTGCCCAAATAAACAGGTTTTTGTGACCCTAGGCTATGACCTCTTTGGCCTAGGGGCCCAAAACTCACCAGTCATGTTCCCCCTAAGGGTCCCTACAATGCTAGAAAATTTGCCACTGCTGAGCAATTGCCCTTTGAAAAGATGTGAGATTTTGGAAAGTGAAATAGGGAGGCAATGAAAGCCTATGGGGGATTTTACCAATTTTGGACCCCTGTAACTCTGGCTTGCAGAGATGTAGGGACCCCATCTTTGGAATCCAAGTCTAACAATATGTCTTCTACCTGCATGAGACATTTCGTGAAATTCAGACGTTGCTAACGGCCATGGCTGAGATTTATGTACGTCAGCATCACTACCATTGAAATTGCCCAAATAAACAGGTTTTTGTGACCCTAGGCTATGACCTCTTCGGCCTAGGACTGCATTGAACGCGACCCACGCATTGTGCAAATTCTGGACAACACCAATTACTGGGTTTATACCCTTCTGGATCCACAGTACAAACACAATGTTCCAAAACTGCTTGAAGAAAGAGTCAGACAGGTCAAAATGGAAGAATACCAGCAGGCCCTTGTGGAGACTTTAGAGAGGAGATTGACATCCTCCCCCTCTTCTAGCCAGTTGTACGCCGACAGACTGACTTCCGCAAACCCAGGACGACCAGGAGGGCAGCAAACAACACAAGCCGCAGCTAGTGCCCAAAAGGGAATGGTATCGGCAGTGTCCTTGGAGTGGGAAAATTTTCTGACACCCATGCAGCAGCACACAGAACAGCAAGCGTGCAGATCCACCTCCAACACCGATCGCCTGGAGAAGATGGTCAAGGACTACATGTCAGATGGCATAGCTGTGTTGAACAATCCATCTGCACCCTTCAACTATTGGGTATCGAAGCTAGACACCTGGCACAAACTGGCAATGTACGCAATAGAAGTGCTGGCTTGCCCGGCAGCCAGCGTTATGTCGGAACGCTGTTTCAGTGCTGCCGGAGGCATCGTCACAGATCGGCATATCCGCCTCTCCACAGAAAATGCAGACCGTCTGACTCAAATTAAAATGAATCAATCCTGGATTGGAAACGACTACGCAACACTCCCGGACCCCAACCAAGTAACATGAACAATGAACATCTGTGATGGGTTAGCGTTTCCGGTCCCTGTTTATTGAACCTCTCATCTGTATTACATTTATGACTGCATGGCGACAAAATGCAGATTGCTATCCGCACGCTTCTTGTCCTCATGCAAGGCCTGGGTTGTTGTGTCTCAACGCGTGGCCTTCTCCTCCTGCGCCACCCTCCTCCTGTTCCATCACGTGTGCTACTGCTGGGTTAGCGTTACCGGTCCCTTTTCCTGGAACCTCTTATCTGTGTTACATTTATGACTGCATGCCGACAAAAAGCATGTTACCTGTGCAAAGAAAACAGACATTTCCCGCATTTAAAAGACAGTTTTCCCTTTGAAATTTTAAAATCGATTTTCTCAAAAACTATAAGCTCTTTTTACTAAAAATGTTTCCCTCTTGTACCCACTCCCAATGTGCACATACCCTGTAAATTTGGGGTATGTAGCATGTAAGAAAGCTTTACAAAGCACGAAAGTTCGGGTCCCCATTGACTTCCATTATGTTCGGAGTTCGGCGTGAACACCCGAACATCGCGGCGATGTTCGGCGAACGTTCGCAAACCCGAACATCTAGGTGTTTGCCCAACACTACAAGCCTTATTTTAGCATGAACATTTGTGAAAAATGCAAAAAAATCTAAAACTTATTACAAAATGATTTTTGATGGTATTTTGCTCGAAATTAAAAATTTACACTATTTTCATGAAAATGAATGCAAAAAGAATATCAGCATTTTCGCTTATCACTGCAAGTATTGCCCACCAATAATCCCTCAAATAACCTATAACATAAATTGACTAATACACCTATACTGAGTTATTACACTTCAGGTTTAATGTATATTGGTCAAAATACAACTATTGTTCAAAAATGTACCAAAACTCTTTGTAAGCACTGTAGCAAGTAAATGGGCAGTAGTTAGAATGCAGAAAATCAGCATAGATCATAAAGCATGAGCATCTACAAAGAAAACACTACAATGACTTTAGCTAATGCAGTGTCAGTGCTTGCAAGACAATAACACATAAAGATTTAAAAAGATTAATTATGTGTAAATAATTCTGGGCTGGCAAAGTGCCCAGCTGGTTAAGATCCAGCAGTTGAAAAGCATTATCATCCCTACAAGATGAGGATGCCCAGTTACTGTAATTTAATATACTTACATGTCCACAGTACAGTTTTGACTTAATGTCAGGGTGGATGCTGCTAGGCAAAATCAGATGACTCCAGTTTGTAGTACAGAGCAATTGACACTAGTGCCAAAAATCCTGTGGACATCTTGTTGCTATACATTATATTGACATTTATGTAATATTGCATGAATGAACAGTAGCTTCATGACCTAGAGTCTTTTAAGTGATTTCTCTGAATTATGTTTTATGGTGCTTGTTTTGGTATGTGTAATAGACAGAATTTTAAACTGGGGTATCACCTAGCTGGTGATTTGGGCACCCAATACTAGCCGATTGGCTATCAGTAGCTGATCAGCTTGTATATCCAATACTACTTTCAGGCAATACTATCCAATTGGCTATTTATAGCTGTATGACAAGTAGTTAGGCTGTGAGTAGAAAATCAGCTACTATAGTGGTAGACAGGGGGTTAGTGTTAGGCATTAGGAGGGAGGTAGTGTTAGGCATTAGGCGAAGGGCTAGTGTTAGAATCAGAGATTGGGTATGTCCATAGTATTACCAATTACTTAAATATTGCCCAGGTCTTTAGACACCTTTGCAAATATATTAATTTACATACTTGTTTTAAGGACGTATCAATAATATTCTGGTTTGCTGCCTACTACCAACTGCATGTGTACTAACCACCTTTGGTTCCATCCCCCCATGCCACCTCTTGCCCCCCCATCCCTCCATTGCTTTAGATTGTAAGCTTGTAAGGGCAGGACTCTCTCACCCTTTGTATCTTTGTTGTGGATTTGTTATTCACTTTGTGACTTGCAATTTGTTTGTACATATTATTCATCAGGTTACATTTGTCACTGTAATTAAAAATTATGTATTTTGTACTGGTGTTTATATTTGGTGTGCGCCAATGTCTGCATTATAATGTACCCCATGTTTGATCCTTTATAAATCAAATATTTTCCATACACTAACTTCCAGCTTTGGCTTTGTCTCCTTAACTACCTAATGACCGCGTCACGCCGATAGGCGTGAACGCATCTGCTCCCCAGGACCATGTAACGCCAATTGACATTAAGTCCTGGGGGCGTGGTTTGCAGGGAATCACACACGCCAATGCGCACACATCCACGCTTGAATGACAGAACTCTGTTCCGTCATTACTCTACCAGCAGTCTGTTAGACGGCAAAACCGTTTACATTGTACAGTGCTGTGATCTATGGCAGCGCTGTACTGGGGACAGCCCTGTCACTCGGCTGTCCCCTGGGGAGGCACAAGAGCAATTGGATTTCATAGGCTAATGCCTATGACAGCCGATCACTGTCATTGGCTGGCGGGGGGAGGGAGGGATTGGATAAAAAAAAACAGACACATTTTTGAAAAAAATAAACAAATACATACACAAAAAACAAACAAACATTGAAGGAGCAATCAGAGCCCACCAACAGAAAGCTCTGCTGGTAGGCAGAAAAGGGGGGTGGCCACTTGTGTGCTGAGTTGTACGGCCCTGCAGTGAGCACTCAAAGCTGCAGTGGCCTGAATTGTAAAAAATAGCCTGGTCACTAGGGGGGTGTAAGCTGATGATTAATTAGGGTGTGTGCATATCTGTGTACTACAACTTAGACTTCTGAATGCGCATACGCGGGAGTAAGTGTACATTAAGATACAATCCCTGCAAACTGTGCACCAAAATCTCAAACCACTATATATTTAATTTAAGTTCCCTTCCTAAAACTAGTCAGTGTTGTCAATTATGTGTCCTAGACACTTGCATATCAGTCCTCTGGGATTATTATGATGATCATATTTTGATTTCCAGCATGTGCCATCAAATAGCCCCAGTTTCGTTTTTAAAAGACATTTTTATGTACTTTTATAACACTATTATTGTTTTCTTTCTACCTGGGTATCCCACTCAAAGATTTTAATTAGCATGTTTCTGAAAGGCACAAAATCCCAATTATAGACTCCACTCAGAGGGCTTTTTTATTATAATGAGTAAAATACTAAACAGAAAAGAATGACTTTGAAAACAGTACTACTGATTGCTTATCGTTTTTTTTTCCTGCTTTAACTCTATTATGGAAAGTTATTTCATTGATATTTCAGTAAAGTGTGGAATTACCTTCTTTATTTGTATCTTAGAAACTTTCGCATCTAGCGCTGAGATCTACAGCATCATAGCATTGAGATCTCAACAACATAGTGAACATCTCTTCTAAAGTGTCATTTTATTGCTTTTCTATAATAAAATAAATAAATAAAAAATAAAAATCAAGTACGCCCTTGTGATGGCTATAGCACACTGATAACAGGAAAAAACCGACCATTCAGCAACACTTTCTGAGATAAAAAAGACTGGAGACTAGTTTCATTTGAAGATGTAAAATAAAAATTAAAATACCAGTTATGAGTGTTTGCATTTATTATATTAAATCCACAGTACATAGGTCGGGAAGGAGACGGGCGACACCTATAGACTTTTTCCACTGTTTGGTTAACCCATATGCGCCTTTTAATATTGGGGTTCCCAGTGCATGGGCCCCGCATGTGAGTGTTGCATTTTAGTTTAAAGTTTTTAAAGAATAAAGCAGTCTGCACTTAGTACTGATTTTGTTGTTTCCTATATACAGTACCTGATATACCTGTGGAGTCTCCTGGGAGGAACAACCTAATCAACCTTAAATGATTACCACCACCAGTGGAAGTGTTTGAGCCTTTTTACAACCTTATAATGTGGGTTGTTTTTTGTTTGTTTTTTCAGTAAGCCTCATTCCTATACTGGTGATGGTGGACACAGTTTAAACATCTTTGGACACCATTTGGTGACTCAGTATTACTCATAACCTCCTTCGTGATTGTGGAGACCTGCGAGATTCCTCTCTTATTTGACTGTTAATTACCACATTTACAGTTAAGTCAGAACTCAGTAGCGAATGGTAAATAGAATATATATATGCAGTATATGCATTTGCACTCAGATAAAAGTCCACTCCCTGTTTCCAGGTGGTAACCTCCAATTAATGACCAACACCATCATAGCATAAAAGTATTGTGCGTTTTTATTTATAAAAACTAAAAAGCTTTAAAAGTCCACACTACACATGTGAAATTAAACGCAAGGATAACCAAAAAGTATAATCCACCAACCCACCGCTGGAAAGCGGTGTGAGGCCTGCAGTAAACTGGCTCACTTGCAAGGCAATTAAGCCAGAGCAGTCTGCATGTTAAGCGGCTACAATGGATGCCCGCCGCTATCAGGAGGCTGGTGAAGGCACTCCAGCATGTTTAGACATTGCGCGTCAAGCTAGCGTCTCACAATGTTGCTCCATAGCTCCACCCAGCATGTTTAGTTGGCAAAGCAACTCATCAGGAACAGTAGCTAATGATACATAACAATTTCTTCAGATTAAAAACATAAATAAAAATTACTTATATAATATGCATTTACTTGGGAACTTTTGCCCATAGAATAAAACTTTCAAATATTATTGTCACAAAAACATATTTTCTATTTGCAAGAATTAATAATTCTACTTGAACTGTTTTGTTGTGCTTGGTTCAAATAGTTGTGTATTTTAGCTCATAAGCAGATAACACATTTCCATTAGTGTGTGTCCAGGACCCACATACATTGCAAATATTTGACTTGATCTTTGACGTGTTCCTTCCTCACTGCACAGCTGAGTGTTCTGTTGTCATAGTGGGTGCTAATGGCCTAAAAAGCTATGCACACTGTCAACCAACAGCCTATCAATTCTGATAGTTGTACAGGCAAATGTATGATAGATAAAATGCTGGAAGGAAGACTACATTATTTTCTGTTTAGTATTTATAATAAAAAAAGGCCCCTGAGCGGAGTCTAAAATTGTAATTTAACTTGCAGAAACATGCTAAATAAAATCTTTGAGGGGGTTACCCAGATAGAAAGAAAAAGAATAAAGGTCTGTGAAAAAACAGGTAAAATGTATTAACATACATCAAAAAGTTACAAGCTCACAGATTTAGCAAGTATATTGATTTAGATTGTGTAGTTCTAATTGTGAGACCACCTTCTACATTTGCCAACGTTCATATCAAGTTGGTCATACTCAATGAGATGGGCGCCTAATTTGGTAAATAATCAATAACTCCTTGACTAAAGAATGAGGAGTAGTAATCAGTTTACCACTGTACATCTCTAGGACCCTCTCTTATTCCTTAACATGTTTATTTTTTTATTTTTTTAATACACATTTTTTTAAATTGCATTGTCCGCCCTTTAAACATTCTTTAACCTCTTCTCACCTATGCAGGCTGGTATCAATCTGCATGAGGCCCCACTATAATAAGCAATATCAGTACCTCTGTAGGAGTGGGGCAACAAAGCCCCACCTCTTCTGAAGAGCCCTTGGCCACCTCTACCTCACCTCCAGTACCCAGGAGGAGGTGGGCTGGATAGATTCTAGGGACTTCTGTTGGAATCTGGGAGCCTCCTTTAAAGGATACCTTAGCGCAACATAAAATTAAAAATGGGGGGGGGGGCATGCATGTTTTATGGGCTATCCTTATGCACACTGCTCTACCTGTTCTCCCCCCCCCCTCTGTTACAGCCTACTGACCCCACCCAAACTTATTTCCTGGTCGGGGTGGTGGTGGTGACTGCACAGGCGCTGCTCGGCAAAGCACGTCCCTGTTCATGTGGCCGTGAGCAGGTGCACTACATAGTTGTGATGTGCCTTCCCTAATGGATTTTTATTTGAAACACAAAGTGAGTTAAGTGAGATCCTAATTTTAAATCAACTTTTGCTTGATTCAATGCATTTATCAAATCACTAATCAACATGAAAAAAGTATATGAATAAAACAACGCTTTGGTCCTGTGTTTGTATCTTGCAAGACATGTTATTCTATCCTTCCTCTATCCTACCATGTTTTTTTGGCACCTGCCCACAACCCCCCCCCCCCCCCCCCCCCCCAAAAAAAAAAAAAAAAAACATCTTGGCAAATTGTCCCTTTTTGTATCTGATTTAAAATCAGGTATAAATTGATCTAAAAACTCTGCTATTTAATATGAAATGGCAATGCATGATTGGTCAGATGATCTTTAAAGAATAAGGCTGACTTAAGATAAACAAAGAGGTCAATGATCTCTTGAAAAAAGTGTTAATATTTAACAATAAATTTTGCAAAATTATGCACTGAAAGAAAAACCTTAAGATTATATATAAAAGAATTAGGTTCTACACAAATTGCTTTGTCAAGAGTGTTTTGACTTAAGAAATAATTCATACATCTCTTCACTTAAGAAGCACATAACATCACAATTCTTGCAACTGTAAAATATGCATTTCAGCCTCATACATATAGTATGGAGTTACAGGAGATAAGTGCCCTTACTTTATCTCACTTGGGAAAGAGAATGCTACATGAACAGAAGTATTAAAAGAAAAAAAATGAAAATATTCCTTTTAAAACTAATAGCCCTCCTAAAATGTAACAAGGAATAGAATATAGACTCAGGCCTCGTTCACAATGACATGCTGCTTTGTCTTCAGGAACACAATGCAAAAGTACAAAAAAGTCATACCACGCATAACGGCCATGTTACATTGCTTACAGTGAGGTACAGTGAAGAATACAGACAATGAAAAGTATGCTTCCCTGTACCTGTTAACGTGTGCATTTAACGGTAACTTACTACGTGCAGTATTTTACCATACCGCAACACGTTACACCACAATGCTAACACTACACTGTGAACATTGCATAGACTTATCATCACAGTGCATTGTTACAGGTTGCAATGCCTCCATAATGTCCCGCTGTGAACGAGGCCTCAAACAAAGACAATTTTGGGAATATTAAGGATAATACTAATATTATGGATCATATTTGACTAAACTAAACTACACTATGCAAACAAAGTGTTGCTAGGTGTGCAAGAATATTTTACTATATTGCTAAGCAGCTTTATGTAAAACTATGTTTGGCACTAACCATATTTCCATCAAGGTTGAAGTGAAACTCCACTTTCATAAAAAAAAGTATTATTATAAATGCTTCATAGGTCTTTTTCACAATGAATTTGTTGTTGTTTAATATTTTCTTTCCACTTCACATTATAGCCAGCTATTAATTTTAAAATGGACTGTTAGCTCAGATTGCATTTCTTTTCAAGCACTGAATCTGACAGTATAAGCACTCACACTAACTAAGGTTATAGTAAGAGTATAAGCAGATTATTTTAGTAAAGTTGGAAAAGACAAATGTTGTCTGTGCATTTCTTTATAGTAAAAGTGTTTATGACAAACTTAACTACCCTAAGGCAAAAGGTGCAGGTACTTTTGCCACCATTTTGGGCCACAATTTGCACCACTATTTGCAAGCATTCAGATGCACTGTATACAGCACTGGGTCCATATGCTGGCTTCCAAAATAATCAACCCCCCCTCTTGCATGCAATGGCATGGCTTCTGTGCAAGGGGGTGGAACTATGTGCCGGAAGATGACGCATGGACTCGACATGTATGTAAAAACTTTATTCAAAACACACAAAATGCACACAAAATCGCAGCAAAATTGCTTTTGCACAGTGATTCAAAAGCGATTTTGCAGTGCTCCTATGCTTTGTATCGGAGTGCAATTGTTTAAGAAAAGCTGCAGGAACTGCAATTGCAATTTCACTAATCACTTCTGTGAACTCACCTTTTCATTTCATTTCATTTTCATTAGTCTAGCGCTTTTGGAATCACCAGCAATTTCAAGGCATGGCTAAAATCGTTCTAGTGGGTCATTGCTAGTGTTGGGCGAACACCCGGATGTTCGGGTTCGGGAAAGTTCGCCGAACATGGCCGCAATGTTCGGCAGGTTCGGGCCGAACCCCGAACTCCCCGAACATCCCGCTTTTGAGGGCCCTATGGGGTCGCAGGCATAAGGGGGGAGCATGCCCCGATCGCGGGGGGGGTCGGAAATTCCCCCCACCCCCTCCGCTAGCGCTCCCCCCTCTGCCCGCTTCCCCTTACAAAAGTTTCAGGAAGTACCGGTCCGGTGGTAGTGGGTGGCTGGCAGTGGGCGGCACTGTGAAGTGAGTGACTGAGGAGGAGGAGTCCGGAGAGTGACGCGTTGAGGTAGGCCGGGCAGCGGGCGGTTCAGCAGTAGTACGATACTACTGCTGAACCGCCCGCTGCCCGGCCTCCCTCAACGCGTCACTCTCCGGACTCCTCCTCATCAGTCACTCACTTCACAGTGCCGCCCACTGCCAGCCACCCACTACCACCGGACCGGTACTTCCTGAAACTTTTGTATGGGGAAGCGGGCAGAGGGGGGAGCGCTAGCGGAGGTGGTGGGGGGAATTTCCGACCCCCCCCCCCCCGCGATCGGGGCATGCTCCCCCCTTATGCCTGCAACCCCATAGGGGGGCAGTATTCGGCCGAACAGGGGCCCTGTTTGGCCCTGTTCGTCGGCAGATTAGTAGTTCGGGGCGAACCCGAACTTAAAAGGCCGAACACCATCAGGTGTTCGGCCGAACTCGAACATCACCCGAACAGGGTGATGTTCTGCAGAACCCGAACAGTGGCGAACACTGTTCGCCCAACACTAGTCATTGCCCTAAGGCAGTGGTTCCCAACAGGGGTGCTCATCCGGATTCCAGATATCCGGGAAACCCGGATATCCAAACTTTTTTATGCTATCCGATTCATAT
This sequence comes from Hyperolius riggenbachi, assembly GCF_040937935.1. NCBI lineage: Eukaryota > Metazoa > Chordata > Amphibia > Anura > Hyperoliidae > Hyperolius > Hyperolius riggenbachi. The sequence goes on along the minus strand of NC_090647.1, from coordinate 189,083,354 downwards.
TCAGATTCTTCTCTCTCTCTCTCTCTCTCTCTCTCTCTCTCTCTCTCTCTCTCTCTCTCTCTCTCTCTCCTCCTCCTCCTCCCTTGTTTTGTCTTGTTTTTCAGGGATTTATAGGATGTCAAAAGCAAGCTCACATACATTGGCCAGGAATTGAACCCAGGTGAACTGCTTGGAAGGCATCTATGTTCACCACCATACCACCAACACTACATGCTGAATTTGAAGTCTGGAAGATTCCAGGGCAAGGGTGGGAAGGATTAAAAGCTAGGTGGCCATGCAACCATTCCTGCTAACCTAAAGCTTACTTGTGTCTTACAACACATTGGCTTAAGACTTTACCAAATCCAATGCTCCAATATGGGGAAGCTTCTCTGTTTGCTGTTTGCTGTTTTTTTGTTTTGTTTTGTTTTTTAAGTGTGGTGTCACAGTTCACTCATCTCTTCAAATACAAGAAAAGCCCAGGAGTAGTCTTAGCTATCATAATATCTATGTTACGGCAGGGCTCTTATTACACTTTCTCTTACAGGGCTATGGAAACCGTTTTGCCCATGCGATAAAGCGAGGCGCAAAAATTAAATCATGCCTAGCAGAGGATGGTTTCAATCCATCAACCTCTGGGTTATGGGCCCAGCACACTTCCACTGCTCCACTCTGCTTACATTTGTATACAATCTTCAAGTTTAAGAAGGGTACATTAGTTGAAATAGTTACACTACAATCTATGTTACAGCAAGGCCCTAATGACACTTTCTCTTAAGGGGCTATGGCCGCCGATTGGCACATGTGGTAAAGCAAGGTATAAAAAACAAAGTACACCTAGCATAGGATGGTTTTGATCTTTCAACTTCTGGGTTATGGGCCCAGCACGCTTCCACTGCACCACTATTGAGTTCGGATATCTGATTAAACTCGATACCCAAAAGTTCGGATTCGGATATTCGATTTGGATCCGGATATCTGGGTGTCCGGATCCAAATCTATTCAGATTTTAAAAATTGGTATCCGAGCACCCCTGCTCCCCAACCCATGTGTCGAGACACATGCACGTGTCGCGGCAACCTCGGGTATGTTTTGCCATTCTGCCTTTGGAGTCCAATACTAGGCATTAACCACTTCGCAACTAGTGTTGGGCGAACAGTGTTCGCCACTGTTCGGGTTCTGCAGAACATCACCCTGTTCGGGTGATGTTCGAGTTCGGCCGAACACCTAATGGTGCTCGGCCAAACCGTTCGGCCACATGGCCGAACTAAGAGCGCATGGCCGAACGTTCCCCGCACGTTCGGCTAGCGCTGTGATTGTCCGAACGGGTCACGTGGTTCGGACCCCGAACGCGCTCTGATTGGCCGATCGGCTCACGTGGTTCGGCCCGAACGCGCTCTGATTGGCCGAACGGTCACGTGGTTCGGGTAAATAAATACCCGAACCACGTCATATCTCCGCCATTTGTCCGTGGGTTTAGCTTTGGGTAGGCAGGCAGGGTAGTTCGCGCTCCAGCCACGCTAGCCAGGGTCCCCCCAGTCATTGTGTGTCGCTGCTGGGAACAGTAGTACACCGCTCGCTCAGCCACACTATATAGCATTGTGTGTACTGCCACTGTGTACCTCGCTCAGCCATGCTATATATAGCATTGTTTACTGCCACTGTGTGTACACGGCTCAGCCAGACTATATAGCATTGTGTGTACTGCCACTCTGTGTACACCGCTCAGCCAGACTATATAGCATTGTTTACTGCCAATCTGTGTACACCGCTCAGCCAGACTATATAGCATTGTGTGTACTGCCACTCTGTGTACACCGCTCAGCCAGACTATATAGCATTGTGTGTACTGCCACTCTGTGTACACCGCTCAGCCAGACTATAAAGCATTGTTTACTGCCACTCTGTATACACCGCTCAGCCAGACTATATAGCATTGTGTACACCGCTCAGCAAAACTATATAGCATTGTTTACTGCCACTCTGTGTACACCGCTCAGCCAGACTATATAGCATTGTGTGTACTGCCACTCTGTGTACACCGCTCAGCCAGACTATATAGCATTGTGTGTACTGCCACTCTGTGTACACCACTCAGCCAGACTATATAGCATTGTGTGTACTGCCACTCTGTGTACACCGCTCAGCCAGACTATATAGCATTGTGTGTACTGCCACTGTGTGTACACCGCTCAGCCAGACTATATAGCATTGTGTGTACTGCCACTCTGTGTACACCGCTCAGCCAGACTATATAGCATTGTGTGTACTGCCACTCTGTGTACACCGCTCAGCCAGACTATATAGCATTGTGTGTACTGCCACTGTGTGTACACCGCTCAGCCAGACTATATAGTATTGTGTGTACTGCCACTGTGTGTACACCGCTCAGCCAGACTATATAGCATTTTGTGTACTGCCACTGTGTGTACACCGCTCAGCCAGACTATATAGCATTGTTTACTGCCACTGTGTGTACACCGCTCAGCCAGACTATATAGCATTGTGTGTACTGCCACTCTGTGTACACCGCTCAGCCAGACTATATAGCATTGTTTACTGCCACTCTGTATACACCGCTCAGCCAGACTATATAGCATTGTGTACACTGCTCAGCCAGACTATATAGCATTGTTTACTGCCACTCTGTGTACACCGCTCAGCCAGACTATATAGCATTGTGTGTACTGCCACTGTGTGTACACCGCTCAGCCAGACTATATAGCATTGTGTTTACTGCCACTCTGTGTACACCCTCAGCCAGACTATATAGCATTGTTTACTGTCACTCTGTATACACCGCTCAGCCAGACTATATAGCATTGTGTACATCGCTCAGCCAGACTATATAGCATTGTTTACTGCCACTCTGTGTACACGGCTCAGCCAGACTATATAGCATTGTGTGTACTGCCACTGTGTGTACACCGCTCAGCCAGACTATATAGCATTGTGTGTACTGCCACTCTGTGTACACCGCTCAGCCAGACTATATAGCATTGTGTGTACTGCCAATCTGTGTACACGGCTCAGCCAGACTATATAGCATTGTTTACTGCCACTGTGTGTACACGGCTCAGCCACACTATATAGCATTGTGTTTACTGCCACTCTGTGTCTGCTGGGAACAGTAGTACACCGCTCACCCGCCACTGTATAGCATTGTGCTCTGTGTCGCTGCTGGCAATAGTGGTACACCGCTCACCCACCACTGTATAGCATTTCTGTACTGCCACTGTACTGCTGCCAGTCAGCGTGTACTTTAAGGATAAGTGAAATGAGGAAGAAATCTGGTGAAAGAGGGAGGGGCAAGGGAAGAGGTGTTTCCCCTGACGGTTCACGTACAGGCCACAGGGGAGCACCCAAGAAAACCCACTCAATACCGCCCATGTTGTCCAGGACAACAACCCTCACAGATCCAAAAGAACAGGACCAGATAATTACTTGGATGACCTCTCAAGCATCCAGCAGTGGGTTAAGCAGCACCAGCACATCACGCACGAGGTCCGAGTCCTCAGCCAGTTACAAGGAGCCAGTGGGCACAAAGCTGACACAACCGGCAGCGACACCACGCAAACAACTGCCAGATAACCAGTCCAATGAATTACCTCAGGACACAATGGGGTATTCGCAGGAGCTATTCCCAGCCCAACAAACTTCCACCTTTCAAAGGTCAATGGAGGAACAGCCAGAAATGTTGTGCCCGGATTCACAACCATTAACTGTGGGAAATGCACCGCGCACTGAAATACAAGGCGAGTCCGAGGAGGACTCGGAAACCCAAATCCCAGAGCAAGTTGGGCAGGAGGGGTTGCAATTGCAGGAGGTCGGCCGACAAGATCTGGAAGACGACGTTGGAGTGAGCTGCGCAGAGGTTGTTCTGGGGAGCTCTACTCCACGGCGGCGGCCCCCCACAATGACATATGACGAGTTTCAGGAGATGGAAGAGGAGGGTATGGACAATGTGGACAGAGACCCAGATTTTGTTTGTGAACGAGAACATCGCCGTCGTAGCAGCAGCACAGATGAGTCTGTTGAAGAACCCACTGCTGCACGAGTTCACCTTGTGCCACAAGGTAGGCGGCGCGCAATTTCAGGCACCACAAGCGTGGAAGTTCAAGTGAGAGGCAAAAGAGGCGCAAACAGAAATCGCCAGCAAGGCAGGTGCTCCAAAGTCTGGGCTTTCTTTGAAGACTGCACTGAGGATGTTACCATGGCGATTTGCAAGGTGTGCAAGACCCGCCTGAGCAGGGGGAAAAGTATTAACAACCTCTCCACCACCAGCATGTGCCGCCACATGCTATCCAAACATCCCACTCTGTGGGCAAACTCGACAGGACAGGGTACCAGCAACACTGCCTCCCTTGGGTTCATCACCAGACTCACCACCAGACCTGCCTCAGCAGCAGCAGTAGCCCAGCCATTGCGTGGTTCACAACATTCACAAACATCAGACGACGCTGACACTGTCACTTTCCGGAGTAGTGCTCTTGAGGTCTCCCAGTGTTCATCAAACACAACAACCAACAGCCCTTCAGTGTGCAGCCCTACGGTTCAGTTGTCTGTCTCGGAGATGTTTGAGCGCAAGAGGAAATTGCAAGCAAATGACCCCCGGGCCGTGGCAGTAACAGCCAGCATAGCCAAGCTTCTGGCCTGCGAAATGCTGCCATATTGAGTGGTGGAGACAAACAGCTTCAAGGGCATGATGTCAGTGGCCATCCCACGTTACGTGGTTCCCAGCCGCTACCACTTTGCGCGCTCTGCAGTGCCTGAGTTGCATGAGCACGTGGTCAGCAAAATAACCCGAAGCTTGAAGAATGCCGTTGCCTGCAAGGTTCACCTCACCACTGACACCTGGACGAGTGCGTTCGGCCAGGGTCGATACATCTCCCTTACCGCGCACTGGGTGAACCTTGTGGAGCCTGGCAGCGATTCCTCACCTGCTACGGCGCGGGTGTTGCCCACGCCGCAAACAGCTGCACCGCCGTCCCTCCCACTGGATAACAACAGCAGCACCTACCTCTCTGACTCCTTCTCCTCCAACGCATCTCAAAGCTGTACCTCATCCGGAAACGCGAACCCAGCACCAGCAGCAGTAGGATCGTGGAAGCAGTGCAGCACAGCTGTTGGCATGCGTCAGCAAGCGTTGCTGAAGCTGATCTGCCTTGGGGATAAGCAGCACACAGGGGAGGAAATTTGGAGGGGAATAAAGGAACAGACGGATTTGTGGCTGGCACCGCTGGACCTGAAACCGGGCATGGTTGTGTGTGATAATGGGAGTAATCTCATTCGCGCTTTAAGGTTGGCTAAGCTGACACACATCCCTTGCCTGGCACACGTGATGAACCTAGTAGTTCAGCGGTTCCTGAGGACATACCCAGGCGTGGCCGATCTTCTGTTGAAGGTGCGACGAGTGGCCAAACATTGCAGAAATTCCAGTACTGCTTCGGGGGCACTCGCCAAGATGCAGGAGCGCTTCAATCTCCCCCACAATCGCTTGCTGTGTGATGTCCCTACGCGCCGGAATTCTACGCTGCACATGCTAGCCCGCTTTTTCGAGCAGAAGAGTGCAGTGGTCCAGTACATGACGGCGCAGTACCGAGGCGCATCCGGACAGCTGCCAAGCTTCTGTGGATCCGATTGGGCCAACATGTTGGACCTCTGCCAAGTCCTCCAAAATTTTGAGCAATCCACGTTGCTTGTGAGCAGTGACAACTCTTCAGTCAGCATTACCATACCACTGCTGTGTTTACTGAAGAGGTCAATGTTGAAAATCAAGGAAACAGCTGTCATGATGCAACTGGGGGAATCTGAAGGAGAAAACGATCAGTGTGATGGTACCAACATCAGGCCATCCGCCTCAGGAAACGTTGGCCCCAGCAGCTATGACGAAGAAGTGGAGGAGTAACAGCTGGAGTTGGAGCAGGAATTTCCTGCCACCACTGACGAGGGCCAGAGCGGTGCACGTTGGACTTCCACAATTCAGCGCGAATGGTCAGCAGAAGCAGACCAGGAAGAAGGTGACGACTATGATGCATCACAACAACTATCACAACGCTCACAAGAGGATGATGAGGATTCTGGTAGGACTCTGGCACACATGGCTCAATTCATGCTAGACTGCATTGAACGCGACCCACGCATTGTGCCCATTCTGGACAACACCAATTACTGGGTTTATACCCTTCTGGATCCACGGTACAAACACAATGTTCCAAAGCTGTTTGAAGAAAGAGTCAGACAGGTCAAAATGGAAGAATACCAGCAGGCCCTTGTGGAGACTTTAGAGAGGAGATTGACATCCTCCCCCTCCTCTAGCCAGTTGTACGCCGACAGACTGACTTCCGCAAACCCAGAACGACCAGGAGGGCAGCAAACAACACAAGCCGCAGCTAGTGCCCAAAAGGGAATGGTATCGGCAGTGTCCTTATAGTGGGAAAATTTTCTGACACCCATGCAGCAGCAGCCCACAGAACAGCAAGCGTGCAGATCCACCTCCAACACCGATCGCCTGGAGAAGATGGTCAAGGACTACATGTCAGATGGCGTAGCTGTATCTAACAATCCATCTGCACCCTTCAACTATTGGGTATCTGTCATGATCGCTGCTGCAGCAGGTATTGCTGGAAATAGTAGTGCTGCAGCTCAGGCAGTTCTGATCTCTTTCCATGCAAGCTGCATAGCTTTGTCTGTCTTTCCCTGCTGTCAGCTTGTGACTGATTATCATTCACCTGTTTGGGAATCTGCATGTCTGCTCCCATTGGATGACCTCAGTATAAAGATCTGCTTCCTGCAGGACTCCTCGGGTTTTCATAGCTTCAGTTTAAGCCTGTCTTGCTGTTGCTTCAGCCCCCGATCGTGTTTCTTGTTCTAAAGATACTTTGCTGGTCTTTGCATCATATATTGGTTCATTGCCAATATATATGCATACCAGCACGTTTATTATTTTCCTTGTATTCGTGTTACGTTGATACATCAGTGTCGCTGATGTATACGTACACGAACTGTTTATATCCTGTGTGCAGTTAGTCAGCTTTCCAGCACGTTTTGGTAGGTTGCGCGTACCATGACCACCCGTGCTGAGGTAGTTACCCTGCTCCTGGTTCTATTTGTGGATTGCATTCATCTCTGCGAAGAGATAACGAATCCTTCTGAATCCTGTTCTGTTACCGTTTGTGGATTGCGTTCATCTCTGCGAGGAGATAACAAATCCTTCTGAATCCTGTTCTGTTACCATTTGTGGATTGCGTTCATCTCTGCGAAGAGATAGCGAATCCTTCTGAGTCCTGTTCCCTGTATTGCTCCAGTCTAAGTCAGTGTTCCTGCTTATGTCATATATATCGGTTCATTGCCGATATATACATATGTTAGTCAGACGTTACAAATAGTTTCATTGATAGCTGTAATTGTAATACGCTAGGAAAACATACTTATTGTATTTTTGTCTGTGTTACGTTCATCTATCTTGATCCTGCTATTTCCTGACTATCCTGTCCTGTCTTTGTGAGGCACGCCATCGCTGCAAACGCATTGGCTGCCTCATTTCAGTCTGTCTTGTTGTGGACGCTTGCTGTCACTAAGTAGCGGCTAGCTAGCAAGCGTTCATTCTGTCTACCTGTCCTGATCTCCTCAGTTCTGGTTTATGCGCTCAGCGCTACCTTGCGCTGAGACGTTATCGCAAAAGTATTGTTTGTGGCTGTCGGATCTGCACCGGCTCTGTGCGCCACAATCTCCTTTTGGAGTCAGTCCTCCCCTCCACTATACTAGGGATAGCCTGTTTCCTTGTGCTAGTGTGTGTACCTCCTCCACGTCAGCTCATGCGTTGCATGCTGACTGTGGAGAATACACCACCAAGCCTTACATTATGAAAAACCCCATTACCAATCCCCATTGTGGGGGGGATTCCCAGAAAGTATGACACTGTTAATTATGGTTCATGTTCCTTTAAGAAATTTGGAGAACTTAACTCTGAAACAGAAAATGAGTTTTTCTCTGAATGTGCCAGGTTCCTGGCCAATCCCGATCTCCAAGCGACTCCTGTTTCAACCTGGGCACTCCAGCTAGTTTATATTTTGTTTAAAGGGCAATTGTTTCAGTGGGCATTTGATGTTCTCAATCATTCCGATTTGAAAGAGAGACCGCTGGAATTTCTAACGTTTGTGATCCATAACTGGTTGCGCATAGATCCATTGCCTTTTCCTCTAAATGAACTCCTGGCAGCAGGCCAATCAGCTTCCCCTTCAATTGTTTGCAAAAATGATCAGCAAGCAGAGAGTGTTCCTGATAATTTTCCTGCAGCTTTGAATAAATCACCAAAGGCAACAGGGTCTAAGGCAAAACGCGAACGTTCTAAGAAACGTGTCCGATCTGCAGAGTCGTTATCCTTAGCGACTGAGACCTGTAATGAGATTCTGCCATTAACAGATAATGAAATGCAATTGTCTTTCAGGGGAGTTAAATGGACTTATGAGACTACTAATGAACTTTCCTCCCTGGCTAGGGAAAATAAAGATTTTTGTTTAAAATAATTATCTGAGTATGATTATGAGGAGATATTACAGAGTATTGAACAAATCAACTTATTTGTGAACCAAGGGAAGTTTGCATACACTACAGTTCAACACTTGCTACAGGTATTGGAGATTCTTAAGAATAAGGAATCTGCCAATCACCTGCTAATTAACCCTATACATGTGCCTGCCACAATCATATCTGCCAACTGTGATCATCCTAAATGTTTCGCTGTTAAGTATGCATGGGATCCTCCATTCCTCAGTTTTGCCTAGTCCAGCGGGGGCTGCTGCAATACTGACTTGTTCTGCAGCGCCTCATGAGCTCCAATCCAGTGTATTAGATGAGTCTCTGTCCAGTCCAGAGGTAGTTGTGGAGTCCCTATCTGGTTCAGTGCATACATCAGAAGATTTGTCCTGTCTTGTTAGTGCCCCTGAATCTGATTTGTTACTGACTTTGCTGGAATCAGCGACATCTAAGTCTGATCCTGCATTCTCGTGTAAAAGTCCAGTAGTTGCGAAGTCTAGTCATGATGATTTTTTTTTGGCCAGTCCTGGTTTTGGTCCTGTCTTGGCTGACCCTGAGGCTCACAGTTCCTTGACATGCCCAGAGGTTTCTCTTGTGCCAGTGTGCCCAGATGTTCTTTGTGTGCCAGAATGCCCAAGTGTGTCTAAGGTGTTAGCGTGCTCTGATGCTTCCTTAGTGGGAACATGTTCTGATGTTGCCAGTCTGCCTGCATGCCCAGAGATGGTTCTGGTCCCTGAAAGCCCTGATCTTGATGTTTGTCCTTGTGGCCCTGACTCGGGAATTGCCCTAGGTTCCATAGGGGTTCTTGATAGTTCTCCATGTGAGCCTAAGGGGCATTCTGACCTATGGGGATCTCTTTGGAGCTTCAAGGTGTTCTGGGAGGTCTCTGAGAAAACTTGTCCTGGTGCCTTGGACTGGTTCAACAGTGGGTTTTGTGTTGGTTAAAGACAGTCCCGGTGGGCATTGCAAAGGCTTTGGCGTTTTTGAACGGTTCCTGGAAGGCGGTGGGTATCGCTCAGGGAGTTTCGGAGGGCTTTCTTCTGGAAATCATGGTTCTGATGGGTGTCACACTGGGGCTTGTAGTACTGATGGGCATGGTTCTGTAGGTTCTGGTTCTGATGGGTCCAGTCTTGTGGGGACTGATTCTGGAATTTGGTCTTGCCGGGCTGTCCCGGTCATCATGAATTATCAGTCAGACTGTTTTGTTGGGAATTTCAGTTTTGAAAAGCGTCTGGAATCCGCTTTTAAGGGCGGGGGTACTGTCATGATCGCTGCTGCAGCAGGTATTGCTGGAAATAGTAGTGCTGCAGCTCAGGCAGTTCTGATCTCTTTCCATGCAAGCTGCATAGCTTTGTCTGTCTTTCCCTGCTGTCAGCTTGTGACTGATTATCATTCACCTGTGTGGGAATCTGCATGTCTGCTCCCATTGGATGACCTCAGTATAAAGATCTGCTTCCTGCAGGACTCCTCGGGTTTTCATAGCTTCAGTTTAAGCCTGTCTTGCTGTTGCTTCAGCCCCCGATCGTGTTTCTTGTTCTAAAGATACTTTGCTGGTCTTTGCATCATATATTGGTTCATTGCTAATATATATGCATACCAGCACATTTATTTTTTTCCTTGTATTCGTGTTACGTTGATACATCAGTGTCGCTGATGTATACGTACACGAACTGTTTATATCCTGTGTGCAGTTAGTCAGCTTTCCAGCACGTTTTGGTAGGTTGCGCGTACCGTGACCACCCGTGCTGAGGTAGTTACCCTGCTCCTGGTTCTGTTTGTGGATTGCGTTCATCTCTGCGAAGAGATAACGAATCCTTCTGAATCCTGTTCTGTTACCGTTTGTGGATTGCGTTCATCTCTGCGAGGAGATAACGAATCCTTCTGAATCCTGTTCTGTTACCATTTGTGGATTGCGTTCATCTCTGCGAAGAGATAGCGAATCCTTCTGAGTCCTGTTCCCTGTATTGCTCCAGTCTAAGTCAGTGTTCCTGCTTATGTCATATATATCGGTTCATTGCCGATATATACATATGTTAGTCAGACGTTACAAATAGTTTCATTGATAGCTGTAATTGTAATACGCTAGGAAAACATACTTATTGTATTTTTGTCTGTGTTACGTTCATCTATCTTGATCCTGCTATTTCCTGACTATCCTGTCCTGTCTTTGTGAGGCACGCCATCGCTGCAAACGCATTGGCTGCCTCATTTCAGTCTGTCTTGTTGTGGACGCTTGCTGTCACTAAGTAGCGGCTAGCTAGCAAGCGTTCATTCTGTCTACCTGTCCTGATCTCCTCAGTTCTGGTTTATGCGCTCAGCGCTACCTTGCGCTGAGACGTTATCGCAAAAGTATTGTTTGTGGCTGTCGGATCTGCACCGGCTCTGTGCGCCACAATCTCCTTTTGGAGTCAGTCCTCCCCTCCACTATACTAGGGATAGCCTGTTTCCTTGTGCTAGTGTGTGTACCTCCGCCACGTCAGCTCATGCGTTGCATGCTGACTGTGGAGAATACACCACCAAGCCTTACAGTATCGAAGCTAGACACCTGGCACGAACTGGCAATGTACGCAATAGAGGTGCTGGCTTGCCCGGCAGCCAGCGTTATGTCGGAACGCTGTTTCAGTGCTGCCGGAGGCATCGTCACAGATCGGCGTATCCGCCTCTCCACAGAAAATGCAGACCGTCTGACTCAAATTAAAATGAATCAATCCTGGATTGGAAACGACTACGCAACACTCCAGGACCCCAACCAAGTAACATGACCAATGAACATCTGGGATGGTTTAGCGTTTCCGGTCCCTGTTTATTGAACCTCTCATCTGTATTACATTTATGACTGCATGGCGGCAAAAAGCATTGCTGCTATATCCGTACGCTTTTTGTCCTCATGCAAGGCCTGGGTTGTTGTGTCTCAAAGCGTGGCCTTCTCCTCCTGCGCCTCCTCCTGTTCTATCACGTGTGCTGCTGCTGCTGCTGCTGGGTTAGCGTTACCGGTCCCTGTTTATGGAACCTCTTCTCTTTATTACATTTATGACTGCATGGCGGTAAAAAGCATGCTATCCGCACGCTTCTTGTCCTCATGCAAGGCCTGGGTTGTTGTGTCTGAAAGCGTGGCCTTCTCCTCCTGCGCCTCCTCCTGTTCATCACGTGTGCTGCTGCTGCTGCTGGGTTAGCGTTACCGGTCCCTGTTTATGGTACCTCTTCTCTTTTTTACATTTATGACTGCATGGCGGTAAAAAGCATGCTATCCGCACGCTTCTTGTCCTCATGCAAGGCCTGGGTTGTTGTGTCTCAAAAAGCGTGGCCTTCTCCTCCTGCGCCTCCTCCTGTTCCATCACGTGTGCTGCTGCTGCTGCTGGGTTAGCGTTACCGGTCCCTGTTTATGGAACCTCTTCTCTTTATTACATTTATGACTGCATGGCAGTAAAAAGCATGCTATCCGCACGCTTCTTGTCCTCATGCAAGGCCTGGGTTGTTGTGTCTGAAAGCGTGGCCTTCTCCTCCTGCGCCTCCTCCTGTTCCATCACTTGTGCTGCTGCTGCTGCTGGGTTAGCGTTACCGGTCCCTGTTTATGGAACCTCTTCTCTTTATTACATTTATGACTGCATGGCGGTAAAAAGCATGCTATCCGCACGCTTCTTGTCCTCATGCAAGGCCTGGGTTGTTGTGTCTCAAAAAGCGTGGCCTTCTCCTCCTGCGCCTCCTCCTGTTCCATCACTTGTGCTGCTGCTGCTGCTGGGTTAGTGTTACCAGGCCCTGTTTATGGAACCTCTTCTCTTTATTACATTTATGACTGCATGGCGGTAAAAAGCATGTTACCTGTGCAAAGAAACATGACATTTTCAGCATTTAAAAGACAGTTTTTCCTTTGAAACTTTACAATCAATTTTCTCAAAAACTATAAGCTCTTTTTCAAATATTTTTTTCCCTCTTGTACCCACTCCCAAGGTGCACATACCCTGCTAATTTGGGGTATGTAGCATGTAAGGAAGCTTTACAAAGCACGAAAGTTCGGGTCCCCATTGACTTCCATTATGTTCGGAGTTCGGCGCGAACACCCGAACATTGCGGCGATGTTCGGCGAACGTTCTCGAACCCGAACATCTAGGTTTTCGCCCAACACTATTCACAACTGAGGGGTTTTACCTCTTGAGCACAGGAGCAATTTTCACCTTTCAGTGCTCCTTCCATTATCTCGTCTATAACTTTATAATTACTTATCACAATGAAATGAACTATATCTTGTTCTTTTTGCCACCAATTAGGCTTTCTTTAGGTGGGACATTATGCCAAGAATTATTTTATTCTAAATGTGTTTTAATGGGAACATAGGAAAAAATGTGAGAAAAAATGTATTATTTTTCAGTTTTTGGCCTTTATAGTTTTTAAATAATGCATGCTACTGTAATTAAAACCCATGAAATGTATTTGCCCTTTTGTCCCGGTTATAAATTATGTCCCTATCACAATGTTTGCCGCCAATATTTTATTTGGAAATAAAGATGCATTTTTTTCAGTTTTGCGTCCATCCCTAATTACAAGCCCATAGTTTATAAAGTAACAGTGTTATACCCTCTTGACATAAATATTTAAAAAGTTCAGTCCCTAAGTTAACTATTTATGTATTTTTTTAATTGTAATTTTTTTTTTAATTACAAAAAAAAAAATTGGTGGAGAGTGGGAGGTAATGAGTTAATTTTTAGTGTATAACTAATATATTTGTATATGAAAAATGCTTTAGGGTGTAGTAAGTAAGTTTTTGTTTATGTGACCTGCAAGCGTACAGGAAGTACGCTTGCAGGAAGTTCAGGGAGGCTGGGAAACTTTTTTTTTCACAATGATCGCGCTGCTTCTTGTAGAAGCAGCTGATCATTGCGGGGGGCTTAGATCAACAAATGGGAAAGGTTTTTTCCGTTCATTGTTCTCCGGGCAAGCGGGCGGCGGCGTGCACGAGAACGGGGGCGCGCGGACCGTGGCGGGAGCGGCGTCAGGTGGGGATTTCTCCGTCCCTTGGTGTTAACAGGGTAGAAAAAGGGACGGAGAAATCCGCACCGCTGGGGGTAAAGTGGTTAAACCACGGAGGTGATGGCGGTAGTATTTCTGCCACTTCTCCAACTGTGGATAGAATCATATGGGGGGTGGGCGGTTCCAGAACGCTCCCTTGAGCCTATCATCTTGGGCTCTTATTTTACAGTCCCCACGGCACTGTAGCACTATGGGTAATGTAGTTTGGGCCCACCTGATCACCATGATCACCATGATCACATCCCTGATTGGATTAGATTACAGAAGCCCATGCACTGCCACTGACAGTGGCAGTTTGTGAACAGTTGTGGACTCATAGCTGGCTGACTAAATGTAAGTACCTTTATGTAGTCCTTTAGCACAATCAATCTGTACTTGAAGCCTATGCATATTAGAGGTGGGCAGTTCTAGTTAGGTTCGGGGTGGGAATGAGAACATCATGCCTGATACAGTGGCTTCACAGCTTTAGCTTGAGTGATGGTGTCTGATGCATGTATTTTGGGGCAGTTCAGCTTGTTGAAAGGCAGACTGAGATACAGCCTCCATATGCTACTTTTTTAATAAAAGAGCTATGTTTTAGAGAGCTTTAGTTATTTGGTTGTGCCTGCCAACCAGATCTTTGGACTGTAGCATGGCCCCAGCAGCAATCACTATGCTAGCAGCAGAAGTTACCGTTGTGTCAGTAGCAGCCATTAGCATTGTGCCAGTAGCAGCAGTTATCACTGTGCCATCAGCAGCAGCAATGACTGATTAGCAGCTACCACTATTAAATCCGAATGTGGCTCATTGAAAAACGAATTGTTTTTATTAACTAATTCTTCTTCAGGCATTATACAGAACAGAATCAGTACTGTACAACAGTTATATTCACTGTTGTTCTGATCCAGTTCTATATAATACCTGGAGAAGAAACGTAATGTTTCGAAAGCTAGCAATTAACCTTATACAGTTAGTCATTAAAAGTATTACCCAAATTGTTGTTTGTTGGTTTGATGTCTGCATTTCTGCTCCACGACTAACACCGGACCATACTTCACTTGCAAAATTCTATCAAGCTACTTTCCTTCCAAGTTTGATAGTGGACCTCTTCCCTGATAGACATGTTGTAGAAAAGGCTTTGTTATCCCTTTAACAGACTGAACCTGCTTAGGTCACCCAATGAAACAAGACATTTCCAATTGGTTAATAGCATCAATTTAGTGAAAAAGTACTGAGACTGCCAAAATTTCTTTCTTAAAATCTTGCATGTGCATAAATAAAACCCTTGACATTAATCTCATGGGAAGAATAGTCTAAGATACAAAAACTTTTAGCTGTCTTGAATGGAGAAATAGCTTATAGCAAGACCCTGGGCACAAAGCTAGCTGCAGAGCTTAAATGATGGTAAGATGTGCAAGCATAATCCGACACTGAACAATTATTTTTTTTAAACAATTGTTCAATGAACATTCATGTTCAAATTCACTGAAATTGGCCACAAACTCCTAAGGGTATCTGCTGTTGTGTGCAGACATAGCAGTCATTGTCTGATCCATCCAATGTCATACTGATCAGATGATTATCATCTTATGTTTATAAGTACCTAAAAAGCACAAAGGCTTACCAACTGGAAAGAGTTTTAGCTATGGCAATAATAAACATTGTCAAATGAGCTAAGGTAGAATTTAATGAGGCAAGGCTACATCTGACTAGGCCACAAATCTAGCCATGTTTAATGGCTCTCTGTACAAGGTCAGAATACAAATAGAGTCAAACATTTGTATTGCCTTTACTGTGATATGAATGTATGAAATAATTACTGCTGAAGTACAAATGACCTCTGCTTTAAATCCTTGATTGTCATACATGTAGAATACAGCACCTTGAAAATCAATTGCATTCTTTCTATATCTAAGTGGGTCACGTTTTCTCTGTAATATGTTTAAGAGCAGCTTGAAAATGCTTTAAAATAGTACAGCTGCCTGGCTGATGTGCCAAACATTTGAAATAGGTTATCTAAAGTGACACAAGGTCAGATTGTGTCAGCATAACTCCCCTCCATATTTTGAGGCTCAGCCAGAAGCATTGTTAATGTTATTATCACTTAATAGCAAGTTCTTTCATATTTCATTTACATCACTTACTTTGTTGACAATTCTTTGTCATATTCACTGTTTTCCTTTCATTTTTGTGATTTCCTGCAAAACACCTGAGCATGTTAAGCATTTCACATTTGTGCTGCTGACAGGTAACAGCGGTATGTTTGGAAGGATGTCACTTTTCCCAAAAAGTCACTTAAACCAGTTAAAAACATGCTAATTGCTAACATGCTAAGGATGTTAAAGTCAATGTATCAGTTCTAATTCTAAGCACAGGGTAATAACATGCAAAAATGTCCATGCATGACATGTCCCTGCTTTGGTATTAAAGCGGACCTGAACTCAGAACTTCCTCTCTGCTCTAAAAGATATGCAACAGCATAATAACCTTTAACCACTTCAGCCTGCAGTCGTTTTCACTTTATGCATACAAGCAATTATCACCTCCCATTCATTAACCTATAACTTTATCACTACTTATCACAATGAACTGATCTATATCTTGTTTTTTCCACCACCAATTAGACTTTCTTTGGGTGGTACATTTTGCTAAGAGCCACTTTACTGTAAATGCATTTTAACAGGAAGAATAAGAAAAAACTGAAAAATATTCATTATTTCTCAGTTTTCAGCCATTATAGTTTTAAAATAATACATGCCTCCATAATTAAAACCACGTATTGTATTTGCCTAATAGTCCCGGGTATTACACCATTTAAATTATGTCCCTATCACCATGTATGGCGACAATATTTTATTTGGAAATAAAAGTGCATTTTTTTCCGTTTTGCATCCATCACTACAAGCTTATAATTAAAAAAAATAGAAATATTTCATCTTTACATTGATATTTAAAAAGTTTAGACCCTTAGGTAAATATTTCCGTGCTTTTTTTTTTTATTGTAATGTTTTTTTTTTTAATTAAACATTTTATTTGGGTATTTTTGGGAGGGTGGGCTGTAAATAGTAATTTTTTAATGTATATGTGATTATTTTTTATTTTTTTTACATGTAGATGTAGTTTTACTTTTTGGCCACAAGATGGCAACCTTGAGTTTGTTTACATGATGTCACTCTAAGCATAACATGTATGCTTAGAGGGATGTAGGGGGACGTAAGAGGCAGAAAAAGTGATGCTTCCAAGAGAAGCAGTCGCTTTTTCTGCCAGGGAGAGGAATCAATCATCGGGCACCATGTCCCAACTAATTAATTCCTGGGCTAACGATCGGCCGCGGGAGCGCACATGGCCTTCTGGACGTAGCTTTTATGTCCAGAAGGCTTAAAGTGGATCCGAAGTGAACTTTTACTCATTGCATAATTGTGTTCCTTTCCTATTGTTTATAGGGCATACCTCAAGCCAAATACTTTTTTGATTTTGCTTTAATACTCTAATTCCCTATAAACTAAATAAACCATGCCCACAGGTTTTCAGAGAGCCTTGGCAGTAGCAAGGGCTCATGTGAGCTCAGTCTGGGCAGGAGGAGGAGGAGGTGTTACTAGCCATTGATTTCAGAGGCAGAGAGGTGGAGGGAGGAGGGGGGGTTAGGTTTTTTCACAGGCTGAGTGCTCAAGATACAGATAAGCCTGCATCTGTGTAATGTTTACAAACAACATGTCTGCTGTCATTGTATCACAGGAAGAAATAATCATTTTCTATTAAAGCTGTTTGCAGCTAGATTTGCTGTGTAAACGATCTAAACTTTAGATAAGATATATAGACAAGTTACTTGTTATAGTTAGTTTTTCATCTCAGATCCGCTTTAAATGGTTAAGGAAAAACATTTCTTTGTTACAGCTGGTACAAATCCTAAAATACATTTTTAGTGCTTCCACTTCCTACTTTCATGGAAGCAGACATATTGTTAACATCCTGTGCTTTCAAATTAGCTTATCTGCCATGGCAGTCAGCTGACACAAGGTAGAGATCAGATTACAACTTGTTATTAGACACAGGTGAGGGGAATAAGACAGGCTAAACTCTCTAAATACATACAGGGTACATTTCTCTTTGTTTTCCTTCTGTCCTGTGCAAGAGTTCAATTGTGCTGCATCTGCATGTATTGTTATCAGTTATACAGCCTCTGCTATAGACTCTTTCAATTGCTTAGCCCTTAGTTACAGGTCATAATTTATAGTAAACTGTAGTCATTTTGGAAATGAGTTCCATTTGCTCTCCTCATCCCATACTAAGAGACCATATATTGTTTGCTGATTGCACAGAGAAGCACACAAATGAATGACATTTCCACAGCTGCAGTATCATATTTCATTTAGTCGGTACAAACATTTTTCAACCCTTTAATGGATCTCGTCCACTAGAATTTAGGCTCATCTTCAGGTACAGATACAAAAATATGAGCTAACAGCTAAGGTCTGGTACACACCGACATTTCTCTTTGGGCTGTCAATCATTCTGACAAATTTCCTGGTTGAAGATTTGTACACCATGCCATGAATGTCAGGAAATACATTTATGTTATATATGGGAGTTTGTAAATGGCTACAAGTTAAAACAGAAAGATCTACAACGTCAAACTACAAATTCGCTTGAGTGTGAAATTAAGTTTATGTTTTGTATTTTTTTAAAATAAACATTCGTTTTTTAACGACTTCACCTCCAAGGTTTTTTCCCCCTTAAACACCAGAGCAATAGTGCTCCTTCCATTCTTCCCCTATAACTTTATTACTACTTATCACAATCTATATCTTGTTTTTTTCACCACCAATTAGGCTTTCTTTGGGGGTACTTTTTGCTAAAAATGATTTTATTCTAACTGCATTTTAACAGGAAAATTAAGAAAAAAATTGAAAAAAAAATCATTATTTTTCAGTTTTCAGCCATTAAAGTTTTAAAATAATACATGCTACCATAATTAAAACCAACACATTTTATTTGCCCGTTTGTCCCAGTTATTGCAACATTTTAAATGTTTCCCTAGTACAATGTATGGCACCAATATTTTATTTGGAAATAAAGGTGCATTTTTTCAGTTTTACTTTCATCACTATTTACAAGCCATAGTTTAAATTAACAGTAATATACCTCCTTGACATACATATTAAAAAAAAGTTCAGTCCCTAAAGTAACTATTTATGTATTTTTTTATTGGGTTTTTTTTTGTACAAATTTTTGGGGAGGTAACTATTGTGGAATTTGAGAGGTACAGGGTCAATTTCAAATGTAAAAAAAAAATGTCTTTTAATAAATAAAAAGTTTGTGGATGTAAATTTAATATTTGGCTACAAGATGTTCATGCACATAACTTCCCTATGCGTAGTATTAATACGCAAAACAGGAAGTAATGCGTGGACGTTTAAGTATCTTTTTTGTGAATGATGACTGCGTTCCCATTCATTGATCTCCTGTCTAGCGATCAGCGGCAGTATTGAGCATGGGAGAGTGTGTGTGTGTGTGTGTGTGGGGGGGGGGGTGAGCTCGAGTGCGCAGCAGCAAGCGAAGAGTATCCACGTCCCTGAAAGGTAAAGCAGGGGCAGAAATATTCGTAAAGTGGAGGTAAAGTGGTTAAAATTTAAAGGACCACTATAAAAAAATAGAAAAAAATACCTTGTGAACACATACTTACAAGACATACACGTAAAATGCACTATAAATTAGTTTTCCCTATGTTTCTCCCGCTTACAGTAAGTACTAAAAATCTGATGAATCCGACAAGTTGTCCATCTACACACCTAGTCTATTTCCTCATGGAGGATGCACAGTATTTCTTTTATTTGTTACAAAATAACTTACTGGAGAGGATCTATACAAAGATGCTGACTAGCCAGCATTTTTGCAGTCTTGTTGAACATCTGCTGTTCAGAGAATTCCCCGTGAGGAGATCATGAGGACAGGGACTAGCCCAACATCTGTCAGTAGGGATGCGTAAGCAGCATTTTCAAGCAGCCCTAATCTTTCTTAGCAAGGCTCTTGTCAAATTAAAAGTCAAGTTAGGCAAAACTGAGGATTTTTACCATGTCAGTGATTGTAAATTATACCTTTTTGATGTTTGCACAACCTTTTGTTCAGTTTAGTCCTCAATATTGGTTGAAAGATGATTTCTTTAAACATTTCAGTTTGATTATTGATCATTTCAATTTGATTGGATTATTTAACTTCAATTCATGATTGCTTTGTCTAACCAAGTTTTACAAATCTAACACACATTTTTTTTTGTAGACCGATCTAAAGTTCGGCACAACTAGTCTTAGTCAGCCAGCACTTTAAATAAAGATATCATTGTGCAATAGCTTATCATTTATCAGTAGTATGTTCCTGCAAGACTTGCTGAAATGGCTGAAATTCCTGAAATCTAAGGATCCTGGAGTCCTCAATGACAGCGTAATGTGTTCACTAGTCTGCGGTCATAAATCATTACTAAATATCATACCTTACATTGTTATAAATATTATTTTAGGACAGGATAGTATGCTTCTTTATTTATTAGCTCTGCTCTTCAATGAAAGTCACTGTAACTTTTAGTAGTGATATAACATCATTTGTTGCTGGATGCTTTATTCTGGATTCTTTACTAAATTAACTCATCAAAATGGTATGCTGGGCTGGGATGTGGCATTGTATGTGGCCAACAATACATGATAGGTAGGCACTGAGAAAAAGTATAATAGCCGTGTTCCTAAAAATAGCTCTATGTCAGTCACCATTGTTGAATGAATACTTTTTTTTTTCATATGAAAGAAAAAACTCTTCTGGAACTGATTGTACTGTTGTATCTTTCACATCGGTTAAAACTAAAACTTTTAAGTAAAAAAAAAAAAGGGCTTGTTAAATAAATAGTAGTCACACGGTATGGGTAGTGTTCATCCTAATCCCAAGTAAGGCCAATTCAAATTACTCCACAGCACTACAGTATCAGTAATGCTTGTAAGAACTTACCATCCTCAAATGTGTATGCTTATAACATACAGACTGTATTACATTCATACACTTATTTACCCTTAACTATATTCCTTTTCCCACAGTGCTTATGCTCAGATATCCCGAATAGCCTAAGCTAATGTGGTACCCCAGTATATATCTCTGATAGATTTAAAAGGTATATGAGCTTGATCTTGTTCATTACGTAAAACAAATTTTGAGTTTTAAAAAATCCTAAAGCTTGTATAATATAACTGAAAAATGTATTTCACTTAATTAAACATGGTAATGGATATGTGTAAATTATTCATATAACATTAGGGTGTCTCTAATAAATGCATGCCTGTCAAAGGATGCTTGAGATAGGGGGTACTTTGCATGTAGAGAGTTTTTAAAGGGTGTACATGTGAAATAAAAAAAAAATAAGAAAAAAATAGTGGAGCACTTGGAATAATAGCAGGTCTTCCAGGGAAGTAAAAAGGCAACCACAATATATCTCTTAAGTGTGATGGGTCTAAACTAATTGGTAAGGGATAGATGCATCTCCACAAGGGTTGGGTCACTCACCCTATCCTGTATAAAAGTAATTTTCCTAACTCAAAACAGCCACCGCATGGAATTAAATAAACTGATCACTAAGGGGGAGGTGTTCCAAAAGTGATTAAAACAATTAAGAAACAGTTGCATATTGTAAGAAAACTTACCTCAAGGATGAAATTATACGATTAGAAAATAAACAAAAAAAGCTCTTTATTGTGAACACAAGACAACACATTTCCTGCTTACTCATTGGTTTTCTCCGGTCAATATACAGGGCCAAATCCTATTGCTGAACTCGCCAGCACTAAGCGCTGGTGAGTTCTTAATTCAGGAGATGGGAGCATTGCCTTATCCTATTTAATTTAAGACCCCTCCCCCCCCGGGCTTAAAAAGCACTCGATTGGGCAATATAACCGGCAAGCGAGTTCTTTACATGCTATCCAATTGCTCTTTTTATGTCTTTTTTATGTAACATGAGTGTTAGCTTGGACCTGCAAAAGGCAGGTCTTAACATGCTAATGCATGGCGTCGCCATTGCATCTGGGGGGTCTCTTTTTAGTGAGGAGACCACCCAGAGCTCCCCATCGGGCCACCGCACATCTCTGAAGTCCCCCATCATGTAGCTGTGCCATGTACCCCTGTCAATATACATACCACCGCTAATCACTCACCACCTCTCGCTGTAAGTTTCCCCTCAAATAATTACAGTGTATGAGTCACTGTAATTTCTGTGATTCAGAGACCCGGCAATGCATCTTTGAAGCTCTTGCCGTATCTACCCATTGGTCCATTGTCTGACTGCGGAAGATAGTGGCGATGTTTGTCGTGTGCGCACATGCGTGGGGAGTGAGACCGTGGTGCTGAAGAACAGAACCACAGAGTAAAGTCTGGCTCCCCATTACCTGGTAAAAGGGATCATTAGGGTGCATGAGTAATGCTCCCTAATGATCGGCCTTCGCACGAAGAAAACCGGCAATAGGATTTGCCGGTAATCCTCACGTGATGGCAAGGTGATAAGTAGCTTGCATCCGTGAACTACTTATCACCTGGAATAGGATATGGCCCACATTGTCTTAACCAGCCGGGCGGTATGGACGAGCTCAGCTCGTCCATCACCGCCGGAGGCTGCCGCTCAGGCCCTGCTGGGCCGATTTTCATCAAATAAAGAGCAGCACACGCAGCCGGCACTTTGCCAGCCGCGTGTGCTGCCCGATCGCCGCCGCTCTGCGGCGATCCGCCGCGAGCAGTGGCGAAAGAGGGTCCCCCCAGCCGCCTGAGCCCAGCGTAGCCGGAACAAAAAGTTCCGGCCAGCGCTAAGGGCTGGATCGGAGGCGGCTGACGTCAGGACGTCGGCTGACGTCCATGACGTCACTCCGCTCGTCGCTATGGCGACGATGTAAGCAAAACAAGGAAGGCCGCTCATTGCGGCCTTCCTTGTTTATTCTGGGCGCCGGAGGCGATTGGAAGAACGCCTCCGGAGCACCCTCTAGTGGGCTTTCATGCAGCCAACTTTCAGTTGGCTGCATGAAATAGTTTTTTTTTTATTTAAAAAAAACCCTCCCGCAGCCGCCCTGGCGATCTTAATAGAACGCCAGGGTGGTTAAAGCAAGATCAGTGTAATTTCATCCTTACAGAGGAACTCCAGTGAAAATAATGTAATAAAAAAGTGCTTCATTTTTACAATAATTATGTATAAATGATTTAGTCAGTGTTTGCCCATTGTAAAATATTTTAAATCCCTGATTTACATTCTGACATTTATCACATGGTGACATTTTTACTGGTGGCAAGTGATGCAGCTGCTGCTTGCTGTTTTGGCAATTGGAAAAAGCTGTAAACAGCTATTTCCTACAATGCAACAGGATTCACAGACAGGAAACTGCCAAGAGTACTTACTCAGAATTTCTTTGTGGGAGGGTTTTCACCACAATATCAACCATACAGCACCCCCTGATGGTCTGTTTGTGAAAAGAAATAGATTTCTCATGTAAAAGGGGGTATCAGCTACTGATTGGGATAAAGTTCAATTCTTGGTCGGATTTTCTCTTTAAGGTAAGTTTTATTACCTTTTAAACTGTTTTTAACTGTTTTATTAATTTTGTGTTGCCTCCCTCCCAGTGATCATACCTAAAAAAAAAAACAGGTTTGCTTTAAGACTGCGTTTAAGTTACTTAAGATATGGTGACTGGTGAGTGGCAAATCTGATGTGCAAGTGAGGTCTTGAGGAGGAAGTAATTTTAATGGATAATATGTGGTTAGCAGAATGTAGGTTGTAGCTGAGGTGGAAGCTAGTGAAGACAAGCATGAGAGAAAGGGGTTGTGAAAAGCTTTTAAGTAAGAGTTAGAAGCTTGAATTGAATTTATATACAAGATGAATGGAGTTCCCTCTAAACTTTAGTTACTAGCTTGATATGCCTGTTAGCCTTTTTTTCATATTCATGCACATTCAATACTGTATAGATTCTTCATTAGTGACAGTCATGTCTAGGAGAACTCATGGAAAAGCATGACATTTGTTTGATCAGCTGATAGATTTGCAAAGCTCTGATTTGCTATGATCATAGCCTGCTTTAGCACATGATCATGACTAGCAAATAAAAGTCTTACATATCTATCACCTGAACAAAATGATCACATGCTTCTTCATGAGTTCTTTTAGACATGACCAACCATCACTATTCTTTATCCTTGTTAACAATGGCGGATTTCATTTTAAGAACACAGATCAGTTAGGCCTTTTATTAAACTAAGTATCAGAATTTCCATATCACTTTCTAAAGTTTCATAAAAAATGTGCTTTTGGTCATGAAATTAAATTCATGTATATTATGAATTATAATTAGAGATCTGATATTTTTATGTTGCATTAAATCAACTTGCAGTACTTTAAGCTAACATTTCCCTCTGCCTAAATGAGTTTGATGAAGTGTTTGCACAGCTGGTGTACTGCCTAAGCAATTTATGACATATTCTCCTTACTGTGTTTAATTATAGATGAATTTACAATATGTTTGCCCTAGTGCTTATTGTTGTTCTATTGCGATATTAATGCCTGTTGAATACTGTCAATCTACCGCATTCTGTATTTAAAGGGAAAAATGAAGCTAAAAGAAAATAAAAGGATGGTTCTAAGGCTCTAGATGAAGTGAGGTATTTATTTTATACCAGGATCAGACTCAAAACAGCTATTACTATCAATGCATCCTGAACTTTATTTTCTTAACCTCCCTGGCGGTTTATTTTTTCTGCAAAAATTGCAGAAATCCAATTTTTTTTTTAATGTTTCATGTAAAGCTACTAGAGATGTCGCAAACCTCCGATTTTCGGTTCGCGAACCCCGTTCGCGAACTTCCGCGAAAGGTTCGGTTCGCGAAAAAGACCTCAATAGACTTCAATGGGGAGGCGAACTTTGAACATTTGAAAAAATTCTACCAGCTACAAAAATGATATAAAACATGTTTCAAGCGCTCTAATACCTGGAGGCACACCTGATTGAGTGAAATACACTGCTGAAGGACCCACCCACCCTCCCTCCTTCAAGCTAGGTCCTTTATACCATGGCCTTGGGAGGAGGGAGGAGAGAGGTGGGAGGAGGGAGGTGGGAGGAGGCCAATTAAAATCTCCCTAGCAGAGTGTGTAGCAGCTGTCCCTTAACTAATTAGTGTAGGCAGACAACTGAGTCAAATGGTATAAAGGACCTAGCTTGGAGGAGGGAGGGGGGTGGGCCTCCAGCATTGAGAGCAGTGTGAATGGCAATAATATGTCTGCTGGCTGTAATATAAAGAGTCAAAGCTTTGCTCAATAGAGGTTTATGGGGCGAATCGAACTTCCGGAAAAGTTTGCGTTTGGTAGGCGAACGCGAACCCCCGAAGTTCGCCTGGAACCGTTCGCCGGCAAACAGTTCGCGACATCTCTAAAAGCTACCAGAGTGGTAGCTACATGAAACTATGAAACTCCACTAGAGGGCGCATGTGTCCCTCTAGTTCGATCGTCGCCGGCAACAATAGCAAACAGGGGAACGCGTTTGGCTTCTCCTGTCGCCATGGCGACGATCGGAATGACGTCGACGTCCTGACGTCAGACGCCTCTGATCCAGCAGCCCACAGCGCTGCCCGGAACTCATTGGTCCGGGCAGCGCAGGGCTCTGGCGGGGGGGGGGGGCCCTCTTCCGCCGCTGCGTGCGGGCGATTGCCGCAGAGCGGCGGCGATCAAGCTGTACGTGCGGCTAGCTTTACATGGTGAAAATCGCCCCACCAGGGGCTGAGATCTCCTCCTGCGCGGCATAGCCCGAGCTCAGCTCGGGCTTAACGCCAGGGAGGTTAATGGAGGTAATACCTAAATAATGTGCACCCATGTTAAAAGTCATGGTTTTAAAAAGATAAACTCTTAACTGGAAAATAAAATGCCCTCTCCACTACCTGCAGCAGGTATGTCTTCATCTTTTACAAAGCACATTCATCATAAGAAATGTCAACTGTGCCTTAAGTCTACCCTCTACAAAGATCCATAACCACCTATCTGTAAGCAAGATATTTAACTGCTCTGCGACCGCCTAACACCGATGGGCGGTCACAGAGTGGCTCCCCCAAGACCACCTAATGCCGATTGGCATCAATTCCATTTGTTTTATGATCTAGCGCAGCGATGTACAGGGGGACAGCTTTGTCACTTAGCTGTCCCCTCGTGTGGCTCACAATCTGGTCTCTCTCATAGGCTGATGCCTTTGAGAGGTGATCACAGTGTTTGGATCTCGGGGGAAGGGAGGGAAGGTGGGAGAATAAATTAAAAAGAAATTAGCCATTTTTATTTTAAAGATATAAAAATTGCAGCAGCAATCAGATACCACCAAAAGAAAGCTCTGTTGATGGGCAGAAGATTGTAAAAACTCATCTGGTCACTAGAGCGTGTAAACCTGTGGTCCTCAAGAGGTTAACTAGCTGACCACTGAAGGGTGTTTCCCCTTAAGGACCAGAGCAATTTTCACCTTTCAGTGCTCCTTCCATTCATTTGCTTATAACTTTATTACTTCTTATCACAAATCTATACCTTGTTTTTTCACAACCAACTAGGCTTTCTTTGGGTGATACATTATGCTAAGAATAATTTTATTGTAACTAGATTTTCAAGTGAAGTATAAGAAAAAAATCATTATTCTTAATTTTCAGCCATTGTAGTTTTAAAATAATATACAGTATGCTACTGTAATTAAAACCCATGTATTGTATTTTCCCATTTGTCCAGGTTATTGCACCATTTACATTTTGTCCCTATCACAAAGTATGGTGAGTGACAATACTTTATTTGGAAATAAAGGTGTATTTTTTCAGTTTTGTGTGTTACAAGACCTAATTTGCAAAAAACAAAAAGCAAAAAAAGCAAAACAAAAAACAAAAACAGTAGTACACACTCGTGACATACATATTAAAAATGTTTAGTCCATAAGGTAATTGCTTTTTTATTACTATGTTTTTGTATTGGGAAGTATGTAGGTGTAATTTTACTGTTTGGCCACTACATTCTTTTCTTTTTACTGCATACACGCATTACAGGAAGTAATGTGTGTATGGTTTACTTATATTTTTGTCAATGAATGCTGGCATCTCATTGATGCTGATATTCATTTATCACGGGAAATTAGATCAGTGAATGAGAAATGTGTTCCATTCATTGATCTGTACACTAACGTGTGGTGATGAGAACCGTGCACAGGAGCAAACAGAAGAGCACTCAGTGGTGATCGTGGCAATAGACTAAGATCTACATCCCTAGGATTTCAGGTGAAGTTCTGCAAGGTGTAGATATACCACTCGCAGTGCAATAACTAGTTAATGTAAGTATGAGAGTGCACTTCTATTCATGCTAGTGTTTGAATGAGTGGAGGGATGTGTATGCACAGATCTTCTTTGTGGAGCTGCATGTGCAGTGAGGTGCATGTATGACTTTGCACACTGGGAATGGGTGCCATGCAGAGCATAAAAAACACTGATGGATACCTTCCTTGATTGATGGTCTTCGTGGCAAGCTTTCTCATTTACTGGTATCTGAACCTTGATCCTAATTACCTTCCATTTAACCTTGCCCTATCTGACTCTGCCATTGCCTCCTCCAACCTTGACTGGTTTACTTGATCTCCAGATTCTGGCTTCTGTTATTATTTCACCTTATCTTGCCTAATTTCCAGCTAATTTTCCCTGATATTGTTTGACCTTGCCCTGCTTGACCTCAAGTTGCCAGTGTCTACTCACCTTTGAACATAACTTGCCTGATTTCTAGTTGTCAACCACTCCTACCATTTAACCTTTAGTTTCTGACTTTTGCTAATGATTGACAGTATATTGATATGTTCTCTGCTGCTGAGTTCTACTTGATGGCAGCTACACTGATCAAGGTCAGTGTTTGCTCAATTTGCAAATACTGTTTGTCTGTAGGTTTAAGGCCACAATGTGGTATTTTTCAACAATGCAACTGCCACACCATTAGATGCTGTGGAGAAGCCCTAACAAGAGATTAAAATAAATTCAAACAGTGCAAAATAAACAGGTCGAATCTGTACAAGGTTTGTACAAATCTGACTGGTTATCTAAAGTATAATCGAGCCGGATGCAGCCTAGAGGAGAATCACCTTACACATTTACTTAACAACTTAAAAATTCTCCAGAAACTGCAAAACTTCAAACTGCATGATAATTGTTTAGAGTTTCAGAACTACTTGCGTGTAATACTAGGAGTCAGGCCTCTTCAACTAGCAGATTTTTTACAGTCAACCTGGCATCAGTTGGTCTGCCCCTGCTGCCATGTCCTTTTCAACAGAATGCCCTTGTCCTGCAAATTTTAACTGAGACCATTTAACATTTAAGGCATTTTTAAGAGCCCCACACCCATTTAGAAGATAACATCAACGCCAAGGCCTGGACCCATCAGCTGTTAGATAAACCAGACACTTTTTGTCCTTTTCACCATGACTTTCACATGTGATGATTTTGAGGAACCTTGGCTTAGGGGATATACATGTAAACTCTTTTTCAGGGACATTTAATTTAACGAGGGAGCAACAATTTAATAAGAAAAGTAAGATAGCAAATTAACTTATCATAAAGAAGTCTGTCTAGAGGAAAGCCACACATACACAAAGATAACATACAAACAATGTTACAAATATAATGAACAAACATAGTTCCGTGACCAATAGTCAAGCCTGAGACTCTAGAACTATAAGGCATAATGACTGTCATATAATGAGTTCATACAGTGTTTATCCAAGTAACTCAGTGTCATTAATTATCCATATTAATCTGGTATGAGATTAGTAGAGATTTATAGAGTGATTAACATTTTTTTTTCATAAGTGTGAATTTAGATATAACTAGTAAGAATGATTTCAAATAATTTTAACACTTTTAGGACTTGACTTAATTTTCTGCACACAGTATAAAATATGATTCCTTTTCTTGTGAAGCAAACAAGGCATGCGATTTGTGATCTAATTTAATTCAACAGAGATTATAATGGAAACCCTGAATGAGTTTTAAAAAAATGAACTGGTTAATAGTAGATGGCACACTTGCAATGGCATTTGATATCTTAGTCCACTGAGCTAGAGATTTGTTAATCAGCTGGCTTAACACAACTGTCAGTACAGCCTCTGCCTGGATAATTGTTCCCAATTGTATTCATAAAATGCTTGACTGGCTACCAACTATACAGACACTGGAAAGCTGAATAATAAGGCATAGGAAATAATCAGTTCTGTGGTAAAATTCTAACTTTATTCAGAGAGCTACTAAAGAAAACCTTCCAACTTGGCATATTAAACACGCTGCAAAATAGCAGTTTCCTAATTCAGACACATTTCTGTATGCAAAATAAAAGGCTGAAAGCCAGTATTGGATAGGCATTGTATGCAGACGTTAAGGTGATCCTACATTAAAAACACATATGATTATTAAAGAGAACCTGGAGTAAGAGGTATAAACACTGCTCACAAAATAAAAGGGAACATAAAAATAGGACATTATAGATCTGAACTTCATTCTCTACATAGATGAATGTGCTGACAACAAAACCACACACAAATGATCAATGGAAATCCAATTTATCAACCTATGGAGGTCTGAATTTGGAGTCACACTCAAAATTAAAGTGGAAAAAAAACACTACAGGCTGATCCAACTTTGATGCAATGTCCTTAAATCAAGACAAAATGAAGCTCAAGAGTGTGTGTGGCCTCCATGTGCCTATATGACCTCCCCACTACTCCTGGGCATGCTCCTAATAAGTTTGCAGATGGTCTCCTGAGGGATCTCCTCCCAGACCTAGACTAAAACATCCACCAACTCCTGGCCAGTCTGTGATGCAATGTGGCATTGGTGGATGGAGCGAGACATGATGTCCAAGATGTGCTTAATTGGATTCAGGTCTGGGGAACGGGTGAGCCAGTCCCTACCATCAATGCCTTCCTCTTGCAGGAACTGCTGACACACTCCAGCCACATGAGGTCTAGCACTGTCTTGCATTAGGAAGAACCCAGGGCCAACTGCACCAACATGCAGTCTTCACAAAGGGTCTTAGGATCTCATCTC
This sequence comes from Hyperolius riggenbachi, assembly GCF_040937935.1. Lineage (NCBI taxonomy): Eukaryota > Metazoa > Chordata > Amphibia > Anura > Hyperoliidae > Hyperolius > Hyperolius riggenbachi. The sequence continues at coordinate 189,053,739 of NC_090647.1, read as the reverse complement.
CATACCTAATGGCAGTTAGGCTACCTCTGGTGAGCAAATGGAGGGCTGTGCGGGTCACCAAAGAAATGCCACCCCACACATTACTGACCCACTGTCAAACCAGTTATGCTGGAGGATATTTTAGGCAGCAGAACATTCTCCATGGTGTCTCCAGACTCTGGCACATCTGGCACATGTGCCAAGTGTTAACCTACTTTTATCTGTAAGGAGCACAGGGCGTCAGTGGCAAATTTGCCAATGTTGGTGTTCTCTTGCAAATGCCAAACACCCTGCATGGTGTTGGGCTGTAAGCACAACCCTAACCTGTGGATGTCGGGCACTCATACCACCATGAAGTGTGTTTCTGACCATTTGAGTAGACACATGCACATTTGTGGCCCGCTGGAGGTCATTTTGCAGGGCTCTGGCAGTGCACATCCTGTTCCTCCTTGCAAAAGGGGAAGGGAGCCGTCCTGCTGCAGGCTTTTTGCCCTCCTGTAGCCTCCCCTATGTCTCCTGATGTACTGGCCTGTCTCCTTGTAGCGCCTCCATGCTCTGGATACTACGCTGACAGACACAGCAAACCTTCTTGCCACAGCTCGCATTGATATGCCATCCTGGATGAGCTGCAACACCTTGCCACTTCTGCAGGTTGAACTTGTAGACTCCGTCACATGCTACCACTAGAGTGAAAGCATCACCAGCATTCAAAAGTGACCAAAACATCAGTTAGAAAGCATAGAAACTGAGAAGTGGTATGTGGTCACCACGTGCAGAACTCCTCCTTTATTGGGGATGTCTGCTAGTGTTGGGCAAACACCTAGATGTTCGGGTTCGCGAACGTTCGCCGAACATCGCCGCGATGTTCGGGTGTTCGCGCCGAACTCCGAACATAATGGAAGTCAATGGGGACCCGAACTTTCGTGCTTTGTAAAGCTTCCTTACATGCTACATACCCCAAATGTGCAGGGTATGTGCACCTTGGGAGTGGGTACAAGAGGAAAAAAAATATTTGAAAAAGAGCTTATAGTTTTTGAGAAAATTGATTGTAAAGTTTCAAAGGAAAAACTGTCTTTTAAATGTGGAAAATGTCATGTTTCTTTGCACAGGTAACATGCTTTTTGTCGCCATGCAGTCATAAATGTAATACAGAGAAGAGGTTCCAGGAAAAGGGACCGGTAACGCTAACCCAGCACCAGCAGCAGCACACGTGATGGAACAGGAGGAGGAGGCGCAGGAGGAGAAGGCCACGCTTTTTGAGACACAACAACCCAGGCCTTGCATGAGGACAAGAAGCGTGCGGATAGCATGCTTTTTACCGCCATGCAGTCATAAATGTAATAAAGATGAGGGGTTCCATAAACAGGGACCGGCAACGCTAACCCAGCAGCAGCTGCAGCACACGTGATGGAACAGGAGGAGGCGCAGGAGGAGAAGGCCACGCTTTGAGACACAACAACCCAGGCCTTGCATGAGGACAAGAAGCGTGCGGATAGCATGCTTTGTACCGCCATGCAGTCATAAATGTAATAAAGATAAGAGGTTCAATAAACAGGGACCGGGCGGCAACGCTAACCCAGCAGCAGCAGACGTGATGGAACAGGAGGAGGCGCAGGAGGAGAAGGCCACGCTTTCAGGCGCAACTCAGGCCTTGCATGAGGACAAAAAAATGCGTGCGCAAAGCAATGCAATGAGTAGTTTTCAGGACACAATGGGCTATTCGGAGGAGCTATTCCCACCCCCACAATCTTCTACCTGTGAAAGGTCAATGGAACAGCCACAAATGTTGTGCCCGGATTCACAACCTTTTTCTGTGGAAAATGCACCTCGCACTGAAATGCAAGGCGAGGCCGAGGATGAACATGACGTCAACAACTCAACATGACGCAAAATGGGGGCAGAACAGAAAGCTGCTTTCAATGTTTTGAAGGCCTTAATTGCCTCCGGTGGCCAGTTAGATGCATCATTCATCACACCCAAATCCCAGAGCAATGTGTGCAGGAATTTGAATCGCAGGAGGTGTACCGAGATCATCTGGACAAGTGACCAAGTGACCAAGTGACAAGTGACCAAGTGACAAGTGACAAAGTGAAAAGTGACCAATGACAAAGTGACAAAGTGACAAAGTGACTGACAAAGTGACAAAATGACAAAGTGACAAAATGACAAAGTGACAAGTGACAAGTGACAAAGTGACAAGTGACAAAGTGACAAGTGACAAAGTGACAAAGTGACAAAGTGACCAGTGACAAAGTGACAAGTGAGAGGTTGTTCTGGGGAGCTCTACTCCACTGCACACAGTCACATATGAGGAGAGGTCTCGTCGGGACTGCTGATCCTCCTCAGCTTGCTCAAAGCCTTGAGGGTTCCTGAAGATCCTCTGCTTGGAGTTCGCCGGGGTTCAGCTTAGTGTTGGGGTCGGCGGCGTCCTCCTCACTCCAACGTGGCAGATCTTCTGTTGAAGGAAAAAAAAAAACATTTTTAAAAGTCCAGTACCGCTTCTGAAGGACTCACCAAGAGATGCAGGAGCGTTTCAATCTAGCGCACCATCGCTCGCTGGGTGATGTCCCTCCCTACGCGCTGGAATTCTACGCTGCACATGCTAGCACACTTTTGCGCAGTGCCGAGGCGCATTCCAGCAGCTAGCTACCAAGCTTCTGTGGATCTGATTGGGCCACCATGTTGGATCTCTGCCAAGTCCTCCAAAATTTTGAGCAATCCACGTTGCTTGTGACTGAGCAGTGACAACTCTACAGTCAGCATTACAATACCACTGCTGTGTTTACTGAAGAAATCAATGTTGAAGATGGAAACCGCTGGCATGATGCAAGTGGGGGAATCTGAAGATGAAAACGATCAGCGTGATGATACCAACATCAGGCAACCTTCCTCAGGAAACGTTGGTCCCAGCTATGACAAAGAACAGGACGAGGAACAGCTGGAGTTGGAGCAGGAATTGGATGCCCCCACTGCCGAGGGACAGAGCGGTGCACGTTGGACTTCCACAATTTAGCGGGAATGGACAGCAGAAGAGGAAGAAAGTGATGCTGGTGACGAATATGGTGCATCACAACAATCACAACGCTCACAAGAACATGAAGACAGAGGAGTCTGGCAGGATTCTCTGGCACACATGGCTCAATTCATGCTAGACTGCATTGAACGCGGCCCGCGCATTATTCACTATTCATTATTATTCATTATTCTGGACAACACCAATTACTGGGTTTATACCCAGTTTATACAAACACAATGTTAAAAAACTGATTGAAGAAAGTGTCAGACAGGTCAAAAATGGAACAATTGCAGCAGGCCCTTGAGGATGGAGACTTTAGAGAGGAGATTGACATCCTCCTCCTTCTCTAGCCAGTTGTACGCCGACAGACTGACTTCAGCAAACCCAGGAGGACCAGGAGGGCAGCAAAGAACACAAGCTGCTGCTAGTGCCCAAAAGGGAATGGTATTGGCAGTGTCCTTGGAGTGGGAACATTTTCTGACACCCATGCAGCAGCCCACAGAACAGCAATCGGGCAGTTCCACGTCCTCCAACACCAATCGCCTGGAGAAGATAGTCAAGGACTAAATGTCAGATGGCGTAGCTGTGTTGAACAATCCATCTGCAGACAGACGGTGAGTGTGACAGCACAGAAGGACCATGGCAACTCACTCAAAGTACCACAGTTTGATAGTGCTGCCCAAAAAATTATATGGATCCGTGGACCCGGGCAGTACTGGGAAGTGGGAACGCAGATTTTAGTACCTAAACACATGATACAACATGTTTTCCGGGGTCGGACTCTGAGGCACATACAGATGGTCCCGATCATCATCCTCATCATACAACTCTTCTCCTGAGTCTGACCCACCCACCACCTCTGCCACCCCAACATCCCCAGACACAGACCCCTCATCGTCCTCAACATTAACTTGGGATGCTGGCCTGAGCCCGACCTCCTCCTCCACATCAGGCCCCATCATCTCCTCAATGGCAGCCCTCAATAATCGCTCTGGCGCCGGACCGATGGACACAACGTTCTCCTCCGGGGAGGGCTGCTGCTGACCACTGGCTGCTGGGGGTTAGCTTGCGTGGGGCGTTGGCTGTTGCTGTTGTTGGGAGTGCTGCTCACAGCGGAGGTCTCTGAGGAACTCATGGTGAGCTCATATAGTGGTTGAAGTTGAGTGGAGTATTACTGATCCCAGCAATATACACACTGACTGGCAGAGTACGCAATGCTATATAGTGGTTGACGGTGAGTGAAGTACTACAGATCCCAGCAATATACACAGTGACTGGCAGTACAATGGTATGGGTGGGTGAGCAGAGCACTACAGATCCCAGCAATGCTATATAGTAATGGGGTGACTGAGTGAGCGGCAGTGTACTACTGTTCCCAGCAGACACAGAGTGGCAGTAAACACAATGCTATATAGTGTGGCTGAGCGAGTGGTGTACTACTGTTCCCAGCAGACACAGAGTGGCAGTAAACACAATGCTATATAGTGTGGCTGAGCGAGGTACACAGAGTGGCAGTAAACAGAATGCTATATAGTGTGGCTGAGCGAGCGGTGTACTACTATTCCCAGCAGACACAGAACAGTAAACAGAATGCTATATAGTGTGGCTGAGCGGTGTACCACTATTCCCAGCAGCGACACAGAGCACAATGCTATACAGTGGCGGGTGAGCGGTGTACCACTATTCCCAGCAGCGACACAGAGCACAATGCTATACAGTGGCGGGTGAGCGGTGTACTACTATTCCCAGCAGACACAAAGTGGCAGTAAACAGAATGCTATATAGTGTGGCTGAGCGAGGTACACAGAGTGGCAGTAAACAGAATGCTATATAGTGTGGCTGAGCGAGCGGTGTACTACTATTCCCAGCAGACCCAGAACAGTAAACAGAATGCTATATAGTGTGGCTGAGCGAGGTACACAGAGTGGCAGTAAACAGAATGCTATATAGTGTGGCTGAGCGAGCGGTGTACTACTATTCCCAGCAGCAACACAATGACTGGGGGGACCCTGGCTAGCGTGGCTGGAGCGCGAACTACCCTGCCTGCCTACCCAAAGCTAAACCCACAGACAAATGGCGGAGATATGACGTGGTTCGGGTATTTATTTACCCGAACCACGTGACAGTTCGGCCAATCAGAGCACGTTCGGGTCCGAACCACGTGACCCGTTCGGCCAATCACAGCGCTAGCCGAACGTTCGGGGAACGTTCGGCCATGCGCTCTTAGTTCGGCCATGTGGCCGAACGGTTTGGCCGAACACCATCAGGTGTTCGGCCGAACTCGAACATCACCCGAACAGGGTGATGTTCTGCAGAACCCGAACAGTGGCGAACACTGTTCGCCCAACACTAATGTCTGCCTATAATTTCCACCTGTTGTCTAATCCATTTGCACAAAAGCATGTGAAATTGATTGTCAAATGTCAATCAGTGTTGCTACCTAAGTGGATAGTTTGATTTCACAGAAGTGTGATTGAGTTGAATACATTATATTAAGTGTTCCCTTTATTTTTTTTAGCAGTGTATATTAATTTCCTTTTAAACAATACCAGTTGTCTTGTCAGTCCTGTTGATCTCTTTGGCTGGGGTAGTGTCTGAACCACACACCTGAAACAATCATACAGCTAATCTTGGCAGACTTTAGTCAAACCATGCTTAGTCAGGGTCTATGGCTAAAAGTATTAGAGGCACAGGATCAGCAGGACCGCCAGGTAATTAGCATTGTTTATAAGGAAATAAATATGTCAGCACTCATATTCCTCACTTAAAATGCTCTAAATGGAAGTGCATGCATAGGTTTAGAACAATTCTAAAATATCACAGTATGTGAACATAGTTTTTAGTTGCATCCAAAAATGCAAATTAAAACTGTATGTTGCAGAGAAAAAACATATACAGTATAAGAAAGACCTACAAATTTTGCACTTTCTATAGTTCCAAACTTATTTAGGCTGTACTGAAGATAAGTTGAAAAAAACAAAAAACAAAAAAACTGTCCTGTGCTCTGAAAAATCACAATTCAAAATTATTATTAGATCTTGTAGACATCACATTTCCCAAGCTAAAGAGAAGAATAACCATCTGGCTTATCAGTACACAGTTCAAAAAACTGAAACCATGAAGCTGAAAGGGTGCTTAGTGCACAAAGAATTGGTATCTTGCATACTGGGAAGGCAATGTTATTGCTGAATAATATACACACGTTTTGGAGCAACATATGCTGCTTTCCAGATGTCATCTTTACAAGGAAGACCGTGCTTATTTCAGCAAGACAATGCATTTTAAGAAGAGATACCCCTACCAGCTCATTTAAATACTTTTTCAATGTTGACTCTAGAGTTGGACTTCAAATTTTGAATAAAGATATAACCAATATTAATATGCTGCACAAAGATAACATGCTTTGCAGAGTGGAACTGATGTCTCTCCCAAAAAGAGATTGTATTGTTTAAATGAAATAAATATGGCAGCCTCCATATGTCTCTCACCTTGGGTTACTTTTAAAGTCCTAGTTCATTCCCCTGAATATGTAAATGCTAGTTAGGTTGCATAGGGAACTATGGGGTTGATTCATCAAGCTGCGCTGCTAAAGCAGTGCAGCTTAATGAGAGGAGCGCAAATTATGCACACACTATGTGTGGTAGTGCAGTATAGTGTGTGCTGCTAACTTACTCACACTACTTCTAAATAACGGCTGCTCCACTGAACCCACTCTGGGCCCCGCCAGGTCCAGTGGCTTCAATGGACGTGATTCCTGCACATTGAATGGCCCAATAGGCTGCCTGTCAAGCTCCTCTCATTAAGAATCAACCCCCAATGTCTTTACTCGCAAAATTGTCATGTTCAACGCAGCTGTTCCAGTGAAGTTCCCTGGAGTATAATTTTTGCAAGTGCATAAGAAAAAACAATGTCACCTGCATTGTGGTTTAGTGGTATACATTAAGCTAGTGTGAGGACACAAAGAGAATAATTAAAAAAAAAAAAATATTGAACAAGCTTTTATTTTTGTTTTAAAGCTAGCTTGCATCATTATAGTCATACATTTGGCAATCGTTCAGTTCAGCAGCAATCATCCTGAGTGAGTGATAAAACCTCCCTTTAGTGTTAACATGACACAGTCTAATTAAACATTTTGTGTACAGGTTTGCGTAATTATATTTCAAAGCTCATTGCTGTAATGAGATCTTAGTGGGTCATGATGACATTATCCAAAGTAAAATTAGAACAAATGAGACATGACACAAAATAACAGAAATATCTGAAATCAAATGTTTTGCAAACTTTTATATTGTGTTAAATGACAGATTACAGTGGGGGTGGGGTGGGGTGGGCTTCTGTTTATTTGATTGTGTTATTATCTAATTAACATTCATGTACACAGGACTAACTAATTAAATTTCAAAGGCCTTACACTTAGATGATCTCAATGGGTCTTGAAAATTTTTGAGTGAAATATGAATGTGTCAGTCAGCTGTAATGTAGTATGGTACTGTGTTTTTTTATTTAATGATTGTCCATGGTCTTTTCTCTAATTTTGGTTCTTGAATCCTTGGAAAATTATTTGCCCTTCTTTCTTTTCTTCTTGCTCAGTGTATTACGCACAGACAACCAAGATTGAGTCAACATTTCTCTATTTTAACTGGTTGCAAGGGGGAATGTTCATATTGCCAGCACCAGCTACTTTTACATGCTGTCAAACCCTTGGATGCTTTGTGAGGGTATCGCTGATTTTAAATGTGATATGAAAATGTTTGGTATGCTATGAGCGGTATTCTGCTTTTTGAGGTAACCAGCAAGCAGTCCAGTTTGGATACCAAGTAGACGTTGTGTAACACCTGAAAGTGGTTTATATCTGGTGAGCATTGTATATAAGGGGAGGGGGTCCATGGTATGTTCACCCTCACAATCACAGCTCTAAGAAAGGATTTGCAATATTGAAAGACATGGTGGCTGGTGGTGGCAAATTAATTACGATATATATGTTAATGTACTATCTTGAGCCTGTGTATTGCAGGTATATAGGACGGGCATTGGAAAAGTGCTGCATTTACTAAACCCAGTGTTTGCTGCACAGCAGAGGGTTTATGTTCGAGCACCTGACAATTTCTACAGGTGAGATGAAATACAAATTAAAGGAACATCACCTTCTTAAAATTCAATTTCATTTTGTGTAGAATGTCTCAGCCTTTTTGTTTTTGCTTTCCTTTTTTGTGTTCTTCTGGTGCCAACAACAGAGATTAACATGACAATTCCAAAGCATTTGGAGAAGTGGTGAGAACAAAAGAATGTGTGAGGTGCAACTCTACAGGTGGTCAACTGCAATACAGTGTGGATTAATTTATAATACTTAAAGGATGCAAAACACAATGACCCATATGCATTTATTTTTTTCTCATGGGTTTTCTCCTAGATGATATTTTTCGAACTTGCCAATAAAATTCCCTTTAAAGGAAAAACAGAAAAGAGCTTCCCACTATCACATACATTTGAGTGTAAACAATTAAAAACAAAACATGGCCGACAAAGCCTCCCCCCTATCGGCATGGGCAATTATGTACCGTAACATAATGTATAAAGTAGTTACATTTGTAAATGAATCAATGACCAATATCTGAATGACCAAAAACATATATGTCTCTCAATTCCATATGATCTGGCACATTGTCCAAGTGAAATATTGCCCCGGAGTATAAATAATATAATATTCACAAGATGTATATATACAGTGTACAAACCAAGACTGGGTATAATGTAAAAAGGCACAATATGTTAGGTCATACTGTCTGTTTATATATAACCATAAGTATAAAGCACATTAACAGACAGTGTATATGACCTAGTGCCACAATATTATAACATACAACCAATCAGGAATTGTTTACAGCAATGGGAATATATCACATAAAACATGCATATGAGTATTAAAAACTAGCTGCCAAGGTGCAATAGGCGGGAGAATCTATAATCCCAAAAGGTGCTAGTGCCATAGAATGAGAACAGCCAGTGAGGTAGAATAAGTTTTAAAATCATACCTAAAGGAATGTGTACTATGTGTACTACTATAGCACTAAGCACTGACTGCACCTGTCTGGAACAGCTAAAGTGCACTGTGTGGATACACTGAACAGCAATATCACAAGATGAAAACACAGCCTTTAACAGGGCTTTTGGGGTTATGTTTTTTAACATCTCATTTTGCAAAGTATTGATTTTTTTCCCCCTTTTCGCTAAAGTTCCTCTTTAAACAGAGATGTAGCTACAATGTGCCATAGGTTTGTTGACACCAGCTTGAAGGAAAGGACAAGAAAAGTTAAAAAAGGAACACTGCCTCAAAAAGTTTTGTAGGTTTGGATCTGACCAGTTAACATCAACATCAGTCATGCTCCAAGCCAGGACATTTTCAAACATACCCTCAAGACACACCTTTTCAAACAAGCTTAAAATTTGATATAGCTAGAATTTAAAGCTCACTGCTTCATCTGCTAACCCCTTTGTCTACTCCCCCAGTTTCTCAACCCCACTACTGAGTGGGGTGGGAGTGTCAGGCAAAGTAGTTGAGTAACATGTTGTGTCTTACAATGTAGGCTTGGGAAAAGTGTCTACTCTGGAAATGAGAAAAGTGAAAGAAAGTAAAGATCTAGGGAAATGTTACCAGTAGTAATACAAGCAGGAAAGAGTGTGAAGGGATATGAGAATAGGATCTGAAAGTGGGAGGTGTTTGAAGATAGAAATGGTGCAAGTAGGTGTGGATTTAAAACTAACAGAAGTTAAGAAGTAGCTTTGATGATAGCATGGATGGTAAAATGTGTATGTACTTGCCAAGTGCTTGTGGCTGAATTGCATTGGCAGAGATGATGAGTGTGCAGGAAAGTCAATAACAATTGAAATAACTATAGCTGCAGGTGATGGAGCTAGCAACTCAGTGCAAGTTGGCTGTAGGCTTCACAAGCAAGCATAGATCCCTGGCAGGGCAGTTGTGGTCTTTTCTGTTGCAATCTGTAATCAAAATAGTATTAAAAGCATTTAGGAAAAAAGCAGTCTTTAAAAAATGCTACAGAAATTCACTACATTACTTGCTTATTGACAGCTGTGGTGAGATGAGTCTGAGATAGGGAATTAACCTGAGATAAGCTATGGATGGGAATATTACATAGGTGTCAGAGGAGTGTCTGGCTCAGCTTGATTAAAGGGAGTGACGTTGAAAAAAAAGACGATTAACAACAAAGCAAAATATTATAACAGGGCAATTTAACAGACTGAGGAATGCAGCTTTATGAACAGCATTGTCATTCTGTCAGCAGTAGCCCTGGAGATAGTCATTAATGTAGCAGATTACGCTTTCATTTTTCAGTCAAGTGTGGTGGATGTTCTTTTCCGTTGTAACCAGGTGCACTCGGAATCAGGCTGACGTTATTTGATTCTCAGTAAGATAGCTATTAGGGAAAAAGGTATCAGCTGAAACTGTTTGGAGCTACCAAAACAGAACAGTTGTAAATTGTTAGTGGGCAACTAGAACACTTTTCATTACACATAAAGGATCAAGTTTTTTCCTAGGTGATAGTTTCACACTTTGCAATAAAATGCCCTTTAAACCACCAACATGTGAGAAAAAAACAATCATTTTGATAGTACTTTTTCATCTACTTTTTGATACTTTTTCAATTGTAAAATGTTATTTTAACCTGCCTGGCGTTCTATTAAGATCGCCAGGGAGGCTGCGGGAGGGTTTTTTTTTTAATAAAAAAAAACTATTTCATGCAGCCAACTGAAAGTTGGCTGCATGAAAGCCCACTAGAGGGCGCTCCGGAAGGGGTTCTTCTGATCGCCTCCGGCGGCCAGAAGTAACACGGAAGGCCGCAATGAGTGGCCTTCCGTGTTTCGCTTACCTCGTCGCCATGGCGACGAGCGGAGTGACGTCATGGACGTCAGCCGACGTCCTGATGTCAGCCGCCTCCGATCCAGCCCTTAGCGCTGGCCGTAACTTTTTGTTCCAGCTACGCTGGGCTCAGGCGGCTGGGGGGACCCTCTTTCACCGCTGCATGCGGCGGATCGCCGCACTGCAGCGGCGATCAGGTAGCACACGCGGCTGGCAAAGTGCCGGCTGCGTGTGCTGCTTTTTATTTGAGCCAAATCGGCCCAGCAGGGCCTGAGCGGCAGGCTCCGGCGGTACTGGACGAGCTGAGCTCATCCAGACCGCTCAGCAGGTTAATAAGAAGATGAAAGTTATCTCCTAGGAGATAACTCCGGAGAAAAAGTTAACTGCATATGGACCATAGAGTTATCTATAATGTTGGTTTCTTTCTAGATAAATTATAACCTTTAGGAGTGCTGACTTATTACTAATATTTACCTATAGCTTTTGGTCTCAAATGTGTTATCAACTCCAGCTTTGCACTGTGCCCATTTGTTTTGCATCACAACGCCATGTAATGATACTCCTACGGGGCTATCTCAGGCGTGTTCCGTTGGGCTTAAGCATGGCATGCAGTGCATTCATAGTGCAATGTGCGCATTTACAGCGGCAGTGAAGCATACTTTATTTCACTATATGGCTCACTGTATGGTTGCACTGCAAATCTATCATGCAATGTGATTTTTTAGTTCCGTTGAGCTGTGTGTTTTTTACAACACAACACGCACAGTGAAAGGAACCTAATGCTAAAAACATTATATGCACATTCAAAAATGATGGCAGTAGGTTTTTGTTGTAGGGATGTCTTGCTGTTTCAGGACCTGGAATTCTGGCCATTACTGTAAGAAATCATTAAAGGACAACAATCGTGACATTTTAAATGATGTGTATGCAAACCACGCTTATACCGTGCGTCGGCAAAGTGGCAGCTGCAGGACCAGCGACGCAGTACTGCGTCGCCAGCTGCAGGCTGATTAATCAGGAAGCAGCCGCTCGCGCGAGCGGCTGCTTCCTGTCAAATCACGGCGGGGGGCTCCGTGAATAGCCTGCGGGCCGCCGATGGCGGCTCGCAGGCTAAATGTAAACACAAGCGGAAATAATCCGCTTTGTTTACATTGTACGGCGCTGCTGCGCAGCAGCGCCGTAAGGCAGATCGGCGATCCCCGGCCAATCAGCGGCCGGGGATCGCCGCCATGTGACAGGGGACGTCCTGTCACAGGCTGCACAGGACAGATAGCGTCCTGTGCAGCCCCGATCACCGGGGGGACAGGTAGGAGAGGGAGGGGGGTGAATGTCGCCGCGGAGGGGGGCTTTGAGGTGCCCCCCCCCGCCAGCCACACGCAGGCAGGAGAGATTGGACCCCCCCAGCACATCATCCCCCTAGTGGGGAAAAAAGGGGGGTGATCTGATCTCTCTGCCTGCACCCTGATCTGTGCTGGGGGCTGTAGAGCCCACCCAGCACAGATCACATAATTCAATGCTGGTCCTTAAGGGGGGGTAAAGGGTGGGTCCTCAAGTGGTTAAAGGAGTTATTTCGCGAAAAAAGTAGGCAGTTAAAAAATGTGACAGATGACAGGTTTTGGGCCAGTCCATCTTTTTAAGGGGGATTCTCAGGGCTTTTCAACAGCATTTCCTGAACAACAGTTGCAAAATTTTACTGACATAATAGTGTGCAAGTGAGTAGGGAGGCCGGCTGGTATCTTGCTATTTTGGCAGTTAAACTGTTGTTCAGGAAATGCTGTTGAAAACAAAGAAAGCCCTGAGAATCCCCCTTAAAAAGATGGACTGGCCCAAAACCTGTCATTTGTCACATTTTTTAACTGCCTACTTTTTTCGCGAAAGAACCCCTTTAAGAATGTCTTTTTTAAGCTCTCCCAGAACAAAAGTCACAGTCCAACTAACAGAACCGTTACACATGAGTTGACAGGACTGCTGGGACTTTTGTGTAGGTACTTCTTGGTGTGGGCTTTTGAAAACAGGACATATTGGGAATCCTCCATGAATAGATGGACTAATCTAAAACCTGCAAGGTTTTACTACTTACCGTAGGTAACTGCTACATGGTAAAAATGTAATTTGTAATACATGTTAGTCAAGATCAAATGTACATCTTGTATGTACGGGCATACATGGATATACATTTTTTTATACATTTTCATAATAGTGGTCTTTTAAGAAAGCTATGAGTTATTTGTGAATGGACCTCATCTCCCTTAATTTGCTTAGCATATATTTAAAAAAATATTTATTAAAAAAAGTTAGTAGGGGTAGGGGATCAGCAGAATGTAAACATCCAAATAATATACATATTTAAAAAAGCAAAACCTATAAAAAAACATGTTTGAAAAGGCAAATATATATTAATTATTTCATTTTTTTAAGAATAAATCTCATAGACCTTTTGATCATCACATATAAATGCAATATATACACAAGTACAGATAGCAGATGTATATTAGCACCTCACTTTCCAGAAGATTCTTAAAGCTTGAACATTTGAGATTAAATGTAACGGACTTGAAATCACAATAACTAGCAAGATGTGTAAGATTATTGCATATAAAACAGCTTGTTATCTAATTTTTTTATGAATTAACTAGTTTACTTTCTTTTAGCTGTGAAGCCTCTTCAAGATCATATAGCCACGCAAGGAGAATGTACTATGTTAAAATATACAAAATACATGTGTGGTTTCAAGAACATTCCTTCAAACACGCATGTGACAGACTTGCAGCAATATAAGTTAGGTAAGATGGAAGGAAGAATAGGGAGAAGTAGAGAGGGTAGGGTGCTTTAAATGTGGGGTTGGTGAAGGCAGAGGAGAGTGTGAAGACGGCAAAAAGTGTGTGTGTGTGTGTGTGTGTGTGTGTGTGTGTGTGTGTGTGTGTGTGTGTGTGTGTGTGTGTGTGTGTGTGTGTGTGTGTGTGTGTGTGTGTGTGTGTGTGTGTGTGTGTGTGTGTGTGTGGAGGAGGGGGTAATACCTCAGTACAGCTGATCCTGGGGATCTATGCATTCTCATTTCTCATGTGTGACGCTGACACACTTATGGCCTACTCCAGACATATGCATAGCTCCATGGCTCAAACTTCACATGCACATGCATGTAAGATGGTGCAAACAAGGATGCATATGTGAAAGAATGGACACCAAAAGGCATCAGTCTAAGGGACATTCAACCCCTCTTCCCGCCCCCCCCCCCCCCCCCCCCACTTATTCCTGTTTTAGCCTTTGTCAATTTTCACTCTTGTTTATAGCTTTGCTTGACTAACTACTCTCACTCTGGTACTTGCTCTGACCTTGCCTTATCACTTTCTCTCCCAACACTAGAGATGGCCCAAACGGTTCGCCAGCGAACGGTTCCCAGCAAACTTCCGGGGGTTTGCGATCGTGGAGAACCGCAAACTTTTCCGGAAGTTCGATTCGCCCCCATAGTGCATCATTAGGGTCAACTTTGACCCTCTACATCACAGTCAGCAGGCACATTGTACCCAATTAGGCTACACTCCCTCCTGGAGTCCCACTCCCCCTTATAAAAGGCAGGCAGCGTCAGGCTTTTCACTCACTTGTGTGCCTGCAGTAATTAGTGAAGGGATAGCTGCTGCAGACTCTCATAGGGAAAGCTTAGTTAGGCTCTTGTAGGCTTGTTAGCTTGCTCTTTGCTGATTCTTATTGCTAAAAAAGCACCCCACAACAGCTCTTTTGAGAGCTAATCTTGTTCTTGTGATCTATTTTTTTTTCTGTGTGTCCCACTGACACTTGTGTTGCATAGACAGCCTTGCTAATTCCAACTTTGTGTGCCACTGTCAGGCCCAGCACATTCAGTGACTACTACCTGTGTGTGTGACAAGTGCACATTGTAGTACCCACTACATATACCTACCTGTTGTTCACTGTGCACCCACCCACCTACGTGAGCGCATGCAGTGTCACTGTGCCTGTCCAGTACCTGTCTGTGTGTGACAGGTGCACATTGTAATACCCATCACTGCATATATCTATTACTACCTTTTGTTCACTTCAGTGCACCCACCCACCTACGTGAGCGCATGCAGTGTGATATACCACTCCGTGCATACCTGCTAACTGCACCTGTGTGACTGCACATTGTATTACTCAAGTCAGTGCATACCTTTCACTTCATCCCTCCCCCCCCCCTCCCGATATGGACAAAACAAAAGGCAGAGGCAGGCCACCTGGCAGGTCTTTTCGACGTCGCGCTGTCGTGATTTTGTGCGGCCCTCGACCAAAGTACAGTGTTCAGAAGAAGGCACGTGCCATCAACCGCCAATATTGTCAGGACGTAGTTGACGATTTAACACAGAACACCTCATCTTTCTCAGCTTCCGCACGGAAGCGTGACATATCTTCCTCCTCCTGCTCTGATTCTGGCACCCCACTTAACACTCAGTCGGCCGCCACCACCAAAGTGCCATCACCCCAGGGCTCAACGGTGTGGAAATGTTTTTGTGTGTCTGCCTCAGATGAAAGCAATGCCATCTGTACTCTCTGCCACTGAAAATTGAGCATGGAAAGACCAAGACCCGCGTAGGGACAACTACATTATGAAGGCACATGATTACAAAGCACAAACTGCAATGGGATGACCACCTGAGGAAAAGCAGCACACAAAAGCAAAGCAACACACCGCAGTGGAAGATACCAGGGTGCATTTTTTTCTCAAAAAAGGCGATACCTAAACTGTACCGTGATGTTGAAAGGCAAGTGGTGACATCTCTGGCACACAGCGTTGGGTCAAGGGTCCATCTGACCACGGATGCCTGGTCTGCAAAGCATGCTCAGGCCTGCCCCAAGACTAAGTCGCTCCCCACACAGCATCTCTGTCCGCAGGCCGCTTGACTGCCTTCTCCGCCACCACCAACATGGTCCAGGACTCAGGGTGGATTCCTGAATTTTTAAGTCCACTGCTAGCAGCGGCCGCTATACAGATTTTTCTGGTGCGTGTACATGCCTGCCTAATTTTTCTGGCTGCACTGCAGCTGCAACAACAAAACAAAAGACATGTACATGTGCCAATTCCCCTTCATGATCATTACCTTGCCACGGTGAAGGGGCTTGCGTATCAAAATGAAGCAATGACCGCTGGCTATATGAGTGTCTCGGGGGTGGGGGGGCACACCCAAGATAATAAGGTCGTTGCTTCATTGTGGACAGACCAAATTTGATCAGCTGGACAGTCACTGTTCTGTCATGATTCAGCTACCTCAGCCCGGCGACCATATGGGCTTGAAAACTGCCATGGCCTGCACTCTCGCCATGGTGCACACCAGTCCAGCACGGCCGTCACTACACAAACAGCTTTTTGCGGTGCGTTACACAGTGAGTTTAGTGTGTCAGTGTCAAGCAGTACTCTAATTACACTCCCTGATTGATGTATACACATGCAAGATGTTTTAAAGCACTGGGCTTGAAAACCGCCACGGCCTGCACTCTGACCATGGTGCACCAGTCCAACACGGCCGTCACTACACAAACTGCTGTTTATGGTACGTTAAACAGTGAGTTTGGTGTGTCATTGTGAAGCAGTACTCTAATTACACTCCATGATTAATGCATACACATGCAAGATGTTTTAAAGCACTTTAGGCCTGCAATTTAGCATGCAATGTGATTTTTGCCCTTAAAACTGCTTTGCGTCAAATCCAGACTTTTCCCCGGGACTTTTGGTGTCTATTCCACTCTGCCATGCCCCCTCCAGGTCTTAGACCCCTTGCCTAGTCAACTACGTTTTGACAATTTTGGGGCTTGATGGCACGTGCCTTTTTCTGAACACTGTACTTTGGTTGAGGGCCGCACGAAATCACGACAACGCGACCTTGAAAAGACCTGCCGGGTGGCCTGCCTCTGCCTTTTGTTTTGTCCATATCAGGGGGGATGAAGTGAAAGGTATGCACTGACTTGAGTAATACAATGTGCAGTCACACAGGTGCCGTTAACAGGTATGCATGGAGTGGTATATCACACTGCGTGCGCTCACGTTAGACCCCTTGAAACATCTTTTCCATCACTTTTCTGGCCAGCATAAGTGTTTCTAGTTTTCTAAGTTCGCCTCCCCATTGAAGTCTATTGTGGTTTGCAAAAGTTTGCTCGTACCAAACTTTTGCGGAAGTTCGCCAACCCGGTTCGAGAACCGAAAATCGGAGGTTCGGGCTATCTCTATCCAACACTGGGTTGACTTTGTCCTCTCTGTTCTCCCCATTTGTGTTGAATAAGTCTCAGGGGCTATACTCTAGTGGTGTCTTTTTGAAAGTAGTTTGCCGCCTAGCTATTGACCCTAGCAGGATGCTTTAGTGAAGACCAAGGATTACTCTGCACCATAAAGAAACTCCATGCCTAGCCTTAGTAACAGACTCAATACAGTCTTGATAAGGTGTGTAGAGGGAAGAATAGGTGTGGAAAAGAATAGAAGAGGGGGTGACAGGGGGTTGGGGAAAAAGAGGAGGAGAAATGGTGGTGGGGATGGATTTTAATAATGGACGTGAGGGTGTGAAGTGGGGATGGGCCAAGGATGGGAAAGGAACTGTAAGTAAAAGGGTACAGAAAGAGAGGAAAGAAGGGCAAGTGGGAAGAGATGAGTTGGAAGGTTGTAAAGAAGAGGAAAGCCTGGATGATAATGGAAGGAAAGTGTGAAGAGGAAGAAAGGTTGGTTAGTAAAGGGGGGAAGAGTACAAGAGGTAGAAAGAAAGCAAAATACAAGTAATTTAAATTAACCACTTGAGGACCGCAGTGTTAAACCCCACTAAAGACCAGGCCATTTTTTTGCTAAATTGGCCACTGCAGCTTTAAGGCCTAGCTGCAGGGACGCACAACTCAGCACACAAGTGATCCCCCCCCCTTTTCTCCCCACCAACAGATCTTTCTTTTGGTGGGATCTGATCACCCCCCCCCCCCCCCAGTGTTTTTTTTTTTTTTTTCAAACATTTATTTTATTATTTTACTAATGAATTTCCTTTTTTTTAACCCGCCCTCCTGCCCCCACCAGTCAATCACTGTGATTGGCTGTCATAGGCTTCAGCCTATGACAGCCGATCACCCCTGAGCCTCTGGAGGGGACAACCGTGTCACACAGCTGTCCCCAGTACAGCGCTGCCTTAGATTGCAGCGCTGTGCGGAGTGAAAAGACGGTGGTGTTGCCGTCTAACAGTCTCCTAGCGCTGGTCGCCACTGGAAGAGTGAAGGCGGGGCGGAGCTCCGCCTACCAAGTGGAGATGCATGCGATCCTGCAAAACAGGCCCACAGGACCTTACCCCAATTGGCATTAGGCGGTCCTGGGGCTGCCACAGCGGCGCCCATCGGCGTGACTCCGTCGGCAAGTAGTTAGGATAATATGTAAGTGTTCATGGGTAATATTCCACTTTTAAAAAGAGTATACTACAAATAGAATTAATGTTAGTGAAGTAAATGGTTTGCCAACACCTTTGTAAATGTGTTTATAACAGTGCATATGTATTTATAAAGTGTGCGTATATATTTATACATGCAGGATATAAAAGATGCACTATTAACCAAACATAAAAATAGTATCCACCATTGAAATCAGTCAATTACAACTGATTGCTCAATGGCATAAACCTGGGTTTAAAACATTCAAAATCAGAGAAATACACCTGTTTTAGAAAGCATATGGTATCATGAATAGCAGCTTAGAGGTATTTTTAATCAAAGATATAAATAGTATCTAGCATATGTACCATTTTAATATTGCACTTTGAATTAGAAACAGAGAAAAGCTATGTACCAAGACATGAAAAATAGGAACTTACTCTAAATAGCCAAGGTATATTTGTTCGCAATAATTTGAAACAAATTTCGACAAATTCACCATAAATATCATACACTTAGTATAATGCAAGTACTAAAGGAAAAGAGCAAAATTAAGGGTGTCAGTTAAACCATGAAAATGGGATAACCATTTTTATGTAATAAACATTTATCACTTTGTATCAAGAAAAAGTACTAGAGATGAGAAAGCAAATTACAATTCAAAATTTGCAATGAAGAATTTGGAATTCTGTCACTTAACTTGTCCGCTGACAGGTTGTTTATGGAGCTGAGCTCTGTCACTCAAGCGGGGATGTGCAATCCCCACTAATCTGCAGCTACAGGATTTGACACCAATCAGCATAGGCAGTCCTGTAGCTGCCACCCTCTCGCCACCAATCGGCATTAGGTGGTCAGGAGTGGGTTAATACTGCAATTATTCTTTCAAAACTACAGCCTTTTACGTTGTACCATGCAGACCTCACAATACACAGCAATGGGGTTCTGAGCCATACAGTACCAACTTCTACATTACTTCCTGCTCATGGCTGCAATCACATCACCTGCTATCTACCACATCAAATCTGTGCTCCACTACCATGAAGGATCTGGATTATGATGAATAAGTGTTATTGAGAAGACGTCACTATATGCTAATAAAAACATGGCATGGTAAAGTCAACAACACATAACTTATCAATCACCTAACTAACTAACTAGGGAAGATAAATAATGTACACATTTGCACAAAACAAAATGCAGTAGAAAATCGTAAGGCAACAACAAAATGACAGGCAAGATACATTGGCCTCAATTCACTAAGATCATACTGGAGATAATAAGCCAAGAGAAAACTTACCTCCACACAGTGAGAGAGTTATCTCTTCTCTCCATTCCTTAAGTTACCTCCTCTGTAGTTAATTTACCTCCTCTGTAGTTATTTTCACATGCAGTTAATTAACAGCCTGTCTTTAACTCTGGAGTAATTTTAAGGATTGGATAGTTAACTTAAAGACAGAAGAGTTAACTTTAGGTTTGCCTGAGGTAAAATGTTTCCTGAATACTACATGCCTTATCACCATGGTAACAACTCTAGAAACATTATTAAAGACAGGAGATAAGCTTAGTGAATTGAGGCCAAAGTCAGAATCAGGTAATCTGAACAAGCACAAGGCAAGGGAGACAAGGAATCAGGAACACGTTTCTCAAGGAATTAGTAGCAAACAGAGGCCTAGTGTAACGATTGCGGAATCGTCTCCGTGGTCAGCGCACCAGACGTGCGCTGACGCGGCGGATTTCCTCCACAAGCGTATAATTGAGGACACCCAGGCTAGGTGCTATGCACCTGCAGAGGGAAATTCCTGTCGGCAGGTGGAGCTGTGGAGTGCAGAGGAACAGCTCCTCTGCCCTATCACACACGCCAGACAGGAATTGTACGAAGGGAAGAAACGCAATCGCAAGAGAAGCGATTGAAAGTGAGCACAGAGACAGATTGTGTGTGTGTGCATAAAATTAGTCGCCAACCCGCGACTGTGCACACACCACAGCAGATAAGAAGCAGGAACGCGATCGCGAGAGGTGCGATCGCCAGACGTGACACAAGGTACAGCAAGGCGGAGCACGAGAGTATCAAAGGCACAGCAAATAATACAATAAGGAAATACGGAAAATAACAAATGCTAGCTAACCGCGAACACCGCACTCATTCGCAACAGTGCACGCGGTTATGCGCGGTCTCCACGTGATAAGCACAATAGAGACAAGCACGCCTAACTAACCATTAACAGACAAACACGAAACAGAGAACGCGAGCGCTTGCTTAACGGTTACCTCACCGAGCCTACAGCAAGCGTTTCGAATCAGACAAGACAGACACACGAAAACAGGGACAAGCGAGAGATAGGATCCACAGCACTAGCGAAAAGTGGCTAGCGCGATCCAGTTACAGAGTAGCAGAACAGAAGGATCCCCAGGGCTAGCGAAAAGTGGCTAGCGCGATCCCAGAAGACAGAACAGAAGGATCCCCAGCGCTAGCGAAAAGTAGCTAGCGCGATCCCAGAAGACAGAACAGAAGGATCCCCAGCGCTAGCGAAAAGTAGCTAGCGCGATCCCAGGAGACAGAACAGAAGGATCCCCAGCGCTAGCGAAAAGTGGCTAGCGCGATCCCAGGAGACAGAACAGAAGGATCCAAACACACGGCAGACAGAACAGATGAGGTAGGCAGAAACAACCGCTGTTCCAACCTACACTCCAGACTCAATCAGAAGGATCCACAGCCGCTAACGCTAGGGCTTGTGCGATCCAAACACAAGACAGACGGAACAGGCAAAACAGATAATACAACCTGACTGGACTAGAAGGGGAGCCTAAAGCAACCCCCAGGAATTAACTATACTAGATAGCAATGGCTGACACTCCAGCAGTGTCCATCAGGAACAGGCCATGGAAGGGAAATGTCCAGCAAAGCATTCTGGGAGCAGATATATAGTGCTAGTCATCAAAAGAAGGCAGGTAACGGATTTGCATGACTAATGTATGCAAATTCCTCAGCAACACAAGCTGCAGAACTGACAGAAAGTCTCTCCCAAAGAGACCTGCAGAATGCAGACGTGAACAGTGGTCAAAACGCTGCCTGTCTGCACAGGCAGCCGAGCAGACTCTCACAGTACCCCCCCCTTCTAGGGTCGAATTCCAGACGACCCTCAAAACTGATATCTCCAAACCATTCTAACAGAAGACTCATGAAGGTCGGGGCAGCCCGACAAGGTCCAATTCCAGAGTCAGTCCACCCGAAACCGACCTCATCGGAAACAGAAGCCACCGAAACATGCCCATCAGTACTACCAGTCTCAGTATAACACCCATCAGGACTGTGAACGCCAGAGAAGAAGCCATCGACACCCTCCAGACAATACCCACCACCTTCCAAGGAGCGTCCGAAAATACCAAACCTGCCACAATACCTGTTCGAAGTGTCCCTTACAACACAAAAGCCACCGTTGATCTTATCCAGGGTACCAAGCAAAATCTCTCCCGGAATCTCCCAGAACCTTTTGAAGCTCCACAGAGATCCCAAGAGGGTAGAACAATCACCAGGCTCACATGGAGAATTACCAAGAACCCCCATGGAACCAATGACAATTCCGGATTCAGAATTACGAGGACACCCATCAAGATCAAGACTTTCAGGGACCACTTCTGGGCATGCAAGCAGGCAGGCCATATCAGAGCATGTCTCCACCGAGGAAGCATCTGAGTACGCTGGTAACCGAGGCACACTTGGGCTTTCTGGGTCACAGAGCACACTGGGGTACACCAGCACAGGAGAAACCTCAGGACATGTCGGGGAACTGCCAACCTCAGAGTCCGGCACGTCAAGACCAAAACCAGTACCGGGCAAAGAATCATCATGAGTGGAGGTCACAGGCACTGGACTTTCAAAAGAAGACTCGGATACAAATTCAGAAATTTCTGTGACAATAATATCATCATTGACTACACAGGCATGAAGCTCCATCAGAGCTGAAAAGGTAGCCAGCAAGGCAGCAATGCCTACTGAAGTGGGCAACACCTCAGAAGGACTTGGGGGGCAGGAGATGTCTCCTACAAGTTCTGCACCCTTTGGGAGGAACTCGGAGATCTCCAGGAGGTCAGACAGGACCTCAGGAACATCCTTTTTCAAGTTTCCTAAGAAGGATTCTGAACTATCCATGTTACAGGGCAAGGCTTGAACTTTATTTTGTGAACCGGGCAGATGTCCCAGGGAAGGTTCCACCATAAACTGAGACTGAATTTCATCATCAGGACAGGGATACACAGAAATATCTAGTGAAACTAACTCTGGCTTTCTGAGTTTCGTTTCACTGAAGGGAAATTCCTCCATAGCAGTCAAACCAGACTGCAATTCCAAAATAGCAGAGAAACAGGTAACAATGGTTGCAATACCTAGACGAGCCTCTAGGGACACTGCAGGACATTTTAAACAAGGTAATATTGACTCATCCAGATTACTGGGTGGAGAGTCAGTACTTACTTCAGAATCAGACTCGCAAATGTCAATGCGAGTGGACATAATGTCTTTATTCATGATACAGGGCAGGCTCAGAGACACCTTCTCTGGACAGAGCAAAGGTGCTTCAGTATCAGGTTTACAAAACCAAAGTGCTGTCTCACTCTTAGACTCGGCTAACGATGTCGAATCCGAGGAGACAGAACGCAAAATTTGCGAATCCACAATCGCTTTAGGTTGCGAAACCGAACACTCCAAAGACAGGGATTCTGAGGTCTCCAGGCTGGATTGCTGGATCTCAGAAACGCCAGCTGACAATGTATCTTTACAAACGTCACCTGAATGACGTACACGTAATTCATTCAGAATCATTTTCCACATACAAATCAGCGGACTTACAAAGTCAAATTCACACCCCTTTTTTTCTCTTAAGGCGGAAGCATAACTTATACATGCTCTCAAGACAGATTCACTTCTGGCAATGTAGTACTCACAAAACGACTCTGAATCGTTCTCCAATTCATACACCAACGCTTCGAGCTGTTTTTTCTGGAACGGGGGCTCCCATTCACACCTGACTAGGTCTGAGCATTCATACTGAACAATGTTAGGGGAAGTTGTGACAACAACATGAGGAATCATATTAATTTTACTCTTGAAACTGCATCGTTTTGGAATTTTCCCCATAACGAGATCATAGATGGAGGATCTTAAAGTAGTACTGAGAGAAGATCTGTTTTTACATGGCAAGGGATCCCACAAATCATTGACAAAGCTGACACACTCACGCCGATCACAATCGACAGGAACATCTGAGAAACCGGCATCAGATCGCACAGATTTAACCTCTAAACAAACGGGAGAAACTCCATCAGAATTCGCGCAGGTGTCCACAGTCGAGGCACACCCATTCATTTCAGGTCGCACAGTGTCCAAACTCACTTGCTTTACCCCAGAAAGACAGGAATAATCATGTGACAATGGTGTCTCTTTATTGGAAATAATTGGTTGGTGTGTGTGCAATTCGTCCAAAATAGTCTGCCACACATAAATCACCAGATCCACATCACACTCATCACATTCATCAGAATCGATCAAAAGGTACATAGAGTCGAGACAATCATTCAGGTCATCCGCGCTCTTTGCGATATAAAAATCGCAAAAGGCTTTCCAATCGAAATCAAACTCTTCCAACAAGGCCCCAATCTCCCATGAGGCAAATGGCGGTTCAAACAACCCAGTATCTAGGTAATCTCCATATGGGTTGGGGTCAGGAACGAGGACAGACTTTTTAACTGCTTTAATGTAGTGTGCGATCCTACCTATAATAGGATCCACATATGCCTTTGCCTCAGGCAATGACATCTGAACAAAATCGAAGGTTCCCTCTGCCCTGGGAATTTTGGTTTGGGCTGGACATTCTGTAACGATTGCGGAATCGTCTCCGTGGTCAGCGCACCAGACGTGCGCTGACGCGGCGGATTTCCTCCACAAGCGTATAATTGAGGACACCCAGGCTAGGTGCTATGCACCTGCAGAGGGAAATTCCTGTCGGCAGGTGGAGCTGTGGAGTGCAGAGGAACAGCTCCTCTGCCCTATCACACACGCCAGACAGGAATTGTACGAAGGGAAGAAACGCAATCGCAAGAGAAGCGATTGAAAGTGAGCACAGAGACAGATTGTGTGTGTGTGCATAAAATTAGTCGCCAACCCGCGACTGTGCACACACCACAGCAGATAAGAAGCAGGAACGCGATCGCGAGAGGTGCGATCGCCAGACGTGACACAAGGTACAGCAAGGTGGAGCACGAGAGTAGCAAAGGCACAGCAAATAATACAATAAGGAAATGCGGAAAATAACAAATGCTAGCTAACCGCGAACACCGCACTCATTCGCAACAGTGCACGCGGTTATGAGCGGTCTCCACGTGATAAGCACAATAGAGACAAGCATGCCTAACTAACCATTAACAGACAAACACGAAACAGAGAACGCGAGCGCTTGCTTAACGGTTACCTCACCGAGCCTACAGCAAGCGTTTCGAATCAGACAAGGCAGACACACGAAAACAGGGACAAGCGAGAGATAGGATCCACAGCACTAGCGAAAAGTGGCTAGCGCGATCCAGTTACAGAGTAGCAGAACAGAAGGATCCCCAGCGCTAGCGAAAAGTGGCTAGCGCGATCCCAGAAGACAGAACAGAAGGATCCCCAGCGCTAGCGAAAAGTAGCTAGCGCGATCCCAGAAGACAGAACAGAAGGATCCCCAGCGCTAGCGAAAAGTAGCTAGCGCGATCCCAGGAGACAGAACAGAAGGATCCCCAGCGCTAGCGAAAAGTGGCTAGCGCGATCCCAGGAGACAGAACAGAAGGATCCAAACACACGGCAGACAGAACAGATGAGGTAGGCAGAAACAACCGCTGTTCCAACCTACACTCCAGACTCAATCAGAAGGATCCACAGCCGCTAACGCTAGGGCTTGTGCGATCCAAACACAAGACAGACGGAACAGGCAAAACAGATAATACAACCTGACTGGACTAGAAGGGGAGCCTAAAGCAACCCCCAGGAATTAACTATACTAGATAGCAATGGCTGACACTCCAGCAGTGTCCATCAGGAACAGGCCATGGAAGGGAAATGTCCAGCAAAGCATTCTGGGAGCAGAATGCTTTTATAGTGCTAGTCATCAAAAGAAGGCAGGTAACGGATTTGCATGACTAATGTATGCAAATTCCTCAGCAACACAAGCTGCAGAACTGACAGAAAGTCTCTCCCAAAGAGACCTGCAGAATGCAGACGTGAACAGTGGTCAAAACGCTGCCTGTCTGCACAGGCAGCCGAGCAGACTCTCACACCTAGTAACTGTGAAATTCAGGGAAACTTTTGGAAGATGAGCCCTTATATTAAGAACTTGACAGGTATGCTGCATAATAAATACTAGATGCTAATGAGTAACACCTGCTGATAAAGTGTGGTGTGAGTCCAAAGTAATCAAAGCTCTTGGTACCACCCACATTGTTCATAGTCTACAAGAAGCTGCCAGCTGAAACACACTGCCACGACAGCTGAAGCAAGACAAGTGCAATTCCTAACAGATTTTTAGATATGACAAAGGATACTTCAAATGGTCCAACCAACTCCTCTTGGGCACCTTCTAAACCTGCTTGTAGACACTAAGCCCCTGACCACTCCTACATTAAACACAAGGAATAAATTAACACTTCAAAGAAGCTCTGATTTATCCCTCCCTGACTTTATTTTTACAACAAGGAGAAAGTGAAGTGCAAATATTATATGTGTGTGTTTTTTTTCTTCAATTTTTATTTATTTTTCTTTCTTTCTTCACATGAGGCAAATGGTTCATCTTGTCTAAGATTACATTACATAACATAACATATTACATTACATAAAATACAAAATAATTAATAACATGATGTTATATAGCAGGCAGCTTTCTGTGATGGTGTGACAGCAATTATTCTTAAGTTATGGCAAATAAAAATAAATTTGAATATTTAGAATAGGTAACATATTTAAAGTTGTATCTTAAGAACAATAGTTTAGTCTTTGATAATGGTAGAAAAAAGTTTAGTTAAAAACCCCCTAGAACATCAGCCTTTAATTTGCAAATGTCACTCTTGTGAGGGGATCAAACAATTTAGCATTAGCTTTGAGGGAGCTTGTTAGAATTTCTTGCTCTTAGATTTACAGATCATAAAGGTTGTGAACAAAAGCAAACTGACTCGTTCTCAGTTCTTCATCTACTATATATCTTCCTGGAAGCAAGCCTTAAAGCTTCTTCCTGCAAATCTCATGGCAAAAGCCTTTTCTCTTTTTGAAATGACAAAAGAAAGAAATGTATTTTTAGACTATATTATATGCTTGTAACATTGTAGTATTAACCCAGGAAATATGAAACAATGTTCTGAAAGATTTGTGGAAAATAGAGTGCATTCACAAAGCTTATGAAGACAAGATGTTTTGCCATCCTTGTGTAGTTTCAATAATTAAATAAGTCATCATGTCTACATTTCAACTTGCGATGTGAAATAACAAAATAGGTGGTGAATATAATATTAAATGTATTGCTTGAGGTGAACACAATAAAATATCAATTAAAACTTAGCAAACACCTGAAATAAACATAGAACCATGGGCCTGATAAGCGATAAGCCTCTGCACTGATGGAGACACATCTCCGTAGCCCCCATTGAAACATACCTGTTCAGCTTAGGTACCATTTAAGTTTTCAAAGAAGTACAAATGAGAAGCATTTTAAACAAATAATATTGCTGTAATGCCTGGCAGATCTCCTGCTTTCTTTTCAGCTGCTATGCCCCAATCTACCCCCACCTTCTTCACCCTATGTGGTGTGTCCTTGTTTGAAATGAAGGTTAAGAGCAACACCTACCTGACTTCAGTTACACCCAGGCCTTTAAGGCGCAAGGTATAGCAGCTGCTGAGGGCAAGAAAGCCAGAGTACCATCAGACAACAAGGATATATAGCTGGGTGATGGAAGAGGCTACGCAGGTTGTCACAAGAGTAATGAACAAAGGCGTGAGATTGCTCTGGGCTTCTGGTACCGCCGCAAATAAAAAGACACAATGGCTGCTTAGTGCGACACCACACTAAGCCTCAGGCTGAGTAACAAGACAAACAACAGACAGACAGATGGAATGCTTTGCCAATCTAGTCGCTGCCCCAGCGACGGCAAACATTCACACTGACAAGACAAACAGGTAAGAGCATAACTAATGGCAACCACTGCTTCAGCTCAGGAACAAGGCAAGAAGGATAACTGTACCAGTCACCAGCGTGGTGAAGGCAGTCTCCAATTAGCAGGATAGTGGACTTCACTGACTCCCGCGGGTGCAGCAAACATCCAGCAGGCAGGGAAATACAGAGCAAGGCAATACACAATACTTTCACAGCATGGACCCAGCAACAACTCAGGGAGCTGTACGCTATGTCGGGCGGGGTCTGGAATGGGAGGTAACCCTTTATGTGGACATCAGCCAATGGAT
Organism: Hyperolius riggenbachi; assembly: GCF_040937935.1. Classification (NCBI taxonomy): domain Eukaryota; kingdom Metazoa; phylum Chordata; class Amphibia; order Anura; family Hyperoliidae; genus Hyperolius; species Hyperolius riggenbachi. The sequence continues at coordinate 189,026,016 of NC_090647.1, read as the reverse complement.
GCAGATATGCAAATTCCCATACAGCTGAATGGTAATCATGCAATCCTGAGCTAGTCTGATTACAAGCTGCTAGCTGACTGTGAATGGAAAGGACTCTCACAACAAATACATGCAATATTATGCAACAACATGCATGTAGGAAATCCAGTTCAACTGCAGCAAGCAATAGGTGGAAACATGACAGCATACTGAGCTGCTCTGAACTGCCGAGTGATTGCAAATGACAATGAGACTTACTGTGAATGCAATCCAAACTGAGCAACTGAATGCAAGCAGATAAGTCAGAACTGCTCGGTTGCAGTTCCACTACAACCGGCAGAACATGCTATAGGAGAGATCCTGACAATTGGAAGTGATATAAACACTTTGTGTAGCCCATGGTAAATGTATTACAGATGGCTTGAATCAAAGTCTAGTGTTCTGTTCATACTTTAGACTTTGACATACATGCTACATGTGCAGCATTCTAAGCATTCTAGGATAGTAACAAGAATCCTACAAATAATAAACATATATATAAAAAAATTATGATTCACAAAGCTTTTTCATGTGTTTTCATCTGTTTCCACCTTATCTATGTTAAATTTTTAAGCTCCCAAAGAGCGAAGAAAAAAAATATAATTAAGGTAAGAAAAGTAATATTGCGATGAAGTAAATCATGAACAACTCAGTTTGAGTGAATATTTTGGTTGTTAACCTTTTCGGGACCGGCCGCCTACCCCCCCTTAAGGACCAGGCATTTTGCGCGGGAAGGGGGTGCGCGCGTTTGGGGGGGTCAGGTGGCCGGATCCCGTCTGTGGCTGCCTGGATTTGTGTCCCCCCATGGTGGCCTGGGCCCCCCTTCTGCCAGCAGCCTTCACTTACCTTTCAGGCTCCAGCGATGAGCCGCACGGGACCCTCTTCTCCAGCCGGCATGTCCGTTCTGTCTGACGATCAGTTCAGGGTCGCGGCTTGATACGCCATGGCTGCTGATCACTCGGGGGAGATGTCGGCTGTCATATGACAGCTTAATCTCCCCCTCCGGATGCGCACGATCGCGTCAGGAGCGGAAACTGCGGGCCGCGTAGATCCTACGCCGCATCAGGCTAGAACAGCCACAAGTGCGGCGTAGGATCTCATAGAGGCGGTCCCGAAAAGGTTAATCTGCTGAAAGGTTTTTATTAATCAGGAGAAAAATAAGTCATTTATGATAAGTTTTGTGAATTGACCCAAATGTGTTCAAAAGGCTAAAATTCCAAAGTGAAAAAGTAATTTAAAGTGTACCTGAGACAAGAAGCTACTCAGGTACCATACTTACCTGGGGATTCCTTAAGCCCCCTTAGGGCCGCTCATCTCTCGTTGTCTCTCCACCCCGGGTGCCTCTGTTCCCCTGTAATTCAACCCGAAAGCGTGGCCGAGTTGCGCTTCGTTGTGCATGTGTGGCCCGGCTAGGCGCACTCTCCCATCTTGCTCCCATGGCTGGGAGTGTTCTGCGCTTGCACAGTATTACTGCACAGGCGCAGAATGCTCCCGGGGGTGGGAGCACATCGGGGAGCACGCCTGGCCAAGCCACACATGCACAATGAAGTGCAACTCGGCCTACCTTTCTGGCTGAATTTCGAGGGACTGGAGTCACCCAGGGAGATGGCGAGGGACGAGTGGCCTTAAGGGGTCTAAAGGAAGCCCCAGGTAAGTATGGAACCTGAGAATCTTCTCATCTCAGGTAAGGTTCCCTTTAAAAGCACACCATTCAAATCCATACAACACAATCTCTGCAGAAACTGTGTTTAACCATTTCCGGACCGAGGTGAAAGAGATCTACGCCCTGTTTTGATGGGCTCCTGGCTGGCAGGGCGTAGATCTCTATCACCGGCGCCGCCGCTCCCCGCCGCGATCGTGCGCACCGAACCGGCTGCACTTAGCTGTCTTAGGTATCGGCAGGAGCCGTCACTGATTGGCTCCCTGCCGTGTAATCGCTGTGAGCCAATCACAGCGATCATCCTCCGAAAGCGCCTCCCTCTCCCTGTCACTGTGTGGATCTTGTGTGACAGGGAGAGACGCACAGCCTGCAGCCGTGACAGGCTGTGCGATTTTAGTGTAAAAAAACACTTTTTTTATCCCGATCTCCCCCCCATGTATCCCTTGATCCCCTTCCAACCACCTATATATATATATATATATATATATATATATATATATATATATATATATATATATATATATATATATAGATATAGATATATATATATATATATATATAGATATATATAGATAGATAGATATAGATATATATATAGATAGATAGATATATATATATATATATATAGATATATGCCTATATAGATATATCTATATATATAAATCTATCTATCTCTCTCTCTCTCTCTCTCTCTCTCTCTCTCTCTCTCTCTCTCTCTCTCTCTCTCTCTATATATATATATATATATATATAGATATATATATAGATATATATAGATATATATAAATTTTACTGGATTGTGATTTTAACCACTTGCCGACCGCCCCTACCAGGGGCGGCGGCAAAGTGGAGCCGCAACGACCGCAATACGCCGATCGGCGGCGGCTCGTTGTGGACTAGCTGGCCGGGGATCGCACGCTGGATTTGCCCACCCGCGACGTCAACCCGCCGGCCAATTAGCAGCGCTGGCGGGTTGTTAACACCCGATCTGCCGCATGTAAAGTGGATAATACGCTTTGTAATGTATACAAAGCGTATTATACAGGCTGCCTCCTGCGCTGGTGGTCCCAGTGATCGAGGAACCACCAGGGCAGGTTGCAGCCCTCCTAGTAAGCACCCAAGCACACTGATCCTGCCCCCTGATCGCCCACTGCACCCATCAGACCCCCCCCCTGCCCACCCCTCAGACACCTGTTTGCACCCAATCACCCCCCTAATCACCCATTAATCACTCCCTGTCACTATCTCAACGCTATTTTTTAGATTAGGTCCTAAACTGCCCCCTGGGGGCTCCTGAACACCCCCCCACACCCCCAGATCCTCCCTAGACCCTCCCCCCCTGTGTACTGTATACATCTATTCTCCCCTATAATCACCCACTGATCACCTGTCAATCACCCATCAATCACCCCCTGTCACCACCTGTCACTGCCACCCATCAGATCAGACCCTAACCTGCCCTTTGTGGGCACCTGATCACCCACCCACACCCTCAGATTGCGTGCAGACCCACCCTCAGATCACCTCCGAAAGTGCATTGTTTACATCTGTTCTCCCCTCTAATCATCCACTGATCACCCATCAATCACCCATCAATCACCCCATCACCACCTGTCACTGCTACCCATCAGATCAGACACTAATCTGCCCCTTGCGGGCACCCAATCACCCGCACCCTCAATTAGCCCCCCAGACCCTCTCTGATCAACTCGCCAGTGCATTGCTTGCATATATTCTCCTCTGTAATCACCTACTGATCACCTATCAATCACCCCCGTCACCCCCTGTCACCACCTGTCACTGCTACCCATCAGATCAGGCCCTAATATGCCCCCTGCGGGCTTCTGATCACCTGGCCAAACCCTCACCCACCCCACCGCAGTGACGGAATTTTTTTTTTCTGATCACTGCTGGTACGACTTAATTGCCATGTCCAGGTCACGATTTGAGAACATCCGGCGCTTCCTGCACTTCAGTGCCAATACAACCTGTCATCTAAGAGGCCACCCTGCTTATGACCGGTTCCACAAAATTCGCCCCCTCATAGACCACCTGTCATCAAAATTTGCAGATGCTTATACCCCTGAACAGTCATTTTTAGGCATTTGGTTTCCAGACTACTCCTCATGGTTTTGGGTCCCTAAAATGCCAGGGTAGTATAGTAACCCCACAAGTGACCCCATTTTAGAAAGAAGACACCCCAAGGTATTCCGTTAGGTGTATGATGAGTTCATAGAAGATTTTATATTTTGTCAAAAGTTAGCGGAAATTGATTTTTATTGTTTTTTTTCACAAAGTGTCATTTTCCACTAACTTGTGACAAAAAATAAAATCTTCTATGAACTCACCATACATCTAACGGAATACCTTGGGGTGTCTTCTTTCTAAAATGGGGTCACTTGTGGTGTTTCTATTCTGCCCTGGCATTTTAGGGGCCCTAAACTGTGAGGAGTAGTCTAGAAACCAAATGCCTCAAAATGACCTGTGAATAGGACGTTGGGCCCCTTAGTGCACCTAGGCTGCAAAAAAGTGTCACACATGTGATATCACCGTACTCAGGAGAAGCAGTATAATGTGTTTTGGGGTGGATTTTTACACATACCCATGCTGGGTGGGAGAAATATCTCTGTAAATGGACAATTGTGTGTAAAAAAAATCAAAACATTGTAATTTACAGAAATATTTCTCCCACCCAGCATGGGTATGTGTAAACATACACCCCAAAACACATTATACTACTTCTCCTGAGTACGGTGATACCACATGCGTGACACTTTTTTGCAGCCTAGGTGCGCTAAGAGGCCCAACGTCCTATGAGAATTTCACAGGTCATTTTGAGGCATTTGGTTTCTAGACTACTCCTCACAGTTTAGGGCCCCTAAAATGCCAGGGCTTTATAGAAACCCCACAAGTGACCCCATTTTAGAAAGAAGATACCCCAAGGTATTCCATTAGGTGTATGGGGAATTCATAGAAGATTTTATTTTTTGCCACAAGTTAGTGGAAAATGACACTTTGTGAAAAAAAAACAATAAAAATCAATTTCCGCTAACTTGTGACAAAAAAATGAAATCTTCTATGAACTCCCCATACTACTAACAGAATACCTTGGGGTGTCTTCTTTCTAAAATGGGGTCATTTGTGGGGTTCCTATACTGTCCTGGCATTTTAGGGGCCCTAAACCATGAGGAGTAGTCTAGAAAATAAATGCCTCAAAATGACCTGTGAAATCCTAAAGGTACTCATAGGACTTTGGGCCCCTTAGCGCAGTTAGGGTGCAAAAAAGTGTCACACATGTGGTATCGCCGTACCCAGGAGAAGTAGTACAATGTGTTTTGGGGTGTTTTTTTACACATACCCATGCTGGGTGGGAGAAATGCAAAAAAAGCTTTAACTGCAAAAAAATTAGTCAGGAATATGGTTATCACATGAAAATACTGTAGAATAAGAATTGTGTTAGTGGTGGTGAAAGGCATTTTATTGGATGGCATATGCTCCACCAAGGACATATAAAAATTGCTGGCATGTGACCTCCAGCATCCACTGTTCTGTTGTGTCATAGATAGCCAAGTATTATCAGTGCGGCTTCCACTGCTGTTGGAAGACTTATTGTTATTATCTTTGGCAGAGCATAGTTTTAATCTTTCTTCTAGTTTAAATCTGCATGTTATAGTTCTAACTAACTTTAACTGTTCATCTTTGTTTTGTGCTGTAGGTGCAGCTTATTGGAGTAAATTATTTGCAGGTGCAGCATATTATACCAAGCATTAAGCAGCACTGCTGTTAGTTTGTAAACCACAGACCCAAAAACTCTTACCTGTTTATTATCACTGTTTTACACTGTCTCTGGGACTTATTCTATTACTGGATTTGTAAATGTTGGAAATAACATCAAGAATTTGGCAGGGCCGCTCTGTACATGTGCATTTTTGCCCTAAACTACTTTACATTGTTTATCATCATTATTGTTTTGTGCTGAAAGCTTTATCCACTATATTTGCAATTGCAAACATACTGCATAAGGCAGTAATCACATTTGCTGTTTTTGTCAGCATAGTATAGTCATGCTATATAGCACTATAACTGCTCATGGCCGGCAGGTGTGCGCGCGGATGTGTGGCGGGTGCACATGCGTGTGCTGTGGCTGCGCGCACATGCGTGCCGGCTGTGCTCGCGTGTGCAGTGGGTGCACGCGCAGTAACATGCGGCGGCGAGAAACAGACCCTAGAGCCAATTTTTAAATGGGCTTGGGTCTGCTAGCAAGAAAATAATAATAATAATAATAACAATGCATATGCCACTGTTTCCATTTTTATAGCCAGGTGTATGCTAAATTCATTTCTTCCATATCCACCCTTAACCATTTCAGGACCGTAGGCCCTAGTGACCATTTACACCAATTGACGGCGAGCGGTCGGCAAATGGTTAAAGTGTACCCAAAGTGGCACGGGGGGTGGGGGGCGGCAGATGGGACACCGAGGCATGTTCCCTGGTCCATGACATGCCTCTGTGATTCTCTCTGCCCCCACGCCACTCTGTGACCCCTTGAAATTGCCATCATTTAGCTTGTCACAATCTCAACGGGAGGTGACATTTACTGCAGGAGAGGCACTCCCTGATAAACGCCCACTGGGAGTGTTTCTAATGCCCCCTACCCCATCTGCCATTGGGCAGCTCTGTATCTTTCCAGCCGCTCCCCCCGCTGCTCTCTGTGCTGTGCTCTGTGATGAGAGACACAGAGCAACAAAACTGAAACTAAAGGGCTGCAGGCAATAGGAGTAGAGATGTCGTGAACTTCCGATTTTAGGTTCGCGAACTCTGTTCGCGAACCTCCGCGAAAGGTTCAGTTCGCGAAAAAGTTCGCGAACCGCAATAGACTTCAATGGGGAGGCGAACTTTGAAAATTTTAAAAAATTCTACCGGCTGGAAAAATGATAGAAAACATGTTTCAAGAGCTCTAATACCTGGAGGCACACCGGATTGAGTGAAACACACATCACTGCTGGAGGACCCACCCTCCCTCCCTCCTCCAAGCAAGGTCCTTATACCATTTGACTCAGCTGCTACACACTCTGCTAGGGAGATTTTAATTAGCCTCTTGTGGGTCTCCTCCCACCTCCCTCCTCCCACCTCCCACCTCCCTCCTCCCACCTCCCTCCTCCCACCTCCCTCCACCCACCTCCCACCTCCCTCCCACCCTTCTACCCTTCTACCTATTCCCTCCTCCCTCCTACCGGAGGGAGGAGGGTCTCATCTGCCAGGGAATTATCCTATTTCAAAAACCAGTATACATCATACCATGGCTGGGAATCGAACCCAGATCTCCCTGTGTGGTGGGCAAGCACATTAACCATGGTACCACTACAGTAGTAACTGAAGCTGGCCTAAAATTTACCATTTATGCTCAATGCAATAGAAACGTTAGGTTGCTTAAAGGGAACCTTAACTGAGAGTGATATGGATGTTTCCTGTAAACAATACCAGTTGCCTGGCAGTCCAGCTGATCTTTGTGACTTCAATAGTGGCTGAATCACACCCTGAAACATGCAGCTAATCCAGTCTGACTTCAGTCAGAGCACCTGAGAAGGGTAGAAGGGAGGAGGGAGGTGGGAGGAGGGAGGTGGGAGGAGGGAGGAGGGAGGAGAGTGTGTAGCAGCTGTCCCATAACTAATTAGTGTAGGCAGACAACTGAGTCAAGTGGTATAAGGACCTTGCTTGGAGGAGGGAGGAGGGTGGGCTTACAGCAGTGAGACCAGTGTGTTTGGCAATAATGTGTCTGCTGACAGTGATATGGAGGGTCAAAGTTTTGCTCAATAGAGCATTATGGGGCGAATCGAACTTCCGCAAAAGTTCGCCTGAAGCAGGCGAACGCGAACCCCCAAAGTTCGCCTGGAACCGTTCGCAGGCGAACCGTTCACGACATCTCTAAATAGGAGTGGCGGGAATAGTGGCTACCTGAACCAGCCAGCCACCCGGATCAGGTAGCATGTGTTTTTGTAACTATAATCCCCACCTCGGATTCTCTTTAAGTGAAGATGATGGACCTTCATTTGGACTAGGTGGGGGAACTTGAAACCAGTGCTAGCTTTAAGAATTATACATAATTCATTGGATTTCCTACCCCAACAACTCAGACGAACTCAAATCTTGGGTGTGACGCTGGTAATATTTACAAGTGACACGTTTAAAGATGGACAAATGAAATGGGAACTGATTTACGTACAGTAAGTACTGAAATAAGTACTTAAGTAAATAAGTACTGAAATCTCTTTTAATTGCATCTCAGTATTAATATAGCTCTCCTACCTGTCTCTGCAAATTTTATACACATTTCTTTTTGAAAGCTATAAAATTTCTTAAGAGTGACAAATCCATTTTTATGTACAGTCATGACAATATGCTTTGTAATAGCTTCACTTATTATGGGCTTAACTTAATTAGCTAGTAAAAGTTACAGTGGAAGTAAGGTTATTACACATTCTTTCTATTTATAAAAAGCACTATAAAAAGGTTAACAATATGTGCTTACGTTTCTGTATTATTCATTTTTCTAGACAGATGGTTTAAACCTGAAATGTAAATATGAAAATTGGCTTGAAATATTCAGTTCCTCATCAGCTAGGCCACAATATCTTACTTGGCAGATTAGGATTCTTGGTACTGATTATGTAACCTATAGCATCTGTAAATTTTCCACTTGATTGTGCCTTGTCTGAAATGGTAATTTTTACAAATGTCTGATACTCTGTGGAAGGACTGTGCTATTTAATAGTATATTTTAGACACAAGGTGATTTCATATGTTTTTCACAGGTTATTCTAATACAAAAAAAATCCCAAAATATACCTTTGTGTGCATTTATTTTTAAGGTACTAATAAATAGTAGAGCAATTTATTGTATGTTTCTTTAAACAGTGTAAGTATTTTTTAGCTATTTTGGAGGGTGAATGCCTTCCACCATTGGCTTCAAGATGTTTCTCTGCACAAACGTAAGATTGTAGTTTTAGGAAACTGGAACATTTCTGGTAAAGTTTTAGTAAAATAGACTTAGGGGATTTTGCACATGCCTATTATATATGTTGAGGAAAAAAGCTGTAACAGAAAACCATGGTGCAGAATGTAAAGTTTGGAGAGCATTATAAAATATAAATTATATTTAAAACTTGGTCTGAAGTGTGTAATTTGTTACCTTCCTTTGTGACATATAATGAAGAATGCTGAAAACGTAATGAACTATAAAAAGTATGAGTGCAATTTTGGACAGGCAACCATAGTGAGAACTTTTTTTTTCACTAAATCCAAGGAGGCCGAGCTTTGTCTATAAAAAGTGCTTACTGAAGGAACATGAGCAATTAAGCAAATTAGGGGTTCCAGAAAATGTTACTGGGCATGTGTCTATACTTCTAGGTATAATTCTGGGGATGACCTACCTGATCCAATACAATATGTGCTTCTCCATGAAATCTCCTGCACTAAAAAATTATTTTGGGAGAGCAGATAATCACTAGTGGTGGACATAGTACAGCTAAAATAAGGACTGCAGCTCCTGAAAACCGTAATGGTTATGCCAGTGTCAGTTATGCATAGTCTATCTGTACTGTATGTGGGACATTAGCACCCTAAGAAAGCATGAAAAGCTTACTGGGATTAGACACATTATGCTTGAAGGACACTGTAGTACAGTAGAATTTTATAAGATGCCTTAGTAAGGTATTAAAAAACAACATTTCTTGCTCAAAATTAAATCCATGGAATAACAAAGGCATGTAAAATGCAGTAAATAATAATAAAAAAAATATATATTCTATACAGTGGGTTGCAAAAGTGTTTGGCCCCCTTGAAGTTTTCCACATTTTGTCACATTACTGCCACAAACATGCATCAATTTTATTGGAATTCCAAGTGAAAGACCAATACAAAGTGGTGTACATGTGAGAAGTGGATCGAAAACATACATCATTCCAAACATTTTTTTACAAATAAATAACTGCAAAGTGGGGTGTGCGTAATTATTCGGCCCCCTGAGTCAATACTTTGTAGAACCACCTTTTGCTGCAATTACAGCTGCCAGTCTTTTAGGGTATGTCTCTACCAGCTTTGCACATCTAGAGACTGAAATCCTTGTCCATTCTTCTTTGCAAAACAGCTCCAGCTCAGTCAGATTAGATGGACAGCGTTTGTGAACAGCAGTTTTCAGATCTTGCCACAGATTCTCGATTGGATTTAGATCTGGACTTTGACTGGGCCATTCTAACACATAGATATGTTTTGTTTTAAACCATTCCATTGTTGCCCTGGCTTTATGTTTAGGGTCATTGTCCTGCTGGAAGGTGAACCTCCGCCCCAGTCTCAAGTCTTTTGCAGTCTCCAAGAGGTTTTCTTCCAAGTTTGCCCTGTATTTGGCTCCACCCATCTTCCCATCAACTCTGACCAGCTTTCCTGTCCCTGCTGAAGAGATTCACCCCCTGAGCATGATGCTGCCACCACCATATTTGACAGTGGGGATGGTGTGTTCAGAGTGATGTGCAGTGTTAGTTTTCCGCCACACATAGCGTTTTGCATTTTGGCCAAAAGGTTCCTATTTGGTTTCATCTGACCAGAGCACCTTCTTCCACATGGATGCTGTGTCCCCCACAGGGCTTGTGGCAAACTGCAAACGGGACTTCTTATGCTTTTCTGTTAACAATGGCTTTCTTCTTGCCACTCTTCCATAAAGGCCAACTTTGTACAGTGCCTGACTAATAGTTGTCCTATGGACAGAGTCTCCTACCTGAGCTGTAGATCTCTGCAGCTCGTCCAAAGTCACCATGTGCCTCTTGACTGCATTTCTGATCAACGCTCTCCTTGTTCGGCCTGTGAGTTTAGGTGGATGGCCTTGTCTTGGTAGGTTTACAGTTGTGCCATACTCCTTCCATTTCTGAATGATCGCTTGAACAGTGCTCCGTGGGATGTTAAAGGCTTTGGAAATCTTTTTGTAGCCTAAGCCTGCCTTAAATTTCTCAACAACTTGATCCCTGACCTGTCTGGTGTGTTTTTTGGACTTCACAGTGTTGTTGCTCACAATATTCTCTTAGACAACCTCTGAGGCCCTTACAGAGCAGCTGTATTTGTACTGACATTAGATTACACACAGGTGCACTCTATTTAGTCATTAGCACTCATCAGACAATGTCCTCCAGCTGTCCTCAACGATGAGATGGAGGAAGACTGCGAAGATGTGGAGTCCGTTTGGGTAAATATTCATGGTGGAAATAAAAGTTGCCAATTGCTTATTGGGGTATGCTACAGGCCACCTCTTATTAATGAAGCTGCAGATCTGTGATTACTACAGCAGATTGAAAAAGCTGCAGGTAAAAATGAGGTCATAATTATGGGCGACTTCAACTTTCCAGACATTGACTGGAGTATTGAGGCTACCCATTCTGGTAAAAGCAGCAGATTTCTGGCAGCACTACAGGACAATTACTTGACTCAAATGATAACGGAACCAACTAGGGGGAATGCGTTACTGGATCTGATCATTTCTAATAGACCAGATAATGTATCAAATGTGCAGGTTCAAGAACATTTGGGAAATAGTGATCACAACATGATAACGTTTGAGCTGGTGACTGATAGGCCACGGGGCAGCGGGACCACTAAAACTATGAATTTTAGAAAAGCAAAGTTCACTCAAATTAGGCAGGCACTAAGTTTGGTGAACTGGGATAATGTACTACAAGGGGAAGACACTGAAGGGAAATGGCAAGCTTTTAAACTTACACTCAATCAATACTGTAGTATGTATATCCCATATGGAAACAAAATGTCTAGGAATAAAAAAGGCCTCTATGGATGAATAGAAAGGTTAAAGATAAAATGAAGAGGAAAAAGAATGCCTATAAGGTCTTAAAACAGGAGGGGACCGAGGCTGCACTAAGCAATTATAAGGAGTGCAATAAAAATTGTAAAAAAGAAATTAGGCAGGCAAAGATTGAAGCTGAAAAACAAATCGCTAAGGATATCAAATCTAACCCAAAAAAGTTTTACAAGTACATTAACTCTAAAAAAAGAAAGGTTGACTGTATAGGACTCCTAAAGGATGAAGATGGGAACTCAATGGTGGATGACCAAGGTAAGGCAGAGTTATTAAATGCTTTCTTTGCTTCTGTCTTCACAAAAGAAACAGCACTGTTGCAAACTACAGAGGCGGAAGAGTCTCAATCTTCTAACTGTAATATTAAATACCTAACGCAGGAAGAAGTGAAGGCAAGACTAAATAAATTAAAAATAGACAAGGCACCTGGCCCGGATGGCATGCATCCTCGGGTCCTAAGGGAATTAAGTTCAGTTATAGATAAACCCCTTTATCTTATCTTTTGTGACTCTCTTGCAACTGGCAGAGTCCCAGTGGATTGGCGTACAGCCCACGTTTTCCCATTATTTAAGAAGGGCAAAAAATCTGATCCAGGAAATTATAGACCTGTAAGTTTAACATCAGTTGTATGCAAACTATTTGAGGGGTTACTAAGAGATACTATACATGACTTCATAGTAGAAAATAATCTTATTTCTCAGCATCAACATGGGTTTACTAAAGACAGGTCCTGTTTGACTAACATGCTCAGCTTTTATGAGGTAGTGAATGCTAATATGGATATTGGGAATGCTGTAGATGTGATATACTTGGACTTTGCAAAGGCCTTCGACACTGTTCCCCACAAAAGTCTGGTGCAAAAGTTGAGGATGCAAGGACTGGGGAAGAGTCTGTGTTCATGGATAGGGAACTGGCTAATGGACAGAAAACAAAGAGTTGTGGTCAATGGATCGTACTCAAAATGGGAGACTGTTAGCAGTGGGGTCCCACAGGGGTCTGTTCTGGGTCCAGTGCTCTTCAATTTATTTATTAATGACCTAGTAGATGCAGTAGTGAGCAATGTTGCTATTTTTGCAGATGATACTGTCGGGCGTTTTGTCAATGTTTGTATAAATTGTTAAAAATAATTATAAAATCAAAAATGTAAATGTAATGCTCCTGGGAAAAAAATAGGAGGAGCTTAAGATACAAACATACGCCTAACTGTGTGAGCTTGTTTTCCGAGGTTTTACAGTACTGGTTTAAACATGCAAATAAATGTGGACCAATTTATAAAAATATCAATTTAATATCGAATAAATATTACAATATCAAAACAATATAATATTGCACTTTTGATATAAAACAAAACTCATAAGGTCATTCTTATAATAAGCAATGAGCTGGATAATAATTTCAGTAAAACATCAAAATGTTATTATACTTATTCACCAATACAAAAGGCTTAAACCAATTAGCAGTCAACTCAAATACAGTGCAGAGTTATGACTCATCAAATATGGCCGTCGGCCCTGTTACTCAATTTGCCACAGGGTCTCTGGAGACAAAATGGATGAATTGAACGACAACAAAATGGCTGTTATCAAAATCAAAATGGCTGCTATCAAAAACAAAATGGTGGCTATCAAAAACAAAATGGTGGCTATCAAAAACAAAATGGTGGCTATCAAAAATCAAAATTGCGCAGTCCAAAATCAAAAATGCGCTATCCAAAATAAACTGGCTGATGTCAGCTATACCATTCAATATAACAAATTTAGGATGACTCAGTGGATCTGACGACTGGGCGTTGCCCCACAATCGCTATGCAATCAACTATAAATGACAGGAATTTTCCCTCTGTCTACACTTTAACCTCCGCTGGCCTGTGTTACTACACAGAGCAGGCGGGTAAAATACATATAATTTTGGAATAAGATATCTATTGAGTCGTCCTAAACTTGGTTAGGTGTGGCTTGCACATGCTGCGGCAAAGTATCAAAATATCTAGAGGAGGTAGCTTGAAAGGTCTAGCTTTTATCCAAAAAGAAAAATAAGTTATGGATTTCACAGTCAGCGATTCTTGAACGATTGATTGTGTCAATCTAAAGAAAAATATACCCACTGAATGGGTTTTATCAAATATGCGGAATGAGTAATTCCTGTGCACTGGAAGAACGCACTCCCTTTGGCTATAAATGACTATAAACTTAAGAAAGACAATGGTCAATAAATCAAACGTTCAGATATTTGTGCTGTGATAAGCCATATGCTTAAAAAGAAAAATCAGAACTGGTTTCAAATATAGTCACCAAGATGGCCTCTGGGCGTGTTCCTCTTAGGCGTGGCTGTGTTCAGATGGCATGAATCCTCTATGTCCTGGTCTGCTCAGATCTCTTGATGGTCTGATCCTCCCTCATTGAATGACCCCTCTCATCTTATTCCCCTCACTACCTATGGTCCTGCCCAGGAGATTAAATCTTCTAGCCTATCACTGGGCAGTGGGATTGATCAATGGGAGCTTTCTGTGACTAATCTTTAACCCAAGTGTAATACTGGCTTTCACCCTTTGTAGGTGCTGTTGGCTAACTAATCACAGACTTACTGGGATATTTGGCAAACTAAAGACAAAAATCATGTTTTATTATACCCCAACAGTGAATAAATCAATGTTATAAAAATTCATATCTTATGGATAGCTGATCTGGATGGGATCATTGGTTATTATTTAGTATACAGTGACCTTTTCTATCATATCCAAGATAGATTTGATTTTATCCAAAATCATAGTGGCATATTGAAAACCACCATGGACCTCCTTATATAAAACATTGTTTTTGTTAGCATGGTTTTATATCTCTAACATTATTGTTTAATATACAACACTGGTAACCATATAACATTTCTATACCATTCTGGATATATTCATTCAGGGAATCTTTATATTAATACATATACAATGCCATAACCTTTTTTTATATTCATTCTTAATTGTTATGCACTGATGCATACATGTGCTGTCTATTTTCTTAACCTAGATGGGGAATTGTAATATAACTTTATGCTTTTTAATATGAACTATTGCTGACAGCACAGTCAATATATTTCCCAGCTTTGTTTTTGTGTCTGAACCTTGGAAACACATACATTGTGCAAGGAAAACAACCTCCATCCAAGGCTTCTATGCATTAAATACAGCCAGGTCTGAGCCATTGTATACAGAAACTGGTTCATTTACCGACAAAAGCTAGTTAAGGCCTGGTCTGTCTCTTTCATTGTTCTAAGACTCCTCTTGTTTGCTGTCTTGTCAAGTGTTTTGGCCATGCAAGATAACTGTGTTACCTATTGCAAATAGCACCTCAGCTGACTGCCTGTTGTTCAACATCTGACCTTCCTTTAGAGACACATACAAGTCAGCTTTGTAGGGCAATATTACATCGCCATGTTAAAATAATCTATACATTTCTAAATAATCAATGCACCTATATTAATCTATAATAACCCTGATCATCAGAAAGTCTTTGTCTCCTATAACCTAAGGGAAGGAAATTATTAGGTTTTATTCCTATTTGATCATACACAATTCAGTTTATCGGAAAAACGATATTCCGCCATATGGAAATCTCGACACATCCCCCTTTTCTTTTGGAATGTTCCAGGGTGTGACCATTTCAAAAGAACAACAAGGATTATTAAACGTTTTACGTTTTCTTCATTCCTGTGGGAACGCGTTGCGAATAAACTTTATGTTTTGTATTGGTAATCCAAGTATGAAAGGGAAAAATGGACTTTAAAACATTGTCTTCATCACATTGAAGTTCATGTTTCACGCTTCAAGAAAAATAAATTTGGCAAATGATACTCTTGCTGTAAACAAACAGGTTTCCTCTTGCTGCAAAGGTAGCAAACAGCGACTGTAAAAGCGATGAACTGCTTTGGCCTTTATCTCAAACAAAAGGATTTTCCGGATCTGTTTCAAGATTTAAACAACTCACTCCTGTGAGTATCTGGTGTGCAACAGGTATCAGACTTGCATCTCCATCAAATGGACCTCGGATACATCAGCTCGTCATTCAACGACACATCGCGGGTTTAGGCTCATCTGGACCCTCTAGGATAGGAACATCTATCTGGTCATGATGAACTCCGCTGTATCCGGTAACATCACGGATGCTGGATCTGGCATCACTCGTGGCTCGGCACTCTTCCCCAAGATTAGGACTGCGTAAAGGATGGCAATCGTCAGGTGGGGCATCTTTGCGCCGGATTGGAATCTTTGTGTCTAGTGAAGATTAAATATATCATTAGGTATACCTGTCAGGAGAAAAATTATCTGTTAGGACACATTTCAAGATTGCTCAATTCTCCGCAATTGTGAACTAGGGTGACATATACGCAGTTGATTAATATGTACCCATCTTTCAACAAAGTCATCCCCCTTAGGGATTTTAACCTTATACACCACAGGAGACAACTTATCAGTGATTGGATATGGGCCTTTCCATGAAGGGAGGAACTTCTTTTCCTTTACCTGGTCTCTGGCAAAATTATACAGATACACCTTATCGTCAACCTGATACTCCTTTTGGGTAGTTTTGAGGTCATAGTACGTTTTCGTACTGACTGCGGCTCTTTCGATGTTTCTTTGAGCAAATGCGAAGGCATGCTGGAGGTGTTTGCGTAAGTTCTCCACGTATTGATGTGCAGTAGTTGCATTCATCAAGTTGTGATCTGTTGTTTTGTAAAGCAAATGCTGGGGTAACACCATCTTTCTACCTGTGAGCATCTCAAATGGAGAAAGTTTGGTTGCTGCGCTTGGAGTAGCTCTAATAGCCATAAGAACTAGTGGCAGTTTGACATCCCAGTCTTTACCTGATTCGCTAACAAATTTTTTCAGGATATTTACAATGGATTGATTGTAACGCTCCACTCCACCACTAGAGGCTGGTCGGTAAGCTATGTGGAGCTTCCGTTTTACCCCTAGGATTTCCCACATTTTGGTCATTACTTCACTGGTGAAGTGACTTCCGCGATCGGATTCGATACGCTGGGGAAGACCAAATCGGGAGAAAATGTGGTTAATGAGCAGTGATGCGCACACACTGGAACTGCATGTTTTACTTGGTAGACATTCTACCCATTTAGTGAACAGGCATGTTACGGTTAACATATACCGGTTTCCTTTTGAGGACGTTGTTACTGGACCAATAAAATCGATCTGGATGTCTGACCATGGCATAGCTATGCCTCTTTTCATCAGCGGTGCCCTGTGAGTGGGACCTTGTGGCTGGAATTGAGGGCATATCAAGCACCCTTGACAATATGTCCTGACATCCTGTAACATGTGTGGCCAGTAAGCGTAGTCTCTTAATAACTCATACGTTATTTTCTCTCCTCGATGACCAGCAGTCGGGGCATCATGAGCATGTTGCAACATCAAACCCCGATATGCTGCGGGTACTACCCATTGCGTAATACCATTTTTCGAGGTTCGTATTAGCAATCCATCCTGTAATGAAAATTGTGACACACCTTTCATCAGAATACGTAATTCTTCGTTGTCACTGCAGTCTTCCACGGTGATGGGATAATCATGTGGACTTCCAATATGTTTATAAAACAAACCAATAATGGGATCCCCCTTTTGGCTCGCAATGAGATCCTCACTAGGAGAATCTTGACTCCACATTGCCACACTGGGTTGAGACTCTTTTTGGGCCTGCCCCCTAGTGGTGACATTTACTTCGATAGTTCCCATGAGGTCATTGATATCGAAGATTTCACCATCAATGGCTGCTTTCTTAGCGAGGGAATCTGCTAGATCGTTCCCATCTTTATCAGCGCCAGGGTGTTTCGAATGACCCCTTACCTTTTTCCAATAAATGGTAAGGTCGTGGGTATTAACCAGTTCATCAATTTTACAAAACAATTTACCATGTTTGACTGGCTTTTTGTTACTCCTTGTCATGCTAGTTCTTTTCCAACTGGGAAAATATTCCACAAAACTGTTCCGAACATACTCAGAATCTGTTATCAAAACAAACTCCTTAAGGTCATGTTCGATAGCCATTTGTATAGCTTTATACACAGCAGCAAGTTCTGCGACCTGGCTACTTTTGGGACCAATTTTGTATCCCGCAGATATCTCTGGAAATATGTTATTCCATACGATGCCGATACCTGCAACCAGCATCTTTTCATCTCCTTCTGTGTGAAAAGAACAGCCATCAACATATGCACATGGTAGTGATTTGCAGTACTCCTCTTCATAGGATTTATATGGAGATAGAGATTGCTCTTCCAGAAAATCGTTTTCTGGTGGCTCATCTTTATGTTCCACATGTGAGCAATCATGGAGTTCAGCTAATCCTTGAGCAACTGGATTTTTAGTATCCTGTTTATATTTGATTTCCAGTGGCCATCCCATTAGGGACATTGTCCATGCCGTTATCCTACTGTTTGACAGGTTACCTTCTTTTATTTGGTTACTTTGCAAATATTGTAGTGATTGGTGTGCAGTTTCTACAATGATCTTTTCCCCTTGAATAAAACTTCTGAAATATTGCAAAGCCCACACAGTTGCTAATAATGCCTTCTCACAATTATTAAATTTGATTTCAACTGGTGATAGTGATTTACTGGCATAAGCAATTATTTTATTCAGTCTTTCTTGCTTTTGGAAAAGAACTGCACTTACACTCTTGTCGGTAAAACCTGTTTCAACATAGAAGGGTTTACCACCTTCTGGATAAGCAAGGCATGGGGCCTGTATGAGTTTTGTTTTAAGCTCAGATACAGCTTGTTCATGGCACTCATTCCATTCCCATTGTACTCCTTTCTTTAGTAACTGCAATAGCGGCTTTGTAATCTCAGCATAGTTATCTATGAACTTGCGAGAATAATTCATCATCCCCAGGAATGATCTCAGTTCCTTGAGATTTGTGGGGGACTTCGTATTTTTGATTGCTTCCACTTTCTTTTTCTGTGGATTAATTCCTTCTGCAGTAATTTCATGTCCTAGGAAATTTACCTTGGATCGGCACCATTGAGCTTTCTGTAGGGAAAGTTTAACACCTGCTTCTCTTAGTTGATTTAATACATATCTCAACTCTGAAATATGTTCCTCAAAGACTGTACTTTTGATAAGGATATCATCGACATAAGTTAGTGTACCTCGTTCTGCTGCATCAGGCATTGCTTTGTGCATAAACACAGCAAATTCGTGGCCTGCGTTGATGTATCCGAAAGGCGTCCGGGTCCACGCAAATTGTCTATTACCGAATGTGAAGGCTAGTTTGTATTGATCCCTTTCATCCACTTTAATTGTCCAATATCCTTGTGCGCAGTCAAGGGCTGTGAATATTTTAGACCCTTGGATTTGCGCCAAGCATTGGTCAATGTATGGTACGGGCCAACCAGACATGTAGACACGTTTGTTTAGTTGTCTCAAGTCTGAGCATAGACGGAACTGACCATTCGGTTTAAGAACTCCGAGTACTGGATGATTGAAGGAACTGTGTACTGGGCGGATAATACCTTTCTTTTCCAGGTTCTTAACAATTTCCGATAATGACTCGTAGGCTGCTAGCGGAAGTCGATATTGTTTGATAAACACAGGGGGTGCATCTGGATCAGTCAGGATTCTCGTAACATGCAGGTTAGTTTCCCCACAGTCATAAGAGTCCTTGGCAAACATGTCCTGGAAATCCCAGAATAGTTGCCTTAGCTGCTGTCGTTCTGATTCATTAGAACATCCATCAGATATAGAGAGCTGTTCTTCCACCCGTTCCTGAAATTCTGGGAAAATCTCAGGTTGACCTACCTCATAAGCTTCTTCAAGCCTATTAGTTAAGTCATTTGGGGTGTAACATGCTTGATCCTTACCCTGCTGGAGTGATTGATACTCACTTTCATTGATTTCATGGTTAAAAATCAATGATGTTTCCTCGACATGACATGTACCTTCCTCAGAACTGAAAGGATAAATAGAGTGTATGCTGAACAATCCTTCAGGTGTTGAGAAATATTGTTGGTCCACTATTTGTTCTTCTGTCAAATATTCATCAGGTATTATTCCAATGACTTCATTTTGGAATCCAAAAGTGTAATATTCTGAGTCAATGGCTAAGCCAATCATTGTATCCTCCTGTAACGTGATACTATGAGGGCTCATGTTTTGCATGACCATATATAATGGTTCCTGATGAATATTTATTAGGGGAATTGGTTTTACCTTCAACCCCAATTGTTGCATCCGATTGGATAAACAAATCAATGCATCTGCATTTCTCATCTTTTGACCCTTCTTTACTCGAATGGGTAAAAGAAATGATTTGCAACCTTCAGGGATTTTTACTTTTTCAGCGACAATGATATCCACTGCATATGGTATCCGCTGTCCCCATCTCAAGGCTTGTTCTCTATCCTGGAATTCCTCTGGGTTTCCGGATAATTTGGACCACAGAACATTATTAACCAGATCAACCTGTATGGCAAATCGGTGAATAATGTCGTTTCCTAAGTACATTTGGTACTGTGGTTCCTTTAACACACTGAAGACATGTTTTGTAGATTTGTTTCCTAGAGACACAGATAAAATGCATTTTGCAATCACATTATGACTCTGGTTATCGTTATCCAGATCGTGTATCCATTCCTGTGTGGAAATAAATTTGATGACCTGAGGGTCTGTAACCTGTTTCAGCAGTCCTAGGCTTATGTAGCTGGCCTCAGATTTGAGGTCCAACTTGGCATATTTTACCCGAGCAATATCATCTACCTGCACGGGAACCAGCACAGTATTATTGATTTTCTCGATTTCAACCAATGCCTGTGTATGCTTGGTTATGCCTGCCACTTCCTGGTTTCCCCCTTTAAAGGAAATAGTTAACACATCCTCTTCAAGGACTATCTTTTCAATCTTATCCTTTCGGATATTTATGATGTGAAAAGCAGTGTTAGCATTTTCCTCGGGTTTACCGTTTTTCAGGATCGTGACTTCTGGTATCTGACTGTTCCGGAAATGGATTTCAACAGAGTTAGGCCTTTCCTCAATCATATGGCAGCTGCGTTGCAATTGTGCATTTCTGGAGCGCTCAAAATCAATTGGAGTATTGACTTGAGCCCATATTGCTTCATTTATGAAGTCAATTATGGAATTTAGTCGTTTGAGCAAATCGATTCCAATGATCAATCTATCATATGGAAGATCAACAATCAAAGTTGGATGTTTAATGATCTTTTTACCGATCTTATATGTCAGCCAGGATGTGCCTTTTACTTGTAAACTATTACCACCAACGCTTATCAGCGCACCGTCAAAGGCTTTTAATCTTGGCTTCCTTTGTGATGAATCCAAGATCTGCTGGTAATAGTTAAAAGACAGAATAGTAACCTGGGAACCGGTATCCAGTAAACCTGGGATCGTTCCGATACATCCATCTTGTAGATGGGTATCGATAAAATACCGGCCATCTACCTGTTCAAGATTGCAAAGAAAATTGGAATGTTTTTCCATTTGTTGCTTCAGAGAATGATCTCTCTGTAGCGTCAGGGTATTAGGAACTTGTTCCTCCTGATTCTGCCTGCAAGGCATTTGGGTTCCCATGGATTCTACCAATGGGACAATCTGAACAGAGGGTACTTCACGCTCTGGCTCAAATGACATAATATCACCCATTTGTGGTGAAATATCAAGAACATTAGACTTCCCTTTCTCGACCTGGGGTAGGTCGGTACATTGCACATCATGTTCATTACTCGTATTTAGTATTGCCATATCCATTTCCGTATAGTGATTTGTCTCGGTTTCCTTTAATTGGCAGAGCTGGGCCCTGCCTCCCCAGCTAAAAAATCCTCATGCTGTCTTCCTGCAGATCCCTGAGCCAACTTACCCATCATGTCACTCAATTTGTTCACTTGATCAACAAGCTGATCAAACCTATTAGGTCGGCGAGGGTTCTGGTTCCTGGGATCATATCTGTTCCCTGCGGGTGATCCACTCCTAGGTGAGTTAGGTGGTGATCTACCCCTAGGTGAATTAGGTGGGTGCTGTCTCCTTTCCCACTGCTGCCTGGGTCGGTTATCCCATTGTCTATATCTTTGGGGACGTCTGTACCCCTGGGGTTCTCTATATCCCTGGTAACCTCTATACCTTTGACTACCCTGGTTTCCTTGGTAACCCTGGTATCCTTGATACCTGCGATTGAACCGAGGACGGTAGACCTGGTTCTCAGAACCTGAGCTATCCCTATCTGACCCTTTAGGATTTTGTGGTCTGTTTTGATTAGGGTTTTGTTGCTGTCTTTGGCCCTGCTGGATAGGTACTTTTGCAGGAGGTATTTTCTTCTGTTGGGATTCAAGGTTTAGGTCCGCTTTCACTTTGGTTTCTTCTACTCTGTGCTCTGGGTACTTTCTGGTGTTCCTCCCACTTACGTTGGAACTCCCACTGATATTGAACAGCAGTGTCGCTGAGGTAACCATTTTCTCTAGGGAGTTTCCGAAGTCTAACTCATTGGCCATGCTTAACTTTATTTGGGTAGGCAATGCATCATAATATGCCTGTTTAAAATCAAGAGACTCCCAGTTAGGATTCCGATATGCCAAACTGTAAGAGTTTTTTAGCACAGAAAGGAATTCTCGGGGGCTCTGATCGGGTCGACAAGTAAGTCGATACACATCTCGTTTTGCTTCTGAGATAGTGCGATACGGCCCAAACTCCAGCTTCACTTCGTGTGAAACTGCTTGCCATCTAATGATACCTCGCTCCTTAAATGAGGTGAAATGGTGGCGGTATCTGTCATCAAAAACCCATGGGAGAAATCTGATTTTGTCTGCTTCAGACAGATTTAAAGAGTCCATAGTGGATTCATACAACTCCATGTGGGATGCTATTTGCGCTGAACCCTTTTTAGTGAACTTTGGCACAGCGGTGTTTAAGAATTTTATGATGCTGGCCGAGCTCTGTTTTTCTTGGGGGTACTGATTATTTCCCCTATTTGACTCCCCCCTATACGTACCTTTCCCCCTTCTTGGGATAGGGCTGGATTCTCGCTTTCTCTCATCAGCCTCCAATTCATCTGAATCAATATCAGCAAGGGAGTCGTGACCTTTATGGGAATCATCATGCCTAGGGGCCCTCATTTGCATATCTCTCTCTGGAGAGGAATCCAAATGTTGATCTTTAGGGACCCTTGTACTGTCATCGATTATGGTATTCATAGTCTTACATACCGTCTCCATACGATCCAACATGCCTTGCCATTTTAGGTCATATGGAGTGAGTATTGGCGGGCAAGGGCTGGATGATCTATCGAGTCTACCTGCCTGTTGGATTTTGAAGTACTGCTGTTGTAGTTCTTCAAAATCCTGTTTAAGTCTGCGATGCGCTTCACGATTCCGTTCGGCGTCTCTTTCCAGACTTTTGATCGCTACCTCCCTGTCTGAAATATTAATCATTAATTGGTCTCTATCAGCCCTTATAATTTGAAGATCTGATTCCACATCCCGTAACTGGGAGTTCAATGATTGGACGTCTCCCTCTGTTCCTTGCAATTGGGATCTCAATTGTACAATCTCTTTTTTTCTAGACTGTGCAAGGATATCTACCTCTAATAACCCATATAGAACAGAGGGTAGGGCGCCTAACAACCTCTTCTTCAGTTCGGAATCCGAGGTTATTGTGGTCATACATGAAAGATAATGATCCACCAGACCCTTAGATTGAAATATATGATCAGCTTCCTGTTTCATACTTTTCCTCATTCTGCTTATCCATTCATCTACTTCCTCATTATGTTTCAGTTGTATAAATATAAATTCCACAATTTTTCGGAACGTCTGTTCCAAATGCAGTTCTGAATCACTACCTGTAGCACTCATGATTCAATAGCCAATGCAATAAAACCAGCTCAATAAAACGTTTTTACACTGTTTAAACCAGTAATGGAAAGTAAACGGATCTCGCTGGGGCCTCCAATCTTATGTCGGGCGTTTTGTCAATGTTTGTATAAATTGTTAAAAATAATTATAAAATCAAAAATGTAAATGTAATGCTCCTGGGAAAAAAATAGGAGGAGCTTAAGATACAAACATACGCCTAACTGTGTGAGCTTGTTTTCCGAGGTTTTACAGTACTGGTTTAAACATGCAAATAAATGTGGACCAATTTATAAAAATATCAATTTAATATCGAATAAATATTACAATATCAAAACAATATAATATTGCACTTTTGATATAAAACAAAACTCATAAGGTCATTCTTATAATAAGCAATGAGCTGGATAATAATTTCAGTAAAACATCAAAATGTTATTATACTTATTCACCAATACAAAAGGCTTAAACCAATTAGCAGTCAACTCAAATACAGTGCAGAGTTATGACTCATCAAATATGGCCGTCGGCCCTGTTACTCAATTTGCCACAGGGTCTCTGGAGACAAAATGGATGAATTGAACGACAACAAAATGGCTGTTATCAAAATCAAAATGGCTGCTATCAAAAACAAAATGGTGGCTATCAAAAACAAAATGGTGGCTATCAAAAACAAAATGGTGGCTATCAAAAATCAAAATTGCGCAGTCCAAAATCAAAAATGCGCTATCCAAAATAAACTGGCTGATGTCAGCTATACCATTCAATATAACAAATTTAGGATGACTCAGTGGATCTGACGACTGGGCGTTGCCCCACAATCGCTATGCAATCAACTATAAATGACAGGAATTTTCCCTCTGTCTACACTTTAACCTCCGCTGGCCTGTGTTACTACACAGAGCAGGCGGGTAAAATACATATAATTTTGGAATAAGATATCTATTGAGTCGTCCTAAACTTGGTTAGGTGTGGCTTGCACATGCTGCGGCAAAGTATCAAAATATCTAGAGGAGGTAGCTTGAAAGGTCTAGCTTTTATCCAAAAAGAAAAATAAGTTATGGATTTCACAGTCAGCGATTCTTGAACGATTGATTGTGTCAATCTAAAGAAAAATATACCCACTGAATGGGTTTTATCAAATATGCGGAATGAGTAATTCCTGTGCACTGGAAGAACGCACTCCCTTTGGCTATAAATGACTATAAACTTAAGAAAGACAATGGTCAATAAATCAAACGTTCAGATATTTGTGCTGTGATAAGCCATATGCTTAAAAAGAAAAATCAGAACTGGTTTCAAATATAGTCACCAAGATGGCCTCTGGGCGTGTTCCTCTTAGGCGTGGCTGTGTTCAGATGGCATGAATCCTCTATGTCCTGGTCTGCTCAGATCTCTTGATGGTCTGATCCTCCCTCATTGAATGACCCCTCTCATCTTATTCCCCTCACTACCTATGGTCCTGCCCAGGAGATTAAATCTTCTAGCCTATCACTGGGCAGTGGGATTGATCAATGGGAGCTTTCTGTGACTAATCTTTAACCCAAGTGTAATACTGGCTTTCACCCTTTGTAGGTGCTGTTGGCTAACTAATCACAGACTTACTGGGATATTTGGCAAACTAAAGACAAAAATCATGTTTTATTATACCCCAACAGTGAATAAATCAATGTTATAAAAATTCATATCTTATGGATAGCTGATCTGGATGGGATCATTGGTTATTATTTAGTATACAGTGACCTTTTCTATCATATCCAAGATAGATTTGATTTTATCCAAAATCATAGTGGCATATTGAAAACCACCATGGACCTCCTTATATAAAACATTGTTTTTGTTAGCATGGTTTTATATCTCTAACATTATTGTTTAATATACAACACTGGTAACCATATAACATTTCTATACCATTCTGGATATATTCATTCAGGGAATCTTTATATTAATACATATACAATGCCATAACCTTTTTTTATATTCATTCTTAATTGTTATGCACTGATGCATACATGTGCTGTCTATTTTCTTAACCTAGATGGGGAATTGTAATATAACTTTATGCTTTTTAATATGAACTATTGCTGACAGCACAGTCAATATATTTCCCAGCTTTGTTTTTGTGTCTGAACCTTGGAAACACATACATTGTGCAAGGAAAACAACCTCCATCCAAGGCTTCTATGCATTAAATACAGCCAGGTCTGAGCCATTGTATACAGAAACTGGTTCATTTACCGACAAAAGCTAGTTAAGGCCTGGTCTGTCTCTTTCATTGTTCTAAGACTCCTCTTGTTTGCTGTCTTGTCAAGTGTTTTGGCCATGCAAGATAACTGTGTTACCTATTGCAAATAGCACCTCAGCTGACTGCCTGTTGTTCAACATCTGACCTTCCTTTAGAGACACATACAAGTCAGCTTTGTAGGGCAATATTACATCGCCATGTTAAAATAATCTATACATTTCTAAATAATCAATGCACCTATATTAATCTATAATAACCCTGATCATCAGAAAGTCTTTGTCTCCTATAACCTAAGGGAAGGAAATTATTAGGTTTTATTCCTATTTGATCATACACAATTCAGTTTATCGGAAAAACGATATTCCGCCATATGGAAATCTCGACAATACAAAATTGTGCAGAATCATCAACTCTCAGGAAGATAGTGTCATATTGCAACAGGATCTGGATAGGATGGCTATATGGGCACATACATGGCAGATGAAATTCAATGTTGACAAATGTAAGGTCATGCATTTTGGACGTACTAATGGTCTAGCACCATACAAAATAAATGGGATACAGTTGGGGACATCAAACTTAGAGAAGGACTTAGGAGTACTCATTGACAACAAGTTAAATAATTGTACTCAATGCCAAGCAGCTGCAGCTAAAGCTAACAAAATTTTGGGATGCATTAAAAGGGAAATAAAAACTTGAGATGCTAGCATAATATTGCCCCTGTTTAACTCTCTAGTAAGGCCACATCTGGAATATGGAATTCAGTTCTGGGCACCACATTACAAAAAAGATATTGCAGTTTTAGAGCAGGTGCAGAGACGAGCAACAAAATTGATGCGTGGGATGGAAGGTCTCACTTATCGAGAAAGGTTAGATAAACTGGGTTTATTTAGTCTAGAGAAAAGACGCCTTAGAGGGGATCTAATTAACATGTATAAATACATCAGAGGGCAATATAATACCTTGGCGGATGAGCTTTTTGTCCCTAGGCCTTCTCAAAGGACTAGAGGACATGATCTGCGCATGGAGGAAAAACGTTTTAGCCATTTATTTAGGAAAGGGTTCTTTACAGTTAGAGTGATTAAGATGTGGAATGCATTGCCACAGGAAGTCGTTATGGCAAACTCTATACCTGCATTTAAAGGGGGCTTAGATGCTTTCCTTGCGTTGAAAGACATCCATGGCTACAATTACTAGGTAATGCCTAATGATGTTGATCCAGGGATTTTATCTGATTGCCATCTGGAGTCGGGAAGGAATTTTTCCCTTTAGGGGCTAATTGGACCATGCCTTGTAAGGGTTTTTTCGCCTTCCTCTGGATCAACAGGAATATGTGAGGGAGCAGGCTGGTGTTGTACTTTATACTGGTTGAACTCGATGGACGTATGTCTTTTTTCAACCAAAATAACTATGTAACTATGTAACTATAGGCAACTGACTGCACTCAGATCAAAGGGGGCCGACTAATTATGCACACACCACTTTGCAGTTATTTATTTGTAAAAAATGTTTGGAATCATGTATGATTTTCGTTCCACTTCTCACGTTTACACCACTTTGTATTGGTCTTTCATGTGGAATTCCAATAAAATTGATTCATGTTTGTGGCAGTAATATGACAAAATGTGGAAAACTTCAAGGGGGCCGAATACTTTTGCAACCCACTGTAACTGTAATACTTCTGTTCTACAGGACATCATCACACTGGTCTCTTGCTCGGCACTGCTGGCATCCTGATGCCTATGACAGCCAATTGCTGTCATTGGCTGGTGGGGGTAGGGAGGGGGGAAGAAATAAATAAATACAAAAATAGGGCACAAGGGATCAGAGCCCACCAACAGAAATCTCTGTTGGTGGGCAGAAAAGGGGGGATTCGTTTGTGTGCTGCGTGGTATGGCTCTGCATTGAGCCATTAAAGCTGCACAGCACATCATTGTAAAAAATAGCCTGGTCACTAGGGGGGGTGGGGGGTGTAAGCCTATGGTCCTGTGGTTAAATCCTGACTAAGCAGTACTCAGTGCTGCAAATCAGTCCTGTTACCATGCCCTGCTAGTCAGTCCACACCTCACCATTGAACCAGTTACTCTGTCAGTCAGTCTAGTTAACTCTGTCAGTCCTGGACCCCAGCCTTGCTGCAATTACCCTGTCCTGTCCAGTCATTTCAGTAACCCTGTCCTGCCAGTCAGTTATGTTATCCTAGAATAATAACCTATTGTTTTTGTGCATGACACAACCATTGACTTATATAAAAAAAAACACATCACTCAGAGATCAGACAGGTTATAAATGCTATGTTATTGTACAAAACAATTTACCACATACAGACAACCCGATCCCTAAGTATTGCACAACCCTTACAAACACCCGGTGCGGTGGCCACCTATCTAGCAATTGCACAATTCCCCCATCAGGACCTGAACCAACCCCTCCATGCACTTTCCAACTGTTCCAGCAAGGAAAAAGACTTTATGTCACAAAAGACACTGATAGAAGTCCACTTCATTTCTTCCCCAGAAACACTGATACTTGCATGGGGCTAGATGTAAACCAGTTCAACATGCAAAGCCCTAGTATATGCATGCGCTATGGGGGAGACAATACAAACTGACGGCAGCTCACTCAGTCCTCCGGAATAGCAATATAGATAAAACCTCTGGCACTGCCAGGCTCACCCAACTTCAGACCTCACCCCAGTGCACTTGGGGGGTCCCTTGTACCGGCCACTCCAGTCCGCTTAGGGCAATCACCACTTCATTACTTCCACTGCGCATATGTGACTCAGTGCGGGCGTCCCCGCAATTGAAGATGTTTTCCGTACAGCATATGCGGATGCTTGCCGCTTGGTTGCCCAAACTCCCGTCCGCGTCCTTCACTGGATGCGCGGTTAAACTTGCGGCCAGAGGGCAGGACTGCTTCCGCGGTCTGTGGGTTTATGGTGGCCTGGAGCGTACACAAACAGCCGACGCGTTTCATCAGATAGCTCTGATTTTTTCAAGGCAATGGCACAAACAAAGCTCAATACTCCCTCTTGTGGGTGATTTTTATAGCAGCTCACAAACCTGGAACATAATGTTCATAATGAATTTCAAGGGGAGTGCTCCATGTCTCCATCTTGTGGGCATTTTGATTATTGTCTCCATTATGGCGATTTGAGACAGAACCTTTTACCCTTCAACAATAGAGCAATTCACTATAACATAATGAGCAACATAACCCCAATATTTCTACTATTCTTTTAACCATGGTCCTTAATAACCTGCTTTACTTTCACCAAAGGGATATTTTAACAAGCTCTGCTGTGCTTCCTATATGTTGTACATTTGGTTTCATCACCGGTGGGGGAAGAGGACCCAGGGGACTAAATAAAAGACATCCGCCATGAACCCCCCTCTCTTTTTCCTTTTTCCTACAAGGGGAGCCATTCAGGGAAAAGAAGGGACACGCCTCTTTAAAGAAAGACTCCCAAATTGAAGTCCACATTCAGGCCCCATGGAACCCGTGAATTGCATTTGTATATCCACATACATTCCTTTTGTAATAAGATTCTATCAAAATCTCCCCTTCTAGGGCTGATATTTAACTTATAAATTCCTCTAAATTTTAGACCCTTTGGGTCACTCCCATGGCATTCCAAAAAATGTTGGGCCACAGCACTATCAGTGTTTTTAGCCTTAATGTTTTTTATGTGTTCACCAATGCGTGTCCCCACATCCCTTCCTGTCTTCCCTATATAGATCTTATTGCACGGGCATATCAGTTGATAAATCACCCTTGTGGTAGCGCATGATATATAATCTCTAATCTTGAACTCAACCGTGCTTTCACTGTCATGGAAGGTGTCCCCCTCCAAGGCATATTTACAATGTCTGCAGTTCTGGCATTTGAACATCCCCTTTCTCTTTCTTAGGGGTTCTTTTTTCTCCTCCTCTACATTGATCACTGGTACATAAGCCATCATAAATCCCTCTCTGAAAGATCAAACCAACTGCGGTGCCTCTGCAAGAAAACGCCACGTTTTCAAGGGCTCGTTAGAAATCCTGCCTACTATGACTCCTGGCGGTGTCAATGGCGGACGTCCAATCCCCCTGGGTCCCCTCCCCCCACCAAATTGCAACAACCTGGGCAAATGTGCGTAGTACCTAGTACTATAATCAACTAGAATAATAACCTATTGTTTTTGTGCATGACACAACCATTGACTTATATAAAAAAACACATCACTCAGAGATCAGACAGGTTATAAATGCTATGTTATTGTACAAAACAATTTACCACATACAGACAACCCGATCCCTAAGTATTGCACAACCCTTACAAACACCCGGTGCGGTGGCCACCTATCTAGCAATTGCACAATTCCCCCATCAGGACCTGAACCAACACCTCCATGCACTTTCCAACTGTTCCAGCAAGGAAAAAGACTTTATGTCACAAAAGACACTGATAGAAGTCCACTTCATTTCTTCCCCAGAAACACTGATAGATATATGTGCAGGCAATACTTTATTGCATGCGTCGAGCCACCACCTGGGGTGCCAGATTAGTTCAGTACCGATAGGGGAATTTTTGAGGATTAGGCGAAATTGCGCCACAGTTGATCTATTCAAACAGGAGGCTGTCCTTTTGAGAAAACGGCTAAAAGAGAGGGGCTACCCGAATAGGTTGATTAAACGTGCTTATATTAGAGCTGTGAAGACAGATAGACAGGATCTACTGGTAAAAAAACAACAAAGGAAGCAAAAACAGGATGAAGAGGATTTGGTTAGAATCGTCACCAGATATGGGAGCCACTGGGAACAATTGCTAAATGTACTGAAGAAAAATTGGGGAATCCTTACTTTGGATCAGGACATAGCCCAGTTAGTGGGGATGGCGCCCCATGTGACGGCAAGACGCAGCAGTAACATTGGTGATTTGGTCACTAGAAGTGAATTCCAAAGAAAAAAAAGAACCCCTAAGAAAGAGAAAGGGGATGTTCAAATGCCAGAACTGCAGACATTGTAAATATGCCTTGGAGGGGGACACCTTCCATGACAGTGAAAGCACGGTTGAGTTCAAGATTAGAGATTATATATCATGCGCTACCACAAGGGTGATTTATCAACTGATATGCCCGTGCAATAAGATCTATATAGGGAAGACAGGAAGGGATGTGGGGACACGCATTGGTGAACACATAAAAAACATTAAGGCTAAAAACACTGATAGTGCTGTGGCCCAACATTTTTTGGAATGCCATGGGAGTGACCCAAAGGGTCTAAAATTTAGAGGAATTTATAAGTTAAATATCAGCCCTAGAAGGGGAGATTTTGATAGAATCTTATTACAAAAGGAATGTATGTGGATATACAAATGCAATTCACGGGTTCCATGGGGCCTGAATGTGGACTTCAATTTGGGAGTCTTTCTTTAAAGAGGCGTGTCCCTTCTTTTCCCTGAATGGCTCCCCTTGTAGGAAAAAGGAAAAAGAGAGGGGGGTTCATGGCGGATGTCTTTTATTTAGTCCCCTGGGTCCTCTTCCCCCACCGGTGATGAAACCAAATGTACAACATATAGGAAGCACAGCAGAGCTTGTTAAAATATCCCTTTGGTGAAAGTAAAGCAGGTTATTAAGGACCATGGTTAAAAGAATAGTAGAAATATTGGGGTTATGTTGCTCATTATGTTATAGTGAATTGCTCTATTGTTGAAGGGTAAAAGGTTCTGTCTCAAATCGCCATAATGGAGACAATAATCAAAATGCCCACAAGATGGAGACATGGAGCACTCCCCTTGAAATTCATTATGAACATTATGTTCCAGGTTTGTGAGCTGCTATAAAAATCACCCACAAGAGGGAGTATTGAGCTTTGTTTGTGCCATTGCCTTGAAAAAATCAGAGCTATCTGATGAAACGCGTCGGCTGTTTGTGTACGCTCCAGGCCACCATAAACCCACAGACCGCGGAAGCAGTCCTGCCCTCTGGCCGCAAGTTTAACCGCGCATCCAGTGAAGGACGCGGACGGGAGTTTGGGCAACCAAGCGGCAAGCATCCGCATATGCTGTACGGAAAACATCTTCAATTGCGGGGACGCCCGCACTGAGTCACATATGCGCAGTGGAAGTAATGAAGTGGTGATTGCCCTAAGCGGACTGGAGTGGCCGGTACAAGGGACCCCCCAAGTGCACTGGGGTGAGGTCTGAAGTTGGGTGAGCCTGGCAGTGCCAGAGGTTTTATCTATATTGCTATTCCGGAGGACTGAGTGAGCTGCCGTCAGTTTGTATTGTCTCCCCCATAGCGCATGCATATACTAGGGCTTTGCATGTTGAACTGGTTTACATCTAGCCCCATGCAAGTATCAGTGTTTCTGGGGAAGAAATGAAGTGGACTTCTATCAGTGTCTTTTGTGACATAAAGTCTTTTTCCTTGCTGGAACAGTTGGAAAGTGCATGGAGGGGTTGGTTCAGGTCCTGATGGGGGAATTGTGCAATTGCTAGATAGGTGGCCACCGCACCGGGTGTTTGTAAGGGTTGTGCAATACTTAGGGATCGGGTTGTCTGTATGTGGTAAATTGTTTTGTACAATAACATAGCATTTATAACCTGTCTGATCTCTGAGTGATGTGTTTTTTTTATATAAGTTATGTTATCCTACCCTGCTTGTAAATCCAATTATTCTATCCTGCCATTCAGTCTAGTTTTCCTGTCCTACTTGCTTCAGTCATCTGGTCCTGTCAGTCTAGTCCATACCTTCCAACAGAAAGCTTCAGGTAAGGTTTTACTGCAGGAAAGTCCATGTCCTGCTAGCCTGTCAGTTCAAAATGCAGTCTGTCATCATGAATACTGTCCTGCCAGCCTGTCAATTCAGTATCACTCCTGGCAATTTATTTTGCTTTTGTCCTGCTCTTTGTCAGGCCTAATGCAGCCTACACTGTGACCTAGCCCTGACCTTTTTCTGGTGCAGATCCCAGTCTCTCCCTCTCCATACTGCAGGGCTCATCCCCTTCCTCTCTCATCACTGGGGGAAGTAACAACAGGACAGGAGTTGCAGTTGCAAGTTGGGCATTTGCAGCAAAGCAGCTGTCAGGATTCCTATGCAAGGACTTGCAATGCAAAGGAATCACAAAGAAAATGGTTTTGTCACTATGCAAGAAACACTGAGACTCAGACCAGAATTAAAGGAATTAATATGGAGATTTATTGCAAACGTTGACATGAATGGAATAAACAGCATCAATGATGTACATGAAGCTCATGCAGAAATAAATGCAAATAACCAGGCAATCAGCATGCATAAACAAACGGCATTAAATTCATGCACAGTAGTAATGCAATATCAGGCAATCGGTTATAAATAAAAATGCAACTGAAAATAAAGCTAAACACCGTAGCAGGAATACTATCAGGGATTTGCATATGCTAAGAACCCCTTGCATATAGAGGAATATGCAGGATAATCCAAAGCATATAATTAAGTGTGCACACTGAACCCTGAACCTGGCTAATATATACATATATGAACTATATACAATATATACGTGAACAGAGCAACTGAATCAGAATCGGCAGGCAATGGGAAGTCAAACATGCAAGGTCAAACCAGAGAATCATACAAGATATAATCGCTTAGGCAAAAGATTAGTCAACAGCAAAAAGGTAATACACTGCAAGGCAAGATACTAGGCACAGATGTAAGGCAGGAAAGGCTAGAACTCGCTGATCAGGACTAGGAACTGACAATGATGATCTAGCACTGGACTGACTTGCTACAGCAGCTTATATTCTGTGCTGGGAGGTCAGATGACCAAGTCCAGGCGATCCCAGACCTGCCCTCATTGTAGTCTGTATGGACAGTTCCCCTGCTGGTGGCAGAGAGTAACACAAGATGCCGCATAATGCATGAGGACACTGAGGACATCTGCTGGTGAAATAGAGGAAGTTCATCAACAAAGTTCAGGAAATTGCCAGCAGATGCACCTCGTGACAGCAGTTAGCTATAAAGGTAGTGGCCACTTACCTCTTGAAGATGCTCTGGTGAAATCCAGTGGTCGCTTAGATTTCAGCCCTACATTGTCCATCGGTTCCATCAGATCAACAGGGCACTGATATCTACATACTCATGTGAGAAACATTTTTGGTGAGGTGACTTAAGCTTGAAAGATGATATATTTTAGAGCATAGTAGTGTACTATCATTAGTGCTAGCATTGCATTCAGACCACTGTTGCCAAAATGGCAATTACAGGTTAGCGGTCAATGTCAACTGAGATTTTTCTGCAGTTGGAAAAGGATGGGCGGAACATTTATGTGGATACCAATCTGCGAGTTTCAAATAGGTAATTGGCTTATTGTAGTGAAATTCGGAAATCAGCCTCGGAAATCAGTATTTTAGCCCAATCACAGGGACCGGTATTTCACTTTATATCTATGATACCTTTTCAGAACCTAGAAAGTGAAAAAGTTGTAGAACATTTTTTTTTTTTGCATTTTCTATTTAACCCTTTTAACTATTGCCATCCAACCAAATGGTATTAGAATGTTCTGTACTGTCCTGCATGAGTAGTAAAAGAGCAAGTGCTCAGATAAGCACATGATTTGTATATGATTGCAGAAAGGCTTCTCATCAAATTTAAAGTGTACCAGAGACCCCCCCATAAAAGTTTTATACATACCTAGACTTCCTCCAGTCCCATGTGCATGGATCGCTTCCACGCAAAAGGAAGTGCGCTCTCTATGTAAATCTCAGAGATATACGTAGAAGGTGTACTTCTCTTGCACAGACTGGCCACAACTGACAGAGCTAACGGGACCCAAAAAATGGAGATGCAGGCAGTGGAGGATGGGGGCGTGGGAACGATCCGTGCGGATGGGGATGGAGGAAACCCCAAGTATGCATAAAACTTTTTTTTGAGATCTCTGGTTTCCTTTAAAGGAACATGCTGTGCTATTACTTCTCCAGCACAAATACAACAGGAGCTAAAAAGTGAATGCAAAATAGATATAAGCTCCACATATTGCAATACATGTTAACAGGTACGCCATATGCAGGCTTTCTCATATTCCCTCCTAACCTCTTTTGAAGGTCCAAGAATCACCACCAAGTCCTGGTGGCAATGTCTCAAGGCAGACACTGCTGGGTTCCAGGGATGCAGACTAAGGAGGATGCCACTTCTGCAAATAAGGCACGCAAAACCTCACTTGGCCTTTTCAAATGCACATCTGGACAAAGAAGACGACTTCTGGTCTTCTGTGTTATGGTCAGATGAAACAAAAATGGAATTGTTTGGTCACAATGATTTTTCCTTAATTTGGCGTAAAAAAGGAGAAGCCTTCAACACAAAGAACATCATCCCTACTGTCAAACATGGTGGTGGGAACCTAATGCTTTGGGCGTGTTTTTCAGCCAATGGACCAGGGAACCTAATCACAGTAAATGACACCATGAAAAAAGAGCAATACACGAGGATTCTCAACAACAACATCAGGCAGTCTGCAGAGAAACTTGGCCTTGGGCATTAGTGGACATTTCAGCAGGACAATAACCCAAAAAACACACAGCAAAAGTGGTGACAAAATGGTTAGCAAACAACATTAACGTTTTGGAGTGGCCAAGCCAGAGTCCTGACTTGAATTCTATTGAGAATTTGTAGAGGGAGCTAAAGATCAGGGTGATGGCAAGAAGACCCTCCAACCTGAAAGATTTGGAGCTCATTGCTAAAAATGAATTGGCAAAAACACCTGGGGGGACATGCAAAAAGCTGGTCTGCAAATATAGAAAGTGGTTGATAGCTGTAATGGCCAATAAAGGCTTGTCTATTGATTATTGAGACGGGTATGAATATGTTTTGACTCAACACGTTTTGCTTAAATGTAAATAAAAGCTTATATATTTTTTTTACCCGCACAATAATGCCTCTTGTACATCATCTTATTATCTTCTGGGAGATACCTTTGTCATTTCCGGTCAAAGAAATTACTTGCTGGTTGAAGAAAAGTAATTTTAAGTCAAAATTTGCCTGGGGTATGAATAATTATGGGCAGCACTGTACTTACAAGGGAAAAAAAGAAAGCTGTGCAGTACATTAGAAGAGAAAGAGCAAGTGATCAGACCAAGCAGCACCTGACCTGACTTGTATATGGCTGCAGGAAAGGCTTTTCAGCAAATTAAAGGTTCATGCTGTGCTAATTACTTCTCCAGCACAAATACACGGCCTGAAAACTGAATGCAAAACACATCAGTTCCATTTATTGCAACACATATTAGCAGGAACGCCATGTTCAGCTATTTATTATGTCTGACATTCCACTACTGGTTGTAAGCACATGGAGGCCAGTAGATTATACAAGGGACAATCAAATCATATGCATTAACTGTGTTAGTAAGGAATTTAGAGAGTGTGACTACAGATCTGCAGAGAGAGAGAGAGAGAGAGAGAGAGAGAGAGAGAGAGAGAGAGAGAGAGAGAGATAGTGTGTGTGTGTACATATACAGTATATAGGTGTGTGTGTGTGTGTGTGTGTGTGTGTGTGTGTGTGTGTGTGTGTTTGTGTGTGTGTGTGTTTGTGTGTGTGTGTGTGTGTGTGTGTGTGTGTGTGTGTGTGTGTGTCTGTCCGAGT
This sequence comes from Hyperolius riggenbachi, assembly GCF_040937935.1. NCBI lineage: Eukaryota > Metazoa > Chordata > Amphibia > Anura > Hyperoliidae > Hyperolius > Hyperolius riggenbachi. The sequence continues at coordinate 188,989,786 of NC_090647.1, read as the reverse complement.
GTGTGTGTCTGTGTGTCTGTGTATTTGTGATGAAAACTAGGAAATTTCAAAGTTAAGGTCAGACAGTGGGAAAGAAAAGTTAGTGAAGCTAAATTTAAAGGTAGAGAGATAAGCAAAGTTTATCTAATAATTGTCACTCGTCTGCGTGCACTCCCCCATCTCGCTCTCGTGGTCAGGAGAGTTTCGTGTCTGTGCAGTAGTACTGCGCAGGCGCAGAAAGCTGGCGGCGTTGGGAGCGCGGTGAGTGCGCGTGGTCGGGCCGCTCATGCCCAATAGGCCCCCACTGGCCAAGATACTGGAACACCTTACAGAAGATCGAGGAGGTGGAGAACGGTGATGAGGGAGTGATCAGGCCAGAGGGGGCTGGAGGAAACCCCAGGTATGTATGATGATTTTTTTTATATTAATCTCTGGTTTCTTTTTAATTTGTCAATAGACATTTCTGCAGCCATTATAAGACAGGTGCTGCATGGTTTGAGCACACACCTCTGTTTCTCTTGTGCAGCTATTACAGTAGAAGTGGGCATGCTTTAGGTGACTCGGCGGTGACCATCAGATTTGATTATTATGATCGGATGAAAATTGGTGCCACCAAGAGCATACCCAATGAACTATGCGACCAATTTTGGATCAAAATTGGTTGCAATTCATAAATCAGACATGCTGCAGGATGTTGGGCTGACGTGCTAGATCAGGTGTGTGGCGGTACCGCCGTGTGATATGAGGACAAGCAATAAACACGACAGAACCCCTGGCGCTGTCCCCCCCAGTCTAAAATATTCCCTCCAGTTCTCCATGCAGGGATGGGACAAGGTCCACCACCAACAGAGGCTGAGCTGCCCAAGTGGGGACAGTCAGTGACATGACTATGTACTCTATAAAGTGCTGCAGAAGATGTCAGTGCTATATAAATACATAATAATAATAATATGGTAGGACATTAGATTATGATTATGATAGAGATTATACAGTGAGCTCATCAGAGGACAGTCAGAGACATGACTATGTACTTCGTAAAGTGCTGCAGAAGATGTCAGTGCTATATAAATACATAATAATATGGTAGGACATTAGACTATGACTATGGTAGGATTAGATTGTGAGCTCATCAGAGGACAGTCAGTGACATGGCTATGTACTGTGTAAAGTGTTGCTCGTGGTGAACGTGACAAAACCCTGGCACTGTTCCCCCAAGTGTATAAATGCATGTGTGCATTTATACATTACATGTCCTGTGTCATTCACTGCGCGGTGCCCATACGTCTTCAGCTTCTTCCTCTTCCATTTGTGGCTCACATGTCACCAGCATATAGTGTGTGACGTCACGTGCGCTAAGTGCCAGTTGCGTGTGAAGCACAAATGGATGAGTGGAAGACGGATGGGCACCACACGGTGGGCAACACAGGACAGCTTATGTATAAATACACACACAGGGGGCACATTTATCCACTAGGGGGTTGCGGTGGATGCAGCAGACGCAGGGGACTCGGTCGAGTCTGGATATATTTCAGCATGAAATTGATTAGGAATCGGCCTGCGGTGTATGGGCAGCCTCTCTTTCTAATTCAATGAGAGAGAGATTTGTCTCTTGGTTGAATCTGCCCATCATTGCTAGATGTGTGGCTATCCTTTCCTCAAGCAAGGCAGCATTAGGACCCAGTGCTGTGTAATTCCTGTAAGTCCAGGTCCTTATCAGTACTGGGAGTGAAAGGGGGGGAGGGGGGTGTGGGGAGAATTACAGAAGGCTGAATGGCTTTACACCCTGTCTCCCTCACTTCCAGAGCACAAGTTCAGGATGGAGGAAGGGGTGCAGGGATGCTCTCTCTCACACACACACACACCACACATACCTCTCCCCTTCCCCCGCTGGCCAGCCGTGCCTGATTGGGCTGGCTCCTCAGAGCAGCTGGATGAAATCACTGACAGAAGTCAGTGAACAAGAGTTAAAAAAAAAAAACAACTTGCAGACCAGCTGAGCACCCTTACTGGTGTGTGCTGAATTGCAATTCTAGTCTTTTCAAGTCTACACTCCTTATCAGATGCAGATTCAGTATTTAGAACTATGCAGAGAGCTTTTTCTTTTTGCACCCTTAGTTGTCCATCTCTCAGGACAGGGGAAAAAAACACTTTTTTTTCCTGGACTGCCTGTGGATTGAAATGCCTTTGAAAGCGCCCCATCCTGACCTGCAGACCTGCGCTCAGAGGCGGAAGCCTCTTGGGCCTCTGTGTCGGCACGGCCCGGGCCCCGTGCATGAATACTTTACCTGTCGGTGTCTGCTGCTTGCTTTATCTCCACACTCTTCCTCACACACACTGTGAGCCTCCATATGATGCATCATGCAACAAATAAATCAGTGTCAGAGGGAGATAATCAAGTTCCTGCAAGGTCTAGTGTCACCGATTGTGCAGACAGATTGCTGCAAGTCTGCACAGACAACTACTGAAGAGCAGATACCGAGTAAGTTGAAATATTTTTTTTTTTGTTTTGTTTTTTTATTTAAGGTAAGGGCAATATTTACATGTGAGCATTCAACAAGCATGAACAGCAAGGCCCACACCAAAACAGCAGCAAACCACAATCCTAACTGCTTAATAATAAACAAGTGAACAGCAAGCAATGAGCATCCCTATGGCAAACATGTTTCTAATAACATTGGTATCCAGTGCTGCCTACTTATTTACAGCAAACAGTATCATGCATTAAAGCAATATTTCAACATTGTTAAAAGTGGGTTGAGAATAATTACCAAAATGCCTGCAGCGGGTATTTATCTCTATCTCTTGCCAGTGTGACACACAAGAGTGAAGAAGCCACAATGTTTATAATGTGTTTTTCACATGGTGAATGCTGAAAATCAGAGACACTGTGATTTAAGTATTTAAGCATTTCTTTGCAAGTGTGGATAAATCTAGGCGAATTAGTTTCTCATTACAACTGAGTCCACATGATTTCTTATTCATTCTGTATGTATGCAGTTCTAGGGCGAATATATCAAATATTCAAGATGAAATTGTAAAGTTGCATCATTGCTTACATTTTGGCTGCTTCCTTTTCTGTCTGATTTCTGACAAGCCAAAAAAAGTAAGATTAGCATGCACAACATACATATAATAAGTATGCATGAAAATGTCTACAGGAGGGAAGCAGAGCGCTTAGCATTAGTCATAAGGTGCGTACACACGCACTACTATAAGGAAAGACGGGTCCGTCAGACTCTCCCGCTGGGTGGGCGTTCCAGCGATAGTAGAGCGTGTGCACAGTCTGTCTGCAGACTGATAACACTGTTTCTGAATGATCCACTCAGCGGATCGCTCAGAAACAGCCTCATCAGTCTGCAGACAGACTGTACACACGCTCTAATATTGCTGGAATGTCCGTCCCTTTAGACCAAGACAAAAAGGGCCCGACTCAATTCACTTTCCCTTCATGTTTTCTCCTAGGTGATATGTGTAGATCTTATCAATAAAAGCCACCAGCAGGAAAGAAAATAGAATAGTTTTGACCGTATTTTTTTCACCTACTTTTTGGTACTTTTTCAATTGAGTGTTGAAAAGTTATCTTAAACAGAAGATTCAGATTATCTCATAGGAAAAAAAAACTTAAAATGTACCAGACAACAGGACATACAAGTTTTATACATATCTGAGTCTTTTGAGACAATTATTTAGACTAGAGCAGCGGTAGGGAACCTTGACTTTCCAGCTGTGATAAAACTACAAATCCCAGCATGCATTTGCCTTTATTAATCATGACTGTGGCAGTAAGACTCCTGCAATGCATTGTGGGATTGTAGTTCCTTCACAGCGAAGGAGAGCCAAGGTTCCCTACCCCCGGACTAGAGGAACATGACTGATGTGGACAAGTGAAATTCAAAAACTGGCAAACTGTTTAGTTTTTTTCACATCAGCTTGTGCAGCTAACAATATCAAGTAACTCTGTTTTATTCAGGGACACCCGTGCGCGCTCCCCCGTCCTGCTCTTGTACGTGGGAGCATTCAGGGCCTGCACAGTAGTTCTGCATAACAGTAATCTGATGGTGGCCATTTGCCAACTCTGTTATATTGGCAGCCAATAAGTTGATGGAAGTGGGAATGGGGGTCCTATCAGTTTTGTCCTTGCCACAATAAAATGTTATATAAAGGACATAAAGGATGTAAGTTTAACAATGGGGCCCCCCAACCACTCTATACATAGCAATTGATACGTGCACCAAAACCTGCCAATGGCAACTACATTGTCAGAGGTGCAGAAAGGGAATGGGGAACAGTTTGTTAATGATTATCACTATTCAACGTATCTATAGAAGTGATTATTATGAGCACAGGACCAATAGAGAGATAATACTGCAGTTGAGGGAGGGAACTTTGGGGCCCCTTTGGCCCAAGGGCCCCGATGCGGTGGCTACCTGTGCAACCCCTATTGCAACGCCCATGTGACTCCTGTAGCAAGAGTCAGTGAATCTGGTGAGTGAGAATTTGACCACCTATACGTGATTTTGATCCATTTGTGGCAGAAATATATAGGAGTGGAGGACTTTTTGGACTGCTGTATATCTAATGTTGATAATCACTTGTGTGATTTTATACTATCAGTGTTTTGGGAGAGCGCTGCTGGAATTTTTGAATTGGAATAAAATTATTTTGCCTGGTCAATGCTCTTTTGCCTGTGATAGCATTTGATGTGCTTTCTACTGAGGGTGTAATTATCAGATTGCTTTGTGTTATTACTTTGACTGAACTTTGATCTTGCATTTGATTGCTGACTGGACAGAACTGTGTTTGTGGACCTACTCTTACCTAGCCCTTTAGATACCAAAAACATCTAATCATCTGTGTATGACCCTGACCTGTTTGCATTATTCTTTCAAGATTCCCGATTATTGAATGACTATCTCTCTTACCTGTGTTTAGACTTCTGGGGTTATGGTGGTACCTCTGCCTTCATGTCTTCATTCTCTATACCCAGCACACTTAATCCACTTTTAACCAAGTGCAAGACCAAAGACTTCCTCAGCTGAGCAGTAACACCCTCCACATAGGGAGAAGACTGTGATGGAAATTGAAGTATAGGAATAAGTAATATAGGAATAAGTAAACAAGAGATCTATAAGACTGCAATAGAATTTCATGACATGGCAGCAAATAGGATACATTGGCACATATCCAATTCACTTTTCTTCTAACATTTCTCCTAGGAGATCATTTTTCATGTTCTCTGTAAAGAAAACTTTTCAAAACTTTACATTTGAAAAAGAGTACTAAACAGTAGGTGAAAAAGTACTGTAAAATTATTTATTAGTATTTTCTTGCTTGCTGGTGGTTAAAAACTAATTTTATTGGCAAGGGCCCATATGCAATTCACTTTTTCTCCTTAATTTTCTGCAAGTTTATATTTTCACATTTGTTAATAAAATGCCATTAAACCCACAGTAAGCAAGAAGATGCACAAAATAATTTTCATAGTACTTTTCTGCTACTTTTCGTACTTTCCCAATTATTGAATGCTGAAAAGTTATTTTGAAGAGAAAATGAGAAATGATCACCTAGGAGAAAACATAAAAGGAAAAGTGAATTGCATATGGGCCAAGGTGTGAAAATATCACCTAGGAAAAAACTCAGGAGGAAACATTAACTGCCTATGGGCCATTGTATCATGTATTGTATTTCCTTGTTGTTGGTGGATTTTTTTTATTCCAGTGTTAAATAGGGCTAAACAGAAATACTGAGTGTATGGTTGTTTTTGATCATTGAGAATGTATTAAAGGGAACCTAAACTGAGAGGGATATGGCCATTTCCTTTTAAACAATACCAGTTGCCCGACTCTCCTGCTGATGTCTGTAGCTGCAGTAGTGGCTAAATAACACACCTGAAACAAGCAGCAGCTAATCCAGTCTGACTTTAGTCAGAGCACCTGATCTGCATGCTCCTTGAGGGGCTGTGGCTAAAATTATTACAGACACAGGATCAGCAGGAGAGTCAGGCAACTGGTATCTTTTTACAAGGAAAAATCCATATCCTTCTCAGTTTAGGTTCCCTTTAAATACATTATCCATATCCCCAAAACGTTTATTATTTGAACATTTCCAAAAGGTGGAGTGTGGATGGGGGAATGCGCTGACCCCAAAGCAGTCAAGGCCACCTAACCTGGATCACAATGCTTGCCAGCTGGGGTCCATGAGGCACTGTAATTGTTTGAGCACCAGACTGTCTACGGGCCTTAGTCTGCAGTGCTGTTTGTACTGCCTTGATGGCGGCCCTAGCAGAGAGATTAACTAACTTTTGTCCTTGCCTATCCCAGTTGCACTGCACTCTGCTCTGCTCTCCATCCTCTAGACTTCCAACTTTGAAGGCGTAAGTGTCTGGAAGATGGAGAGCAGCGTGCAGCGCAGCAGCAATATGAGACAACATAGGTGCGTTAACCCTCTCTGCCACGGCCCATGGCTGCCAACTCAGTTTCATTCATCCTTGGCATTAATATGTTGTAAAAGACCTTTTCACCATGAGGGCTCTCAGTTACGGTAATTGTGGGGTGGGCATTTTGAAAGGAATGTCACCCAACCATTGGACACCAGCTGAGAGACCATTACACAAGTTATATTCAAAAGTTTGGGTGCAAAAAGTTTCCATTGTTTTTAAAGGGTAACATTGCAATGCTGGGAAGGAGAGAACAAGATGAAGAATTATTTGTGCATATGAAGAGCTCTGTTGGGACACCCCAACTGGAGGCTATTTAATGATTCCTGAGATATGTGGTTATAGAAATGAAATTTCAATGTGCCTGAATAGAAACTTTAGAAAGGTTAGAGTAGATTTGAATATTCCTGTAAGGGCCTGGCTTCTGGCTATGTGATGATCTTTTTGATTGTGTACATTAAAGTTTCTTTTACGTGAAGAAAAATATTCCTTATAGTGACATCCCATGGAACTTTTTCTGGTATATGCTTTGGTTTAGGTAGCCTGTTTGCAGGGTCCATCAGTAATTTCATTTCTGGTACATGTGGCAGGATTTATTTGAAAAATGTTTGTATGTATGACTTTAAATCTTCGGGCTGAATTCATTCTGGTATATTTCACTGTTAAGCATTATTTCTGCATGATCTGTCTTCCATATCTGCTATTTTGGCTTTTACCCAACTTACTTCATTTGCTAAATCTGTAGAAGCATCAATTAGGTCATTGTGTGATTTCCTCCATTTTATTTCCAATGCGTGACATTCTGTCCCCCACACTATCCACAGAGCTTAACAGATATGAAATTCTGCAATGATTTAACTACATTTTTAAATAGGTTGTGCAACTGGTTAAAATTAGTAAAGCCAGTTAATTAGTGGCTAGATAGTGTACTGGTTAAGGGCCCTGACACAGATGACCTCAACTCTTCCTGTTCAGTAAGCCAGAACTTATTCAGTAAGGAGTCCTGGGATCCAGTAGCAACACTGCTAAGGCCTACTAAGCAGTGAGCACGCCCTAGTGGCTGCAGCTTAAGAGCTTTGAGTCTGCCAGGAGAAAAGCACAATATAAGTGTTATTTTTTCTTATCAATTATTGTACTGCTTACAACATTTCTATACTGCTATTATCATGGCCTGATTTTTCCTGGGCTCAGATTTGTTTGCATTTATAATTAAAGGTGAGGTGGATTCTGAGCTACTGCTATGCATTATTGGTCCTTTTGTTGCCAGTTGTGCAGATCTCCCACTGGGTTTGGCTGTGCTGGTTACCAAAGCTTAAAGGTGCGTACACACGCACTAGATTCAGCAACAATGGGTCCGACAGACCCTCCCGCTGGGCGGACGTTCAGCCGACAGTAGTGCGTGTGTATGTGCTGTCGGCGGACTGATATGGCTGTTTCACAATTGAGAAGTGGAACGAAAATCATACATGATTCCAAACATTTAAAAAAAAAATAACTGCAAAGTGGGGTGTGCGTAATTATTCAGTCAATACTTTGTAGAACCAGCTTTTGCTGCAATTACAGCTGCCAGTCTTTTAGGGTATATCTCTACCAGCTTTGCACATCTAGAGACTGAAATCCTTGCCCATTCTTCTTTGCAAAACAGCTCCAGCTCAGTCAGATTAGAAAGACAGCGTTTGTGAACAGCAGTTTTCAGATCTTGCAACAGATTCTCGATTGGATTTAGATCTGGACTTTTAAGTGGCCCATTGTAACACATGGATATGTTTTGTTTTAAACCATTCCATTGTTGCCCTGGCTTTATGTTTAGGGTCATTGTCCTTCTGGAAGGTGAACCTCCGCCCCAGTCTCAAGTCTTTTGCAGACTCCAAGAGGTTTTCTTCCAAGATTGCCCTGTATTTGGCTCCATCCATCTTCCCATCAACTCTGACCAGCTTCCCTGTCCCTGCTGAAGAGAAACACCCCCAGAGCATGATGCTGCCACCACCATATTTGACAGTAGGGATGGTGTGTTCAGAGTGATGTGCAGTGTTAGTTTTCCGCCACACATAGCGTTTTGCATTTTGGTTTCATCTGACCAGAGCACCTTCTTCCACATGTTTGCTGTGTCCCCCACATGGCTTGTGGCAAACTGCAAACAGTACTTCTTATGCTTTTCTGTTAACAATGGATTTCTTCTTGCCACTCTTCCATAAAGGCCAACTTTGTGCAGTGCATGACTAATAGTTGTCCTATGGACAGATTCCTCCACCTGAGCTGTAGATCTCTGCAGCTCGTCCAGAGTCACCATGGGCCTCTTGACTGCATTTCTGATCAGTGCTCTCCTTGTTCGGCCTGTGAGTTTAGTTGGACGGCCTTGTCTTGGTAGGTTTACAGCTGTGCCATACTCCTTCCATTTCTGAATAATTGGTTGAACAGTGCTCCGTGGGATGTTCAAGGCTTTGGAAAACTTTTTGTAGCCTAAGCCTGCTTTAAATTTCTCAATAACTTTATCCCTGACCTGTCTGGTGTGTTCTTTGGACTTCATGGTGTTGTTGCTCCCAATATTCTCTTAGACTACCTCTGAGGCCATCACAGAGCAGCTGTATTTGTACTGACATTAGATTACATACAGGTGCACTCTATTTAGTGATTAGCACTCATCAGGCAATGTCTATGGGCAAGTGACTGCACTCAGATCAAAGGGAGCTGAATAATTACGCACACCCCACTTTGCAGTTATTTTTTTGTAAAAAATGTTTGGAATAATGTATGATTTTTGTTCCACTTCTCACGTATACACCACTTTGTATTGGTCTTTCACATGCAATTCCAATAATATTGATGCATGTTTGTAGCAGTAATATGACAAAATGTGGAAAACTTCAAGAGGCCGAATACTTTTGCAAACCACTGTATACAGTATATACTGTATATACAGAAAATCCAAGGTCTGCAAATAAATTGTCAGCATAAATCACTTAAATAAAGCAGTAGAATATATCTATTTACTCTAACTGTTATATTTAAGTGATTCATACTGACAAATTTATTCACAGACCTTGGATGTTGTGATGTTCTGTAATGAGATTATCTGTATGTTGAACTACAGTATGAAATAAAGGGGGGAAAAATCACAAATGACAGTATGGAAATTTAAGCAAACATTATGCAGAAGAACTGTTGGTAAATTTGTCGTAAGTACTTGGCTTGATATAAAAATAACATTGTTCAAGGCAAGCCTTCTGGAACAGTTTCTATGAAAAGCACTTATAGCGTGTCAGTTTGAACAGTCTACTTTCATTTGTCTCTCTTCATTTAAATCTTCAGTTTGAATATTTTATTTAAAAATTCATGTGTGTTTTTTTTGTCCCCAGTAATAAATGTAGTTAAAAAATACTGTATCTTGTAGAATAAGTTATATTAGAACACTTGAAAAATGTGATGATCCATAATTAAGCAAAAAATGAATTTCACAGCAGCATTTAAAACAACCCAACCAAAGAATAGAGTGCTCTTAATAAGAACATATATTGACTGACACAAGCTGTGTGTTACCTTAGCAATGTGTGCCTAGTGATGGATGAACGTTCGCAAACTTCTCCACGAAAGTTTGTGAACTGAACATTTGTAGTGAACCCCCTTGACTTTTATGGCAGGCAAACTTCAAAAACATACAGTATTTGCAGCCACAATTTCTATTAGAAAATTGTCAAAACTAATCAAAAACCTGGACAGTAGCATGGCAAAGGGAGATGTGTATGGGGGGGTGTGACCCCCATACATATTTTACACAGAGTATTTTTTAATAAGTAAATGCAAAAAATGCCTTCTTGCAGAGAGTGGGCCAAAAACTGTGCTACAAACATTTTATATATATATATAATTTATTGAATAAGTAACAATTTGTCCAGCTCTCATAAATTCCAATACAACATATCATCATATTCTCTTCTTCAATTTTCAAAATTACAAAATACAAAATAAGCAAAACCCCTACCCCCCCCCCCCCCCCCCAAAAAAAAACCCTCCCCTACCTCTCCACCATAGCTCCATACTCCTTAGTATCTTGAAATTCACTCCATTTTCCCCATTTAACATTAAAGGATACCAGAACAAAAAAAATGATAGCTGCAGTTTGTCGGAGGGTAAAAGTACATACCATCCGCTCCTCCTGCCCCCTCCGTCTGCCGCCGTTAGTTTAACCACTTCCCGACCGCCTAACGCACAGAGGCGGCCGGGAAGTGGAGCCCTGAAGGACCGGCTCACCCACAGAGGCGGCAGTCCTTCTAAGGGCATGGGCGGAGCGATCGCGTCATCCGTGACGCGATCCTCCGCCGGCGCCTGTCCCCGCTCGCTCGCCGCAACATCCCGCCGGCTATACGGAAGCGCCGGCGGGATGTTAACCCCGCGATCGCCACATACAAAGTGTATAATACACTTTGTAATGTTTACAAAGTGTATTATACAGGCTGCCTCCTGCCCTGGTGGTCCCAGTGTCCGAGGGACCACCAGGGCAGGCTGCAGCCACCCTAGTCTGCACCCAAGCACACTGATTTCTCCCCCCCCCTGCCCCAGATCGCCCACAGCACTCATCAGACCCCCCCCTGCCCACCCCCCAGACCCCTGTTTGCACCCAATCACCCCCCTAATCACCCATCAATCACTCCCTGTCACTATCTGTCAACGCTATTTTTTTTTTATCCCCCCCCTGCTCCCTGCCCCCTCCTGATCACCCCCCACCCCTCAGATTCTCCCCAGACCCCCCCCAGACCACCACCCCCCCTGTTTACTGTATGCATCTATCCCCCTGATCACCTGTCAATCACCTGTCAATCACCCGTCAATCACCCGTCAATCACCCCCTGTCACTGCCACCCATCAATCAGCCCCTAACCTGCCCCTTGCGGGCAATCTGATCACCCCCCCACACCAATAGATCGCCCACAGATCCGACATCAGATCACCTCCCAAATCCATTGTTTACATCTATTCTCTCCTCTAAACACCCACTAATTACCCATCAATCACCCATCAATCACCCCCTATCACCACCTGTCACTTTTACCTATCAGATCAGACCCTAATCTGCCCCTTGCGGGCACCCAATCACCCGCCCACACGCTCAGATTGCCCTCTGACCCCCCCTTATCAATTCACCAGTGCATTAATTACATCTGTTCTTCCCTGTAATAACCCACTGATCACCTGTCAATCACCTGCCAATCACCTATCACCCATCAATCACCCCCTGTCACCCCCTGTCACTGCCACCCATCAATCAGCCCCTAACCTGCCCCTTGCGGGCAATCTGATCAGCCACCCACACCATTAGATCGCCCGCAAACCCGCCGTCAGATTACCTCCCAAATGTATCGTTTACATCTGTTATCTTCTCTAAACACCCACTAATTACCCATCAATCACCCATCAATCACCCCCTATCACCACCTGTCACTGTTACCTATCAGATCAGACCCTAATCTGCCCCTTGCGGGCACCCAATCACCCGCCCACACGCTCAGATTGCCCTCAGACCCCCCCCCCCCTTATCAATTCGCTAGTGCATTAATTACATCTGTCCTTCCCTGTAATAACCCACTGATCACCTGTCAATCACCTGCCAATCACCTATCACCCATCAATCACCCCCTGTCACTGCCACCCAACAATCAGCCCCTAACCTGCCCCTTGCGGGCAATCTGATCACCCACCCACACCAATAGATCGCCCGCAGATCCGACATCAGATCACCACCCAAGCACAGCGTTTACATCTATTCTCTCCTCTAAACACCCACTAATTACCCATCAATCACCCATCAATCACTCCCTATCACCACCTGTCACTGTTACCTATCAGATCAGACCCTAATCTGCCCCTTGCGGGCACCCAATCACCCGCCTACACGCTCAGATTGCCCTCAGACCCCCCTTTATCAATTCGCCAGTGCAATATTTACATCTGTCCTTCCCTGTAATAACCCACTGATCACCTGTCAATCACCTGCCAATCACCTATCACCCATCAATCACCCCCTGTCACTGCCACCCAACAATCAGCCCCTAACCTGCCCCTTGCGGGCAAACTGATCACCCACCCACACCAATAGATCGCCCGCAGATCCGACATCAGATCACCACCCAAGCGCAGTGTTTCCATCTATTCTCTCCTCTAAACACCCACTAATTACCCATCAATCACCCATCAATCACCCCCTATCACCACCTGTCACTGTTACCCATCAGATCAGACCCTAATCTGCCCCTTGCGGGCACCCAATCGCCCGCCTACACGCTCAGATTGCCCTCAGACCCCCCCTTATCAATTCGCCAGTGCAATATTTACATCTGTTCTCCCCTGTAATAACCCACTGATTACCTGTCAATCACCTATCAATCACCCATCAATCACCCTCTGTCACTGCCACCCATCAATCACCCCCTGTCACTGCCACCCATCAATCACCCGCTGTCACTGCCACCCATCAATCAGCCCCTAACCTGCCCCTTGCGGGCAAACTGATCACCCACCCACACCAATAGATCGCCCGCAGATCCGACATCAGATCACCACCCAAGCGCAGTGTTTCCATCTATTCTCTACCCTAAACACCCACTAATTACCCATCAATCACCCCCTGTCACTGCTACCTATCAGATTAGACCCCTATCTGCCCCTAGGGCACTCAATCACCCGCCCACACCCTCAGAATGCCCTCAGACCCCAGCCCTGATCACCTCGCCAGTGCATTGCTTGCATCTATTCCCCCCTCTAATCACACCTTGAGACACCCATCAATCACCTCCTGTCACCCCCTAGCACACCTACCCATCAGATCAGGCCCCAATTTGCCCCGTGTGGGCTCCTGATCACTCGGCCAAACCCTCAGACCCCCTTCCGATCACCTCCCCAGTGCATTGATTGCATCTATTTTCCCCTCTAACCACCCCCTGAGACACCCATCAATCACCTCCTGTCACCCCCCTAGCACTCCTATCCATCAGATCAGGCCCAATACAACCTGTCATCTAAAAGGCCACCCTGCTTATGACCGGTTCCACAAAATTCGCCCCCTCATAGACCACCTGTCATCAAAATTTGCAGATGCTTATACCCCTGAACAGTCATTTTGAGACATTTGGTTTCCAGACTACTCACGGTTTTGGGCCTGTAAAATGCCAGGGCGGTATAGGAACCCCACAAGTGACCCCATTTTAGAAAAAAAGACACCCCAAGGTATTCTGTTAGGTTTATGACGAGTTCATAGAAGATTTTATTTTTTGTCAAAAGTTAGCGGAAATTAATTTTTATTGTTTTTTTTTCACAAAGTGTCATTTTTCACTAACTTGTGACAAAAAATAAAATCTTCTATGAACTTGCCATACACCTAACAGAATACCTTGGGGTGTCTTCTTTCTAAAATGGGGTCACTTGTGGGGTTCCTATACTGCCCTGGCATTTTAGGGGCCCTAAACCGCGAGGAGTAGTCTAGAAAACAAATGCTTCAAAATGACCTGTGAATAGGACGTTGGGCCCCTTAGCGCACCTAGGCTGCAAAAAAGTGTCACACATGTGGTACCGCCGTACTCAGGAAAAGTAGTATAATGTGTTTTGGGGTGTATTTTTACACATACCCATGCTGGGTGGGAGAAATTTCTATGTAAATGGACAATTGTGTGTAAAAAAATCAAACAATTGTCATTTACAGAGATATTTCTCCCACTTAGCATGGGTATGTGTAAAAATACACCCCAAAACGCATTATACTACTTCTCCTGAGTACAGCGGTACCACATGTGTGGCACTTTTTTACACCCTAAGTACGCTAAGGGGCCCAAAGTCCAATGAGTACCTTTAGGATTTCACAGGTCATTTTGCGACATTTGGTTTCAAGACTACTCCTCACGGTTTAGGGCCCCTAAAATGCCAGGGCAGTATAGGAACCCCACAAATGACCCCATTCTAGAAAGAAGACACCCAAAGGTATTCCGTATTCCGTATGGTGAGTTCATAGAAGATTTTATTTTTTGTCACAAGTTAGCGGAAAATGACACTTTGTGAAAAAAAACTATTAAAATCAATTTCCGCTAACTTGTGACAAAAAAATAAAAACTTCTATGAACTCACCATACTCCTAACGGAATACCTTGGGGTGTCTTCTTTCTAAAATGGGGTCATTTGTGGGGTTCCTATACTGCCCTGGCATTTTAGGGGCCCTAAACCGTGAGGAGTAGTCTTGAAACAAAAATGACCTGTGAAATCCTAAAGGTACTCATTGGACTTTGGGCCCCTTAGTGCAGTTAGGGTGCAAAAAAGTGCCACGCATGTGGTATCGCCGTACTCGGGAGAAGTAGTACAATGTGTTTTGGGGTGTATTTTTACACATACCCATGCTGGGTGGGAGAAATACCTCTGTAAATGACAATCTTTTGATTTTTTTACACACAATTGTCCATTTACAGAGGTATTTCTCCCACCCAGCATGGGTATGTGTAAAAATACACCCCAAAACACTTTGTACTACTTCTCCCGAGTATGGCGATACCACATGTGTGGCACTTTTTTGCACCCTAACTGCGCTAAAGGGCCCAAAGTCCAATGAGTACCTTTAGGATTTCACAGGTCATTTTGAGAAATTTCGTTTCAAGACTTCTCCTCACGGTTTAGGGCCCCTAAAATGCCAGGGCAGTATAGGAACCCCACAAATGACCCCATTTTAGAAAGAAGACACCCCAAGGTATTCCGTTAGGAGTATGGTGAGTTCATAGAAGATTTTATTTTTTGTCAAAGGTTAGCGGAAATTGATTTTAATTGTGTTTTTTCACAAAGTGTCATTTTCCGCTAACTTTTGACAAAAAATAAAATCTTCTATGAACTCACCATACTCCTAACGGAATACCTTGGGGTGTCTTCTTTCTAAAATGGGGTCATTTGTGGGGTTCCTATACTGCCCTGGCATTTTAGGGGCCCTAAACCGTGAGGAGTAGTCTTGAAACAAAAATGACCTGTGAAATCCTAAAGGTACTCATTGGACTTTGGGCCCCTTAGTGCAGTTAGGGTGCAAAAAAGTGCCACGCATGTGGTATCGCCGTACTCGGGAGAAGTAGTACAATGTGTTTTGGGGTGTATTTTTACACATACCCATGCTGGGTGGGAGAAATACCTCTGTAAATGACAATCTTTTGATTTTTTTACACACAATTGTCCATTTACAGAGGTATTTCTCCCACCCAGCATGGGTATGTGTAAAAATACACCCCAAAACACTTTGTACTACTTCTCCCGAGTATGGCGATACCACATGTGTGGCACTTTTTTGCACCCTAACTGCGCTAAAGGGCCCAAAGTCCAATGAGTACCTTTAGGATTTCACAGGTCATTTTGAGAAATTTCGTTTCAAGACTTCTCCTCACGGTTTAGGGCCCCTAAAATGCCAGGGCAGTATAGGAACCCCACAAATGACCCCATTTTAGAAAGAAGACACCCCAAGGTATTCCGTTAGGAGTATGGTGAGTTCATAGAAGATTTTATTTTTTGTCAAAGGTTAGCGGAAATTGATTTTAATTGTGTTTTTTCACAAAGTGTCATTTTCCGCTAACTTTTGACAAAAAATAAAATCTTCTATGAACTCACCATACTCCTAACGGAATACCTTGGGGTGTCTTCTTTCTAAAATGGGGTCATTTGTGGGGTTCCTATACTGCCCTGGCATTTTAGGGGCCCTAAACCGTGAGGAGTAGTCTTGAAACGAAATTTCTCAAAATGACCTGTGAAATCCTAAAGGTACTCATTGGACTTTGGGCCCTTTAGCGCAGTTAGGGTGCAAAAAAGTGCCACACATGTGCTATCGCCGTACTCAAGAGAAGTAGTATAATGTGTTTTGTGGTGTATTTTTACACATACCCATGCTGAGTGGGAGAAATATCTCTGTAAATGGACAATTGTGTGTAAAAAAAATTAACAAATTGTCATTTACAGAGATATTTCTCCCACCCAGCATGGGTATGTGTAAAAATACACCCCAAAACACATTATACTACTTCTCCTGAGTACGGCAATACCACATGTGTGGCACTTTTTTGCAGCCTAACTGCGCTAAGGGGTCCAAAGTCCAATGAGCACCTTTAGGCTTTACAGGGGTGCTTACAATTTAGCACCCCCCAAAATGTCAGGACAGTAAACACACCCCACAAATGATCCCATTTTGGAAAGTAGACCCTTCAAGGTATTCAGAGAGGGGCATGGTGAGTCCGTGGCAGATTTAATTTTTTTTTGTCGCAAGTTAGAAGAAATGGAAACTTTTTTTTTTTTCTCACAAAGTGTCATTTTCCGCTTACTTGTGACAAAAAATAATATCTTCTATGAACTCACTATGCCTCTCAGTGAATACTTTGGGATGTCTTCTTTCCAAAATGGGGTCATTTGGGGGGTATTTATACTATCCTGGAATTCTAGCCCCTCATGAAACATGACAGGGGGTCAGAAAAGTCAGAGATGCTTGAAAATGGGAAAATTCACTTTTTGCACCATAGTTTGTAACTTTTACCCAAACCAATAAATATACACTGAATGGGTTTTTTTTTAATCAAAAACATGTTTGTCCACATTTTTCGCGCTGCATGTATACAGAAATTTTACTTTATTTGAAAAATGTCAGCACAGAAAGTTAAAAAAATCATTTTTTTGCCAAAATTCATGTCTTTTTTGATGAATATAATAAAAAGTAAAAATCGCAGGAGCAATCAAATAGCACCAAAAGAAAGCTTTATTAGTGACAAGAAAAGGAGCCAAAATTCATTTAGGTGGTAGGTTGTATGAGCGAGCAATAAACCGTGAAAGCTGCAGTGGTCTGAATGGAAAAAAAGTGGCCGGTCCTTAAGGGGTAGAAAGTCCTAGGTCCTCAAGTGGTTAATATACATGCCGGTGTCCCGGCTACTTGCTTGACCTTTCACACGGACATAATGCGCCCTGTGTGCGCAGTATGTCCACCCCTCTTCACTTCTGACCGGCGCATAGCGAGCGGCTCAGAAGCACGCTGATCCCTCTGTCTCCACTGGGCTGCATGTGCGCTCCACTACACCAAGCGTCACGTGCTAATCATGTGACGCTTGGTGTAGTGGAGCGCACACACAGCCCAGAGGAGCTGGGAAGCCCTAACCCCTCCTTTTCTTTAGGACGTACAAAAATCTTATATGCTAATCTTAAGGTCTTGTTCTGCCAAACAAACCTAATAAGGATTGGTTTAAGAGACCTGAAAAAAGCTGCAGGCATATAAATGGGAATCATGGACATGCAAAACGCCAGCCTAGGCAAAATATTAATTTTAACAATATCTATACACCCAAGCCATAAAAAACCTTTTCCACTCCACCCCTCCAAATCTTCTTTAATTGAACCTAATAATGGAAGATAATTCAAAGAGTATAACTTCGACAAATCACTAGGTAACATTATTCCAAAATATTTAATTGCCTCTTTACTAAAAGGAAATGAAAAATTACTTTCTACCAAATTCAAAACTTCTGGTGCCAATGACGCATTCAGTGCTTCAGATTTTTTCATATTAATCTTGAAATTTGATAAAATACCATATCTCTCAATTTCCTTAACCAAATTTGGCAGAGACACCAGAGGCTCCGAAATATAAAACAAAATATCATCTGCAAATGCCGATATCTTATGCTCCACTCCTCCAACTCTAACCCATGTATATTCCCAGACCTCCTAACTGTGCCCAAAAAAAGGCCAAGGTCAAAATAAAATAACCGGTGACAAGGGGCAACCCTGTCTCATTCCATTCAACAAGGAGAAGGCATCTGATCTGACAGGGCTCCATTCGCTCTAACCCTTGCATTTGGGCCCGAATAAAGTTCACCCACCCATTTCAACATGTTCTCTCCTAATCCCACATATCTTAAAACAGGCATAATAAAATCCCAATTCACCCTGTCAAATGCCTTCTCCGCATCAGTTGATAATTCCATCATAGGAACCTCCTTCCTCAAAGACCACTTAAATAATGCCATCGCCTTTGCTACATTATCCCTCCCTTCCCTCCCTGGCACAAAACCTACCCGATCTCCCTTAAAGCGGCATTGTCACCATAAAAATCAAATTTCAACAGCAACTGGTCTGAGTGTATTAAGTGATAAAGATGCTAATCCTGCATTCAAAACTTGCAAAACTTTTTCTGCTGTTATGGTTTGGAGTTATAACATACTTTAGGAGCACTGGCCCTAGTGCCAAACAGTGCCAAAGAGTTGAATATATTATATCTATAATATATTCTTCCTCTTCCATTTATTTCACGGCCTTGCTGCTTATCAGAAACTCCCTCTGATTACTTGTGTTTACAAGCAAGACTGAGGTGACTCAGTGATTGGATGTGTAAACAAAAAAAGACAGTGTAGTTCCTAGTATACACCTCAGTGGGATTGTCTGAAGACTCCGGAAGGAGGGCGACTAATGAATACACAATGAGCAAGAGAAAGGAGGGGGGGAAACAAGAGTCAGGGGGGATATGATGTCAGTATTAGCTTGGCAAAATGGCCACTGCCTAGAATAGGATTTTCTGCTTTTCCTTTGTAAAATTCACAGGATTCATTACGTGGATAGCACAATACATCTGTTATGTAAGTAGAAGTAGTATTTATCTACTTATATATGTGTTTTTTATTTATAGGTTAGCATGGGTGTCGCTTGTTCTTTAACTACTAATCCCAGCCATGGCTTAATTCTCTCAACTAAAATTTTTGCAAACATTTTTATATCTAAGTTCAATAATGATATAGGCCTATAACTTTGACATAAAGCCGGATCTTTTCCACTCTTATGTATGACTGTTATATGGGCTTCTAACACATCCCTGGGCACTACTTTACCCTCTTATAGCTAGCGGTTTTTGAAGCGTTTTTTTTCTTATTATGAAGCGTTTTGCTAGCGTTTTGCGGTTTTGTGTAGCGGTTTTTACTTAAAGTGAAGCGTTTTTGGTAGCGTTTTTGTGTAGCAGATTACAGATATTGTTACAGTAAAGCTGTTACTGAACAGCTACTGTAACAAAAACACCTGGAAAACTGCTCTGATATGGCGTTTTATCAAGCGTTTTGCATTTTTCCTATACTTAACATTGGAGGCAGAAACGCCTTCGAAATCCAAAAAATGTTGCAGCCCAGGAGTTTGCATTTCAGCTAAAACCGACCCGCTCTGGTGTGCACCAGCCCATTGAAATACATTACCCAAGCGTCTCCTCAGCCGCAAGCGTTCCTAAAAATGCATCCGAACTGCTCTGGTGTGCACTAGGCCTAAGGGAATTAAAAAATCTACACATAGGCGGTACTAACACATCACTGAAATTGGTAAAATATTGCTTTGGAAAACCATCGGGACCTGGTGACTTACCCACCTTCATAGCCTTTAACATAGCTAACACCACCTCCTCCTAACTTATCTCTTATTCCACTATATCCCTATGCTACAAACTTAATAATGATGTGAAATTCTATACTATACTGATACCAATATGTGTGTCAATGTCTGGTTAGGTGGCACACAATTTTTGAAGTACACTGCAGTCATTTAACCTCTTGAGGACCCACCCTTTACCCCCCCTTAAGGACCAGCGCTGTTTTACCTGATCTGTGCTGGGTGGGCTGTGCAGCCCCCAGCACAGATCAGGGTGCAGGCAGAGCGACCAGATTGCCCCCCTTTTTTCCCCACTAGGGGGATGATTTGCTGGAGGGGTCTGATCGCTCCTGCCTGATGGGTGTTACATGGGGGGGTCCTCAAAGCCCCCCTCCGCGGCGAGATTCCCCCCCTCCCTCTCCTCCCTGTCCCCCCTGGTGATCTGGGCTGCACAGGACGCTATCCGTCCTGTGCAGCCAGTGACAGGCTGTCCCCTGTCACATGGCGGCGATCCCCGGCCGCTGATTGGCCGGGGATCGCCGATCTGCCTTACGGCGCTGCTGTGCAGCAGCGCCGTACAATGTAAACAAAGCGGATTATTTCCGCTTGTGTTTACATTTAGCCTGCGAGCCACGATCGGCGGCCCGCAGGCTATTCACGGAGCCCCCCGCCATGAATTGACAGGAAGCAGCCGCTCGCGCGAGCGGCTGCTTCCTGATTAATTAGCCTGCAACCGGCGACGCAGAAGTGCATCGCTGGTCCTGCAGCTGCCACTTTGCCGACGCGCGGTATGAGTGCGCAGTCGGCAAGTGGTTAATCTGCTGTTTGCGTAGTGGGTGAGTCTAACATTGCACTACAAAGACAGTGATGTTAACACTTAGTGTGACCATGTCAGATGACACAAATGTTTTAAAATGCAGTGTGGTCACTCAATCACTTTATTTTAGCACAGTGACAGGCTGGTGTACTATAAGCTAGCTACACACAACACCACACAAACAGCAGTACAAAAAAAAAAAAAAATAACAGCAGGATCAGTCCTCAAAATGACTATTGGCGTCCTAAGCTGGAGCAGAACTCCTATGTTAGCAGACAGCTACACACCATTGTATTACACAGAACTGTCTGCCTGCCGATGCTGTCCCTCAAAGAATTTCTGTGCACCACCTGCGCTCAGCATTTTTACCGCTGTTTGGTGAATCAGGGTGAACATTTCTTAAATCCTCCTTTTACACACCCCACCATTTGCCACCATGTTGCACATTCATGTTAGGTTCATATTGTGAGAAGATATCCAATATATCCCTGTTAGATTCACATTGTCCTTGCAACTAGTGGTGCTCAAATACCCCTTTTTAAAATTCGAGTTTGGTCGAATTCGAATAGTAAATTATTCGAGGTCAGTCGAATATTCGAGTCGAATAAATTTTACTATTCGATTCGACCTCGGACTTCGAGCTCACTATTCGAGTCGGGATTCGAGCTCATTATTCGAGCTGACTATTCAAATAGGCCTTAAATAGCTTCCCAACACTTGTTTTGAGGGTGAATGATGCAAGAAACATCTTTTTTTCCAAGTAACAACAGCAAGTGATTATGTGGGGATGTTCCTTTAAAAAAAAAAAGGTGAAAAGAGAAGTTGTGTCCAGAATTTTGTTCAGTACTGTATATACTTCTTCTTCTTCTTCTTCTATATCTTCTATATCTTCTTCTTCTTCTTCTATATCTTCTTCTATATCTTCTTCTTCTTCTTCTTCTTCTTCTTCATCTTCTTCTTCTTCTTCTTCTTCATCTTCATCTTCTTCATCTTCTTCTTCATCTTCTTCATCTTCTTCATCTTCATCTTCTTCATCTTCTTCATCTTCTTCTTCATCTTCATCTTCTTCATCTTCTTCTTCATCTTCTTCATCTTCTTCATCTTCATCTTCTTCATCTTCTTCTTCTTCATCTTCTTCATCTTCTTCTTCTTCATCTTCTTCATCTTCATCTTCTTCATCTTCTTCTTCTTCATCATCTTCTTCATCTTCTTCTTCATCTTCATCTTCTTCATCTTCTTCATCTTCTTCTTCTTCATCATCTTCTTCATCTTCTTCTTCATCTTCATCTTCTTCATCTTCTTCATCTTCTTCTTCTTCTTCATCTTCTTCTTCTTCTTCTTCTTCTTCTTCTTCATCTTCTTCATCTTCTTCATCTTCTTCTATATCGTCTTCTTCTTCACTTATCTCTCTTTTCATTTTTTTTTTTTTAAAGAAATGCAGCTATTTTTGAGCGTAACAACAAATAGCTGGTGGCGCACGCATGTTGGAAGCGCCATTGTATGTGCTCCCTGGCAGTGGAAACACACAGACAGCAGGAGGTAAATTCAGCAGCAGGAGGAGGAGGATGAGTGTGTGGCAGCATGCAGTCAATGAGGCAGGCAGCGTGACATAATAGCCCTGGTACCTAGCGGTGATACCAGGGCTGTAAATAAACACAACAGGAGGTCCCAGACAGCGGTCGTGCAGCCCACATTGTGTCCAATACACAACTGGGACAACACAGTTTTCAACCCGGGCACCTCAGAAAAATTAAACCTTTTTTTTTTTAATGGTTTTTTGGTTTTGGTTTAACAACCAATTACACAGATATATAGCTATTGTTTGACGTAATAGCTGGTGGCAGAGTGGCAGCAGAAGGTAAATCTGTGTACCCTGGCGGTGGGAAACACAGACAGACAGCAGCAGCAGCAGGAGGAGGAATGGAGGAGTAATTATGTGAGCAGCTATTGTTTGACGTAATAGCTGGTGGCAGTGTGGCAGCAGAAGGTAATTCTGTGTACCCTGGCAGTGGGAAACACAGACAGACAGCAGCAGCAGGAGGAATGGAGGAGTAGTGTGAGTGTGGCAGCAGGTAGGCAGCGTGACATAATAGCCCTGGTACCTAGCGGTGATACCAGGCCGTAAATAAACACAACAGGAGGTCCCAGACAGCGGTCGTGCAGCCCACATTGTGTCCAATACACAACTGGGACAACACAGTTTTCAACCCGGGCACCTCAGAAAAATTAAACTTTTTTTTGTAATGGTTTTGTAGTTTTGGTTTTACAACCAATTACACAGATATATAGCTATTGTTTGACGTAATAATAGCTGGTGGCAGAGTGGCAGCAGAAGGTAAATCTGTGTACCCTGGCGGTGGGAAACACAGACAGACAGCAGCAGCAGCAGGAGGAATGGAGGAGTATTGTTGTGAGCAGCTATTGTTTGACGTAATAGCTGGTGGCAGTGTGGCAGCAGAAGGTAATTCTGTGTACCCTAGCAGTGGGAAACACAGACAGAAAGCAGCAGCAGGAGGAATGGAGGAGTAGTGTGAGTGTGGCAGCAGGTAGGCAGCGTGACATAATAGCCCTGGTACCTAGCGGTGATACCAGGCCGTAAATAAACACAACAGGAGGTCCCAGACAGCGGTCGTGCAGCCCACATTGTGTCCAATACACAACTGGGACAACACAGTTTTCAACCCGGGCACCTCAGAAAAATTAAACCTTTTTTTTTTTTAATGGTTTTTTGGTTTTGGTTTAACAACCAATTACACAGATATATAGCTATTGTTTGACGTAATAGCTGGTGGCAGAGTGGCAGCAGAAGGTAAATCTGTGTACCCTGGCGGTGGGAAACACAGACAGACAGCAGCAGCAGCAGGAGGAGGAATGGAGGAGTAATTATGTGAGCAGCTATTGTTTGACGTAATAGCTGGTGGCAGTGTGGCAGCAGAAGGAAATTCTGTGTACCCTGGCGGTGGGAAACACAGACAGACAGCAGCAGCAGGAGGAATGGAGGAGTAGTGTGAGTGTGGCAGCAGGTAGGCAGCGTGACATAATAGCCCTGGTACCTAGCGGTGATACCAGGGCTGTAAATAAACACAACCGGAGGTCCCAGACAGCGGTCGTGCAGCCCACATTGTGTCCAATACACAACTGGGACAACACAGTTTTCAACCCGGGCACCTCAGAAAAATTAAACCTTTTTTTTTTTAATGGTTTTTTGGTTTTGGTTTAACAACCAATTACACAGATATATAGCTATTGTTTGACGTAATAGCTGGTGGCAGAGTGGCAGCAGAAGGTAAATCTGTGTACCCTGGCGGTGGGAAACACAGACAGACAGCAGCAGCAGCAGGAGGAGGAATGGAGGAGTAATTATGTGAGCAGCTATTGTTTGACGTAATAGCTGGTGGCAGTGTGGCAGCAGAAGGTAATTCTGTGTACCCTGGCAGTGGGAAACACAGACAGACAGCAGCAGCAGCACACAGCAGCCCACTGTAGGTGTAAAATGTGTGGCTGCAGGCGACGTAATAGTCAAAGAGTGAACCAGGCTGGCTTAGTGAGCAGGAGCCAGGAGGTGGTAAAGGGTGGTAAGGCACATTAACGATGGTTCTTAGCCAGTTCATGTCCCCCTCTCGCCGACAACAGGGGCCAGGAACTCGCCTTCCACCCACGCCTGGTTCATCTTGAGAAACGTCAGTCTGTCCACAGACTTGTGAGACAGACGTGAGCGTTTCTCGGTGACCACGCCACCAGCTGCACTGAAGCAGCGCTCGGACAGCACGCTGGAAGGGGGGCAGGACAGCACTTCCAGGGCGTACTGCGCCAGCTCGCTCCAGATCTCCATGCGCTTGACCCAATACTCCATGGGATCAACAGGGGCATCGCTGTCAAGCCCGCTGTAGGACCCCATGTAGTCAGCCACCATGCGGGTCAGGCGCTGGCTGTGACCGGAGGAGGATGCTGCTGCATGCACCTCCTCTCTAGTCACTGCTGCCGGAGCCTCTACAGTCCTGTAGAGCTCGTGGCTGAGAGACAGCAGGTCTGTGGGGCGCTTGCTGCTGCTGGATGCAGGCACCTGCTGCTGCCTCTGTGCTGGCTGCTGGACAGTGGGGGTGGAAGGCTGGGGGAAGGCTTCCTCCAAGCGCTCAACAAGGGCCTGCTGCAAGCTCCTTATTTGTTGCGCTGGGTCTCCTCCTGCAGGCGGCAGGAACTGGCTCAACTTCCCCTTGAGGCGTGGGTCCAACATCATGCTGATCCAGATGTCCTCCCTCTGCTTCATCTGGATCACCCTGGGGTCCCTGCGCAGGCACGTCACCATGTGCGCTGCCATTGGTAAGAGGCGGGCCACGTCTGCTGGCACATCGACGGCAGTGCTGCTGTCCTCATCCTCCTCCTCTGCCTCGTCAGCCTCATCCTCTCTCCACCCCCGCACCAACTCAGCTGCACTGTGCTGCTCCCCCTCATCAGCAGCAAGGTCAGGGACCTCCACCAAGTCCTCCTCCTCCTCCCCCTCAGAGGTGGACTGTGCAGCTGCTTGCCGCTCCTACTGGTCCAAGGCTGCCGCTCCCTGTTCCAGCAAAGCATCGAGGGCCCTGTTCAGCAGACAAACCAGGGGCACCCACTCGCAGACCATAGCATGGTCCCTGCTCACCATGTTGGTGGCCTGCAGAAAGGGAGCCAGCACTAAGCACACCTGCTGCATGTGCCTCCAGTCATCATCGGGGACGATGGACGGGATGTTGCTGGTCTTGTCCCTTCTCTGAGCGGCGGAAACAGTGGCCAGGGCAAGGTACTGGTTGACAGCGTGCTTCTGTTCAACCAGACGCTCCAACATCGCCAGGGTGGAGTTCCAGCGAGTCGGAACGTCAATGATCAGCCGATGGCGTGGCAGATCCAGCTCCTTTTGCACGTCTTCCAGGCTCGCACAGGCTGCAGCCGAGCGCCGGAAGTGACGCACAACGTTCCTTGCCGTTTCCAGCAGTTCGCCCATCCCCTGGTAGGTGCGCAGGAACTTCTGCACCACCAGGTTCAGCACGTGGGCAAGACAGGGGATGTGGGTCAGGCTTCCCCTGTCTATTGCGGCAACCAGATTGGCCCCATTGTCGGCCACCACCTCTCCGACTCTGAGGCCTCTGGGGGTCAGCCAAATCCTCTCCTGCTCCTGGAGTTTGGCCAACACATGGGTTGCCGTCAGCTTGGTCTTCCCAAGGCTGACCAAGTGCAGCAGCGCTTGGCAGTGGCGGGCCTTCACGCTGCTGCTGAGGCGGGGGGTTTGGCCAGGTGTGCCGGAGGATGGCAGAGGATCGGAGGAACCTGCTGCAGTTCCCCTGACCCTGCGGGGTGACACCACCCACTGTGTTGCTGCTGCTGCTGTGCCTGCTGCTGCTCTCCCATCCTCACCCCCTTCCACCAAGCTGACCCAGTGGACAGTGAAGGACAGGTAGCGGCCTGTCCCGAAGCGGCTGCTCCAGGAGTCCATGGTGACGTGGACCCTTTCACCAACCGCGTGCTCCAGCCCTCGCTCCACATTGGCCATCACAAAGCGGTGCAGTGCAGGAATGGCCTTGCGGGCAAAGAAGTGTCTGCTGGGGAGCTGCCAGTCTGGGGCTGCGCAAGCAAGCAGCGCACGAATGTCGCTCCCCTCCTGCACGAGCGTGTACGGCAGGAGTTGGGAGCACATGGCCCGTGCCAGCAAGCCGTTCAGCTGCCGCACGCGACGGCTGCTGGGAGGCAGAGCCCTAACCACCCCCTGGAAGGACTCACTCAAAAGGCTCTGGCGTGGCCTTTTGCTGGCACGGGAATCAGCAGACACAGCGGAGGAGGCCACTGAGGACTGGCTGCCAGAACAGGCCTCAGTGTCGGCGGCTGGAGTTGCAGAGGGGGGAGGAGCAGTGCGTTTCCGCACTCCTGCTGGTGCTGCTGGAGGAGCAGGAGGGCGGGTGGCTGCTGTTGCTGCTGCTGCTGCTGCTGAAGGCTGTGCAGTGATGGGTGTGGTGCCACTGCCAGCACCAGATGCCTTCAGCCTCTGGAACTCCTCATGCTGGTGGAAATGTTTCGCAGCAAGGTGGTTTATGAGCGAGCTGGTGCTGAACTTTAAGGGGTCTGCACCTCTGCTCAACTTCCGCTGGCAGTGGTTGCAAGTGGCGTACTTGCTGTACACAGTGGGCATCGTGAAAAATCGCCAGATTGGTGACAAAAACATCCCCCTACGGCATGGAAGCGCTGCTGCCTGTCTCCCTGTGGTGGTTGGGGGGGGGGGGCTTGGGTGCGGCTGGTGGTGGTACTGGCAGATGCTGCTGCTGCTGCTGCTGAGCCTGAGACACCAGCAGGCTGTGGGACCTGCCTACTGCTGCCAATGCTTGCAATGATGCGCCTCCTTGCAAGGCCCACAAGCGCATCCTCCTCCTCCTCCGAGCTGCTGAGGACGACATCCCCTGGAGGTGGTGGCACCCAGTCTCTGTCTGTCACCGGGTCATCACCATCATCCTCCCCCTCCTGAAACATGTCCTGCTGGGATGATGACCCCCCAAACTCCTCTCCTGATGCATGGATGGGCTGCTTGACTGTCGCCACAGTCTTGCTGTCCAATCCCTCATCCCCCAAAGTGCCCATCAGCATCTCCTCCTCCAAATCGCCAACAACAGCAGACAATTGACTCATCATGCCTGGGGTCAAAAGAGTGCTGAATGACAGGTCGGCGACTGACGGTGAACTGGCCTCCTCTCCAGGCCCTGCTGGGCGGCAGCTGCGAACAGGGGTGGTGGTGGTGGTGGTGAGGGTGGAGGCCTCGGATGCAGAGCTGATGGCGGGCTGCTCATCCTCCGTCATGAGTTGCACCACAGTGTCTGCATCCTTTTCCTCAATGGGACGTTTCCGACCCGGCTGGAGGAAAATCGGAGCAGGTGCTACACGCTGCTGCTGCTGCTGTGTCTCTGCAGCGTGAGTTGCAGATGCTCCTGCTGGGCGGCGCCCAAGGCGTCCACGGCCAGTGGCTATGGGAGGAATGTTAGCCACTGACGCTGCTGCTGCTGCTGCGGAACTGTGCATGGTGGCGCGGCCGCGGCCTGCCACAATGCTGCTCCCTCTCCTCCTGATTCCCTTGCTGCCCTTCCCCTTGCCCAAACCGCGCTGGCTGCCACTTCCAGACATCTTCGATGTTTTGGGCGTATAGACAAAAGTTTTTTAAAAGGGCGGGTGAAAAGTGGGGTACTTTAATGGAGTGGGTTGGTGGGTGAGGTGACTGAGTGAGTGTCCCTAGTACAGTAAGTAAGTAGTAACAGTCAGGAAGTACAACTAGCAGTTACAATAATCAATCAGTAATCAGAAGGAAATAGAGTGTGTGTTGTGTGTACACAGACAGTGAGTGCACACACGCAGGAGCTAGTAGCCGATGAACAGTGACTGAGTGTCCTAGACCCCTAGTACAGTAAGAGTAACAAGTAGTAACAGTAAGTAACTAACTAATTACAATAATCAATCAGTAATCAGAAGGAAATAGAGTGTGTGTAGTGTGTACTCAGACAGTGAGTGCACACACGCAGGAGCTAGTAGCCGATGAACAGTGACTGAGTGTCCTAGACTCCTAGTACAGTAAGAGTAACAAGTAGTAACAGTAAGTAACTAACTAATTACAATAATCAATCAGTAATCAGAAGGAAATAGAGTGTGTGTAGTGTGTACTCAGACAGTGAGTGCACACACGCAGGAGCTAGTAGCCTATGAACAGTGACTGAGTGTCCTAGACTCCTAGTACAGTAAGAGTAACAAGTAGTAACAGTAAGTAACTAACTAATTACAATAATCAATCAGTAATCAGAAGGAAATAGAGTGTGTGTAGTGTGTACTCAGACAGTGAGTGCACACACGCAGGAGCTAGTAGCCTATGAACAGTGACTGAGTGTCCTAGACTCCTAGTACAGTAAGAGTAACAAGTAGTAACAGTAAGTAACTAACTAATTACAATAATCAATCACTAATCAGAAGGAAATAGAGTGTGTGTAGTGTGTACTCAGACAGTGAGTGCACACACGCAGGAGCTAGTAGCCGATGAACAGTGACTGAGTGTCCTAGACTCCTAGTACAGTAAGAGTAACAAGTAGTAACAGTAAGTAACTAACTAATTACAATAATCAATCAGTAATCAGAAGGAAATAGAGTGTGTGTAGTGTGTACTCAGACAGTGAGTGCACACACGCAGGAGCTAGTAGCCGATGAACAGTGACTGAGTGTCCTAGACTCCTAGTACAGTAAGAGTAACAAGTAGTAACAGTAAGTAACTAACTAATTACAATAATCAATCAGTAATCAGAAGGAAATAGAGTGTGTGTAGTGTGTACTCAGACAGTGAGTGCACACACGCAGGAGCTAGTAGCCTATGAACAGTGACTGAGTGTCCTAGACTCCTAGTCCAGTAAGAGTAACAAGTAGTAACAGTAAGTAACTAACTAATTACAATAATCAATCAGTAATCAGAAGGAAATAGAGTGTGTGTAGTGTGTACTCAGACAGTGAGTGCACACACGCAGGAGCTAGTAGCCGATGAACAGTGACTGAGTGTCCTAGACTCCTAGTACAGTAAGAGTAACAAGTAGTAACAGTAAGTAACTAACTAATTACAATAATCAATCAGTAATCAGAAGGAAATAGAGTGTGTGTAGTGTGTACACAGACAGTGAGTGCACACACGCAGGAGCTAGTAGCCGATGAACAGTGACTGAGTGTCCTAGACTCCTAGTACAGTAAGAGTAACAAGTAGTAACAGTAAGTAACTAACTAATTACAATAATCAATCAGTAATCAGAAGGAAATAGAGTGTGTGTAGTGTGTACTCAGACAGTGAGTGCACACACGCAGGAGCTAGTAGTAGCCGATGAACAGTGACTGAGTGTCCTAGACTCCTAGTACAGTAAGAGTATAACAAGTAGTAACAGTAAGTAACTAACTAATTACAATAATCAATCACTAATCAGAAGGAAATAGAGTGTGTGTAGTGTGTACTCAGACAGTGAGTGCACACACGCAGGAGCTAGCTAGTAGCCTTAGCCTTAGCCTATGAACAGTGACAGTGAGTGTCCTAGCCTAACTACAATACTAAATACAGAATCAATCAGTAGTAAAGGACAGCAGCAGAAATACTGGTATAGATGAGAGAAATAAACTAACAGAGGACAGGAGAGAGAACAGCTGCCCACACAGGCAGGCCCTGAGGCCTAAAGCTGTGTAAGCCTGCAGCAGCTGTGTCTCTGTCTATGTAACACAAAAGCTACTAACTAAAATACAATGTCTATCTAACTAACAACAATATAGGTGTATATAGGAGGTGTATGTGAGCAAAAACGCTAGGTAAATGAACACAATAGAGCTCTTGCTAAGCCAAAGCACAAAGGAGCAACTCTCTCTCTGTACAAGTCTCAGCCAGGCAAGCACGGAGAAACCTAACATGGCGGCCGCTATTTATAGGGTAGGGGCTGGCCAGGGTCCCCCTCTGTGATTGGCTGCCGTCAGAGGGCCTGGGAGCCCTCTGATTGGCTCTAAGGACATCAATCTGGGCTATGACGCTATTCGAGCTCGGTACCGAGCTCGAATAGCGCCGTTTTGCTCGAATAGCTCGAATAGTGAATGGGCTATTCGAGTGTACTCGAATACCCCATTCGAATAGCTCTAGCTATTCGGAGCTCGAATACCGAGCTCGAATAGCTGAGAAAGAGCTCGAATATTCGAGCTACTCGAATATTCGAGCTCTGCTGAGCACCACTGCTTGCAACATAGCTCCATTATATACCACTTGATAATTTGTCCACCCATCGATACTTCTCTGTTGTCTTCCCATGTGGCAGATCTCTAAGGCTTGTCAGGTGGCAGGACTCTCATCTGCAATTTTTAACACAGTGAATCCATCTCCTCTCACCTTCTGTACTGGACTGCCAGAACACAACTGCACTCCAATGTCACAGGTAAGAAGTTGTTGCTGACAGCAGTCTAGCACAGGTGCGCGACAAATTGCTGAAGTGTTAAGATAACCCTTCCACCCCCACACTATATCATCACAAAGGGGATGTCTGCCAAACCAATTCCTCACCACCACGAGAGGAAAGGGGATGACATGATTTGTAGGATTTAAGTTAAAGAAAAGGAGGGTAGGTTTAAAATCTTCGAATCTCAAATCTTTGCTATAGGTCTGCATCACAGAATTGTGGGAAGGCTGCAGGTAGTGAATTCACTACCTGTCAGCTCCTCCCATTCACCAGTTTGGCACTTGCTAGTAGTCTGCTTGAAAGGTGGAAAGGGGGCTATCGTATTAATCCACAGCTGTGCTTAAACGTAAAATGTTGAGTTGTTTTGATAACCAGTAATCGCATTGCATGCAAATGCTGGCTCACGTGAGGTTACAAATGCTGCCATTCAGCTGCAGCCTTAAGGCACTTGGTAGCTGAACTGCCTAAAAAGTGTGCAGTCCTGCCATTCATCTGAAAGAGGCAGTAAAGAAAACCTAATGAGAGGGAGGCTGCCTTCTTCTTCTTTCCCTTTTCAAAAGAATATTGTTCTACTTAACTGTCTCAAATAACCCGAGTCACTAATTCAAAACACCTACACAGATTGGTTGTTTAGCCTTAAAGGGGCATACACACGTCAGATTTTTCCAGTCGTTTGGATGTCAAATCGGGCGTGTGTACAGTCGGATCTTCAGCTGATAACGCTGGTTTTGACGGATCCGCCACAACCAGCGTTATCAGCTGAACGACCGACTGTACACATGCCCGATTTGACGTCCAAACGACGGGTCGTTTGGAAAAATCCGACGTGTGTATGTACCTTTAGTCTGACTCCATCAGCTGAATGCTGATTTTAGGTTTGTGACTATAACATTACTAAAGCCAAAATATCATGACAGGCAGTTTTCTTTAAGATATCTAAAAGTGAACATCCTTCAAAGACTAAATTATAACCAAATAAAAAGTAGCCATATAAATATCTATTGTAAATTGAATGCATTCTAAGTGTCATGGTAGAGCCCAATTAATATTAATAAATTAATAAAAATTATACTGTATATATATATATATATATATATATATATATATATATATATATATATATATATATATATATATATATATATATATATATATATATATACACACATATACAGGTAGTCCCCGGTTAGCAAACGAGATAGGGACTTGTAGATATGTCCTTAACCTGAGTCTGTTCTTAAGTCAGAACATTGTGCCATCTCTGTCCCCTGTATCTCCTCTGTGCCTCCAGTGCCCCCCCCCCCCCCCCCCCCCCCTGTGTCACCTCTGCACTTTGTACCTGCATATGCAAGTTTAAGAGCCATTTTTTCTTTGAATTTTTGCAAAAAATTGACTTGTTCCCATGGAAACACAGAATCCATGCCATTCGTATTGGCGGGTCGTTCGTAAGTCGGGCATTCATAAGTCGGGGACTACCTGTATACATATATATCTATGTAGATATATATATATATATATATATATATATATATTTTTTTTTTTTTTTTTTTTAATTATAATTATTATTATTTTTTTCGAATGTGTGGCCTAAAATCACCATGAAGCAATCTATATGAAGGGCAGTTCACTATCTAATTTTTTACAGCTTATGGAGCATTCCTAGATATCTTTCCTTGCAAAGGAATCAGACCATATAGAGTCCACCTTCAGTAACCAATAGGAGTTAGGACATCCTCAACCCTTTTTAAATGGGAGAGTGGGAGGGTTTTCCCATTCTGTTTCCTGCTTTCACTCTGGCTGTAGAGAAAGAAATAAACAGGAAGGGTTGTTTTGGATTGACCAGGTCAGTAAGTGTATATATTGTGAATAGCATTGTCCTGTGTGATCACATTCATTAATGGGTGTTTGAGTAGATAATTTTATGTATCTAATCTGAAATAAAATAATTTAGTTTTATCCACTGCCTGCTACTTAGTTATTTTTGTGATGCCTGTATTACCTCCTTCACAAACTTCATCTTTTAGATCATGTCATTGTTGTGAATCTGCAAGATGGAATGATGGGGTTCATGATGTACCAAGAGACATGTCTTCACTGTGTACATGTAAAAAAGGCACCTGGAGAAAAGAGTGCCGGATATTGCCGCTAGTAGAATTTCAATAAAATTACTTACATTTCTTTACTGATATTTTACTATAACCTAACCCTATTCTCACACAGACCCCTCCCTCTACTGATGCTTAACCCTTAACCCCCCCAGTGGTGCAAAATCCTTACCCCCCAAAGCCTAACCTTCTTAACCCCTCCTGGTGGTGCCTACCCCTTACCCCCTCCCCCTTCCCATGGTACCTGACCTCAACCCACAAGGACCCTTAAGGCTATTTTATCAGGTGCCTCTAGGCCTCCAAATTTCTGTCTATTGCAGCTAATCACAGCCTTTATCATTGCTGCCTATGATGGCATCTTTCTTTCCAGGGTGCCTCAGACTTCACCTCCCTGACCAGCTTCAGTTTGGCTGCTTTGTCAAGCAAGGATCAGTGCCTCAATTAGAAAAAAAATGTACTTTAAATCTGAAGGTGTCTACTAACTTTCCACTTTTATTACCCAGTCAACATTCGGATCAATAATTGTGGTAAAAAAATCATTGATAAATATAATTATCATTATTGATTTATAAAGCTCCAACATATTCTGGGGCACTGTACAAAGTAAGAAAAACAAACATGGGGTACATAATAATACAGACAATGGTATACAGATAGTCCCCGGTTTCTGAACGCCCGACTTACGAACAACCCGCCGATACGAACGGCCCGATCCCGTCACGATGATGTCATTTCTATGTTGGAAAGTTTGAAGAAGTGGTTTCAAACTTGCCTCCAAGTGCCAGCCCATGTCCCCACAGCAGCAGCAGCAGTGTTGGACTCACCCTCGAACCAAGTAGAATGATGTCTGTCTTCTATTCTCCACCTCCTGCTCCCTCTAGGCACATACAGCACCGCTACATGCATCACTTTGCTTCCTGTATGTCATGCCACAATACAGGTTCCTGTATGTCACATGACATACAGGAAGAGATGCGATGCTGCCTCTAGCGGTGTTGTATGCAGATAGAGGGAGCAGGAGGCAGAGAGCAGAGGACAGACAGCGTTGGACTCAGGCTGGAAGGTGAGTTCAGAGAGGACAGAGGCATGGGGAGGGGGACAAAGCGGAGGCACAAGGGTACTAATAAAGGCAGAGACCGGGGACAGAGGCACAGGGGGTATAACAAGAGGCAAGGGAGGTACACATGGAGACACAGGGGGTGTAAACAAAGGCACAGAGAGAGAGTACAGAGGCACAAGAGGTACAAACGGAGGTACAGCAGCACAGGGGGGTACAAACAGAGGCACGGAGGAATGCACAGAGGCACAGGGGGTACAAAAAGAGACACATGGGTACAAGCTGAGGCAAAGAGGTGGTACAAACAGAGGCAAGAACATAGAGTGGCACAGAGGAGGGACAAATGAACACAGAAGGAGAACAAAGGCACCAAAGGAGACAAACAGGCACAGAGGGAGGCAGAGAGGCACAGAGGGGGACACAAGAGGCAAAGAGGGGCTTATAGGAGGCAAAGGGGACAGAGATGGCACAGCGTTCTGACTTAAAAATGGATTCAGGTTAAGAATGAACCTACAGTCCCTATCTCATTCGTTAACCGGGGACTACCTGTACATCAAATATGGACACTGGTACAAAAGTGCGTAATTGATAATTACAATGACAGATGTAATAAGATGATTAAAATGTATAACAGAGTGCAAGCTATAAAATTAAGAACAAATTCCAAGACACAAAAGGGTGATAAAGCCCTGCCCTGCCTAGCAGGCTTACAATCTAAAGGAATGGAATAAAAATGATAGCCAATCCAATCATTTCATATAAAAAAAAAGCCAGATCAATACTTGGATCAATGATCTGGTTATTTGTTGTTGATTGGTGCCATTAACAGTATGCAGTTTAATCTAATCTATCAGAAGGTCAATTGGAAAGTAAAATTGGATTGTTAGTGAGCACCTTAACAGAGAAAGCTAAATCAGTATTATCAATAAGAAACAAACCCTCCTTTATGCCCATCCCCCACAGCACTTTACAAAAGCATAAAATCCAAACCACTATCCAACACCTCTAATATCCTCCTAACACAACCTCTGAATGGGACTGTGATCCATATATGATGCATGCTCAGACACCTTAACTGTACCATTACAATATAATTGCATCATGTTAGCAATGCAATTATATTGTCTGACAGACCACAACACAGTACTGTGAAAGCCGACCTAATACAAGTTGGGAGGGGCAATGGAGGTACAATCCTTTCTTAAAGCGGATGGATGTGAATGGTACTACATAGTCTATGAAGTGCTGCCTAAAATGTTGGTTTTATAAAAACATGGTAAAAAAGAAATGTGCATTGAAGTTTAAATGTAATAGGGATTTTAAAATGACTTACAAACTTATAGCTAAGAAACTAAAAAAACAATCCAGATGTCTGATGTGCAAAAGCTACAATATTTTAGCTAGACTGTCGAAGGATTTTTCCTTTTTAACTCACCACAGGAATGTAATGGTTTGGCAAGTTGTATCCAAAGAATAATGCACTGCGAGTTTATGTACAATTCAACAGAGACGGAAAATGTATTTCTGCTGAAGTATCAGTATTCCTAAATTAAAACAATACTTTGCTGAGCAGAGGCTTGTGAATGAAATGAAGCAGTACTGAATAGGCTGAGCCTTGGCTGAGAAGGTTTTGCACAGTGCTGGAATAAAAACAGTGTTGAGCAGATTGTTGAATTTGGCTTGAATTAATAAACTCTAAATTAGGAATGAAACCACAACGTTTGGAATGAATGCTGCGTTACCACTGAATCCAGACACGTTTTACATTTTAGAGGTAACAAGAAAACTGCTGAGCAGACGTTCAACAATTCTTTTTACAGATAGCTCCAGAGGTTGAGCTCAGCTTTTAAAACTCTGGCCTGGAAATTTGCAGATGTTCACCTAAACTTAAATTTCTCTGCAACTATTTAACAGAATGTGAAATGTGATAATTCCTACAATAAAGCATTAAAACAGGAAATAAAAAAGAGGAAAATACAAAGCAAAAGAGTAAGAAGGTGTTCCAACCACTTGCCCTTGTGAACTGGGCCTGACTCCATCACTGTGTTTAAAGCCATGTTAAAGGACAACTGAGGAAAGAGGTATATGGAGGCTGACATGTTTATTTCCTTTTCTGCAATACCAGTTGCCTGGCAGCCCTGCTGACCCTCTGCTTCTAATACTTTCAGCCATAGCCCCTGAACAAGCATGCAACAGATCAGGTGTTTCTGACATTATTGTCAGATCTGACACATTAGTTGCATGCTTGTTTCTGAATCTATTCAGACACTTCTGCAGCCAAACAGACCAGCAGGGCTGCCAGGCAACTGGTATTGTTTAAAAGGAAATAAACATGGCAGCCCCCATAGTCTTCTCACTTCAGTTGTCCTTTAAAAGTCATGTA
This sequence comes from Hyperolius riggenbachi, assembly GCF_040937935.1. NCBI lineage: Eukaryota > Metazoa > Chordata > Amphibia > Anura > Hyperoliidae > Hyperolius > Hyperolius riggenbachi. The sequence continues at coordinate 188,953,664 of NC_090647.1, read as the reverse complement.
ATTTTGGCTTCCTTGGAAAAAAGAAATCCAAGTTGATGGACTGTTTTGCTGATTCTCTGCTTCTAATACTTCCCGAATTGGTTTCTTATACCAAGTATGCAGACCGTTATTATATTATTATTAATTTATAATAAATTAGAAAACAACAAGGAGTACATAATGATACAGACAATGATATACATCAAATATGGAAACTGGTACAAAATACAGAACTGGTGATTACAACGACAAATGTAACATGATAAATAAAATGTATAATAGAGTACAAGTTATGAAATGAATAACATATTCCAAGACTCAAAAAGGTGAGAGAGCTCTGCCCTTGAGAGCTTACAATTCCTGAGTACGCTAGTTGCATGCATTTGGCAAGTGTGAAATGCAATGCACTGAAGCTGTAGCAACAGCAAAACAACCAGGGAACTCAAGGATTAACCTATGATTGGCAGCATATTGGCTGTATTGCTGGGGGAAAAAAAAAAGAATCAAAGAAGTTATAGCACTAATGTTTTCATCAGGCTTTACATAGGCATTTCATCAACTATCCTTCAGATCTATAATCTCTGTGAAACCCTAATCTAGTCATAGTCTTAACGTAGCCATACATCTAGTGACGTATGGGCAGATTCGACCAAGAGACAAATCTCTCTCTAATTGAATCTGATTAGAGAGTGATCTGTCAGCTGCCCATACACCGCGGACCAATTCCCGATCAATTTCATACTGAAATTGATCCGGAATCGACACTGACGCTGTCCCCGAATGTAAATTGTCCCCCCCCCAGTGTCCAGTGTAAAGTATACATTACCTGTCTGTGGCCTGTGAACCATTTTGAACCATTTAACCTCCTACATTTTATGAATTATGCAAAGAAAGTTGTGATACCAATACAAAACACTGGGTGATCATACAAACTTTATGTGGTCTAGATCTGAACCTACTACTACATATACATCAAGCTCAGTTTTAATTTTGTGTTATCGTATTGCATACCTCCCAATTTTTGAGACAAGAAGGAGGGACACTTTTAAGACATGTCTCTGTCACACCTTTAACCATGCCCTGCCACACACCTAGTCATGCATACCACAGAGAATTCATAAGCAAAAGATGTAGTTTTATAATTCAAACCAAACTGGTCCTGTCTATCATCATTCTTTTTTTGTCATGTTAGAATTTCAAAATAAGAAATAAATCAGTTTCAAGGATGAGAAATAGTCGCAAAAACCTCTATGTACCATATTAGCCAAACAAATTATGAAGGTAGAAAAAACAAAGTGTTGTAAAAGTTAAGAAAAACAAAAGTTTGCTTTCCTAAAACAGAAAGAATTTGCGATAATTCAGGTTGGAGTGAGCTTGAGATGTCTCCCAGGCACCACTGCTGAATATATGCAAATTAACCATTGTACCCTTGGAAGCTAAATACACCTCCAGAACCGCTGGAATGCAATGATGTGTCAATTTGTTAATTTGTACAGAGCCATAATAATCCAACATGCATATAGACTGTTTCAGATTTTTTTTTTTTTTTTTTTTTTACCTCAGATTAGTCTTAATCTCTCCATAGAGACATAAATGCCTCCTAAAAGAGGAATCAGTCCAATCATCATATGGCATTTATTTTTATAATCTTTTTCTTGGGTCGTAAAAAATCAATATTCTCCAGAAATTAATCTTCCCCACACTCTTTACTGTTTAGACACATAGTAACCCATTAACCTCACGGTCATATCATCCTGACGATAATCTGACAAATTATAATAATACACCTGCATCCTTCTTACAAGCCACAATGGGAAACCGAACCTCCTCGCTGTTATAGCAGTATCTTCTCCAAGTATCTCTCTCACTGCAATCATTATGCGTAAAGCAACATTATCCGACATACTATTCCACAACTTATTCGTCTCTTCCACCACCTTCACAATCTCTTTAGCACAACTTCTAGTCTGTATCACACAGTCCCTCTCAAGTGGCTCATAAAACTGCCTTTCAAGCCGCACATTCGGTATACTATGTTCCAATAACACAGTCTGATCACCTCCTTCTCTCCCAGACGCTGCAACACATCGCCTGGGCTGCGGAGCAGGGCTATCCGGCTGCCCAGCATCTTCCACCTGAACTTCCATCTCATCATCCGAATCTTCCAGTACAACATACGGATTAGGTGACAGGGGCACCTCTGGAGCACTCCCTACCCCCAACTTCAGCTTCTTACCCCCTCCTACTCTGCTTTCCTCCTCCTCCTTCCTCAGCCTCCCCCTCCCTCCATGCCTCATCCTTGACTTCTGCTTCTCCCACTCCATCTTATCCTGCTCCTCCTTTTTATCCATCTCTGTACCCCAATCTATGGGCTCCTCTCCCCCCCGTGCCTCCTTTACCTCACCAGAACCTACTACCTTCGGCAGCAACACCACACTCTGCTTCTTCTGCACCTTGGCCACATCCCCCACTCCTGAGGAACTACTACTCCCAGCTCGGATACTCTGCACCTTCCCGCTGCCCATCCCACTGCTCACCTTACCTTTGCATACTGACTCCTCCCTCCTCTCTGGCTGACCCAGCTCCTCCCGCCATCTCCCCCGCTCCTGGGTGACCCCCTGCCCCTCACTCACCCCCGCAATCACCTCCGCAGTCTTCCCAACACCGGACCCACTCTGCACAGCCACTTTCCATGCCAGGGCCTCCTCCTCCTCCTCCCACAGCACGGCTTGCACACAAGTAGCGTCACCCACCGGCTCCTCCTCCCCAGACACGTCACCTTCTGCCGGTGCAGCTCCGCTCACTCTCTCTCCACGAGTCTCCTCCTCCATTCGCTCCACAGCCTGAACACAAAAATCATCACCCACGGACTCCTCAGCCGTCACATTCCCATCTTCCGCAAACAGATCTGCCTGGCTGCACGGACTCTCACCAGCCACTCCCACAATCACTCCAGCCACTCCCACACCAGTCACCTCCGCAATCACAGCCGCTGTCACCTCCGCCGCACGCTCGTCACTCACCCCAGTCTCCTGGCGGCCATCCTCCTCACTGTACTCATCACCCTCCTCACTCTCCACATCCAGCAGCCCAACATCCGCCTCCTCACCACCCAGCGTCACATCCATCACAGCCGCATCATCCAGCAACTCCTCCAACTCCCCAATCACATCGGCAACAGTATCCAGAGACGCCGAGAGCGGGACCACCTCACTGACGTCACCACTCTCAGCACCCACACCAGTCACCTCCCCGCGCTCCACAGACACCTCCCCATTCGCTGCAGCCCCGCTCTCCTGACCACGCCCACCACTCTCTGCAGCAGTCACGTGAGACGCCAAGCCGGCAGAACCTCCGCCCTCCTCTGCCACCGGCCCGGACGCCTCCCTCCGCTCCTCAGCATCAGGTACAGTATCAGTAGCACGTAACACATCAGCAGCAGCAGCCAGCACAGAGCGCCCGGTGGTATTAGCACCCCAGCCAGCAAACATATTACGGCTCTCCCGAGCCACCTCAGCGTAGGAGAATAAGCTCCTCCCCCTGGTCATCTTACAGTCTCGTGCCATGTGCTCGGCCGACCCGCAGAGATCACACACACGGGGGGCCGGGCACGCAGAGGCCATGTGTCCCTTCAGCCTACAAATCCGGCAGGCTGCCTTATTGGGGCACTGGTCCCTGAAATGGCCATATAGGAAACAATATCGGCAATACTTCGGCTGCCCCTGGTAGTACACCGTGCATCTCTCACCTGCCACGGTAAAGGCAGCCGGAGGGTGCACAGTGCCACCGTACCCATCAGAGTCTTTCTTCAAAACCACCTTAAACTTGATCTTACTCCGATACATCTTATAAGGGTTATACAGTTTCTCAGCATTACCAATATCCTCACAATATTGCTTCAAAAAGGTCCTCACTGTGTGCACTTCCATAAACGGGTTCAAACAATGGACAGTCAAATACTTCACCCCAGGGTCAAACATGGGAGTGATCTGGATCTTCTGCAGCACAGGATAAGTCCCCTCCAGAACCAGCTTCTTCCAATTTTCACACAGTGCAAGACATTTCTCCTCGGTATAAAGAGAAAGATCATAAGTGCCCAATTCCACAAACTCCTGAATGGCATAGATCTCTGTTACCTGTAGGTCTAGGATATCCAGCAGCACATCGACACAGACTGTCTTCAGACCGATTTCCTTCACCGCCTCCTTATCCACCTGAATTCGCACAGAATTGCGCAGTGGCGTTCTCCTGGGCTCCGTCATCGCAGCAACCAGCTAGACGACCTTCGCCCCTCTGATGTTCCCGGGGCCCCCAAAAGGAGACCCCCCCACTAAACCTCCTGACTCAGAACCAAATACAGACACACTTGGTCTAAGCCAAAAGGCCGAGCGGCGATGCACAGCCTGATTCAGATTGTTTGATCCTCATCAGTGCATGGCATGGATTAATTTAGCTCTATGGAGTAGGGCTTGTAACACTGAGAGCTACAGACTAACCAGCAAGCTCATGGAGACCCAGAACTCATTGGAGTGTGTAAGGGACTACAATGGTCCTAAAAGCCCCCTTATTAAGATGTTAAGAAAAACAAAAGTTTGCTTTCCTAAAACAGAAAGAATTTGCGATAATTCAGGTTGGCGTGAGCTTGAGATGTCTCCCAGAGCAACACTGCTGAATATATGTAAAAGTTAAACCTTTTAATGGCTAACTGATAAAGTTAATTATGCAAGCTGTGGGGGATCTAGTCCCCTTCTTCAGGCATATTTCCAGATGTAAGCTGAAGTAAACAATTGTTTTACTTGCATCAGTGTTTTACTTCAGCTAATATTTGGAAATATGCCTGAAGAAGGGGACTAGATCCCAGAAAGCTTGCATAATTTAATTCAATCCATTAGCAATTAAAAGGTATTACTTTTATAAAACTTTGTTTTTATTCTACCTACATAAGGATAAGAAAGAAAGTTTAGAGTTATTTAAACACATTTTTTTCAGAAGAAAAATACGTAAATTTACACAGATGTGTGCAATAGTCCTGAAAGAGGGACACATGAAGAGGACAGAGGGACAGAGGGATTTGACTCCCAAATAGGGAATGTCCCTCCAAAAAGGGACAGTTGAGAGTGATGGAATTGTTTTTATAATGATTTAACATGCAGGAATGTGTCTGAGCATTATATGCAATTTACCACACATATCTGAAAGATCTATTTATTTCTTGTATATTACACAGAACATAATTAATAACCTTAATTATTTCAGTTTGCAACACAACTAAACAACATGTCATAGTATTTAAAACATTATTAAAACCTCTTTTGACAAGAGGTTGCTTCAGACCAAAGTTTGAGTGATTAAAGATGGCAAGGAAATGTAGAAATATCAAAACTAACATACAATATAAGGGAGATGTTCACTAAAAGCAATGGCTGAATAAACAAAATGTTTTCATACATTTTTATCTTGCTTGGTAAACGAAGCCAAAAAAATTGTTTATAATAATTAAAAAAAACTACAGATATCAAAGAGAGAAATATTATATAAAAATATTGAATACAATCACATAATTAAAAGAGCAGTGTGTATGCTAGAGATAAGCACTGTTTTCTGGTGAAAGTATAATGCATTGAAGTCAGGAAGAAGGAATATCCTTTCTTATAATGGCACTAAGTCAAGGTTACTGTAATCACTTGGCACGGGCATGGCACTGCTATATTAATACACTCCTGTCCACTAATTCCTGCAGATGGATGTAAATATAATTTTCCATAAAAAGAGCTAGCATGAGCTAGCAAGTACCCATTTTTACTGCCATCTTGTGGCCATATTTGAAAAGTGCTGAAGCATATACATGCGGAATGCATCGCCTATTCATATTGCGCTGGATGTTCGCGTACGTGAGTAGGCGCATGCATAATAATCTACACGTGACACAACGGCATAGGAAGTTGAAAGCGTCCAGTCACCTGCTTTAAAAACCATAAACGGATTGCCGCGATCACCACACTTGCCTCTGAAGACGCTGCCATAGTGAAACAGTCGTTAGGCGGGCCGTAGCCACCACCATGCCCCTCAGCCCAATGTAATTTCCTTATGGGTAAGTGCTTTTGATATATTTTATGACTATTTGAAGGACTTTGTATTTCAAGAGAGCAGTGCACAATAAAGCTCTTTTTATGGAAAGTGAACGCAGTCGCAGAGCCAGACCATTTGTGATCTCTGTTTGACATATGAACATTTGCTTGTTTTCTCTGGTTCTGAGCTCGTGATTTCCATGTCAATATAGTGCCCGTGGGATTGATGTACCTACAAAGGGATTGGTGTCAGCATTGACACACTGCCGAGGTGCCTGTCGCTGTTTATCCTCTATTGTTGCCATAAATATAATTTGGTAGCTGCCAGTGAGTACAGAAACACACGGTAGCATGTGTCTGTGCTCACTATCCCCTGAGATCACTTAAAGAGGTATAAAACTGACATAATATTCAATAAAAACATGTTTTCCTACTTTTTATATCCCATACAGTTAAAATATTTGCTTTTGTGCATAAGTATTATTACTTGTTTAGAAATGACAAGTTCCCAAAGCATATATTTTTTTGCTCTGAGAGCTGACATTGCATTTTATTCATAACTGGTGTATTCATACTGTAATGTGTCCAGAAATGCTTTCTGAGTACCTGTCTGTGTTCTGGAGTGTCTGAATTCCAGAAAATGTTTACATGCCTCACTTGATACAAGCACAAGATAATGTTATCTCCAGTTCTGATGCATCCAGCTTTCCCTACAGGGAGCTTGTAAGTCCTTGACTGCTGTTCTAGGTAAAAAAAATGGTGGTAGAATATAATATGCTGTAAATAATCTTTTAGAGCAAAGAAGAAATGCTGGGTTTCATACCACTTTAAGGAATATAACACACTATTTGATCCTGTGATCAATTGGGCCCTATATGTCCTAAAACATACATTTTAAATATACATTAACCACTTCAGCCCTCAGTTGTGTTTCACTTTATGCATTCGAACAATTTTCACCTCCCATTCATTCGCCTATAACTTTATCACTTACAATGAACTGATATATATCCCTTTTTTTTACCACCACCAATAAGGCTTTCTTTGGGTGGTACATTTTGCTAAGAGCTACTTTACTGTAAATGCATTTTAACAGGAAGAATAAGAAAAAAACAGAAACAATTCATTATTTCTCAGGTTTCGGCCATTATAATTTAAAAATAATAAGTCCTCCATAATTAAAAACATACTTATTGTATTTGCCTAATAGTCCCGGGTATTACACCATTTAAATTATGTCCCTATCACAATGTATGGTGACAATATTTTATTTGGAAATAAAAGTGCATTTTTTTCTGTTTTGCATCCATCACTATTTACAAGGCTTATAATAAAAAAAATTGAAATATTTAATCTTTACATTTTTATTAGGGATGGGACGAATCCACAATTTCTTCGAATCCGAATCCGGATCCGAATCTAAAAAGGTTCTCGAATATCTCGAACCTTTCGAATCCCGAATCTAACGAATCCTGCACATACGAATTGTGCGATCCGTGGTATAGTTGCCCGCAGTATAGGTAGCGAGGTAAAGGTGCCTTCAGTATAGCTAGCTAGGTATGGGTGCCTTCAATATTGGTAGCTTTCAGTATAGGTAGCAAGGTATATGGGCCTTCAGTATAGGTAGCAGGGTATATAGGCCTTCAGTATAGGTAGCAGGGTATATGTGCCTTCAGTATAGGTAGCAGGGTATATGTGCCTTCAGTATAGGTAGCAGGGTATATGTGCCTTCAGTATAGGTAGCAGGGTATATGGGCCTTCAGTATAGGTAGCAGGGTATATGGGTCTTCAGTATAGGTAGCAGGGTATAGGGGCCTTCAGTATAGATAGCAGGGTATATGTGCCTTCAGTATAGGTAGCAGGGTATATAGGCCTTCAGTATAGGTAGCAAGGTATATGTGCCTTCAGTATAGGAAGAAGGGCCGGGCCGAGGCATAGGCTGGAGAGGCTCCAGCCTCAGGGCGCAGTGTAGGAGGGGGCGCACAATTCATTTAGCTGTCATTCCTAATTGTGTTTGAAGCAGAAAGAAATAAGACAAGGGGATACATAGCAGTGACTGCAAGCCAGATAACTAGATATTAAGGTGTTGGGGAGGTTGTGGGCCCTGTGGCACCTCTTAGTCTAATAGCAATCAGTGTGTGATGGCTGGGGGGGAGGGATGGAGGGGCGCACTTTGGTGTCTCAGCCTTGGGTGCTGGAGGACCTTGTCCCGCCTCTGATAGGTAGCAGGGTATATGGGCCTTCAGTATAGGTAGCAGGGTATATGGGCCTTCAGTATAGGTAGCAGGGTATATGGGCCTTCAGTATAGGTAGCAGGGTATATGGGCTTTCAGTATAGGTAGCAGGGTATATAGGCCTTCAGTATAGGTAGCAGGGTATAGGGGCCTTCAGTATAGGTAGCAGGGTATATGGGCCTTCAGTATAGGTAGCAGGGTATATAGAGGCCTTAAGTATAGGTAGGTATGTAGGTAGGTATAGGGGCCTTTAGGTAGGTAAAGGGACCTTCAGTATAGGTAGCAGGGTATAGGGCCTTCAGTATAGTTAACAGGGTATATAGAGGCCTTAAGTATAGGTAGGTATGTAGGTAGGTATAGGGGCCTTTAGGTAGGTAAAGGGACCTTCAGTATAGGTAGCAGGGTATAGGGCCTTAAGTATAGGTAGGTATGTAGGTAGGTAGGTATAGGGGCCTTTAGGTAGGTAGGTATAGGGGCCTTTAGGTAGGTAGGTAGGTACGTATAGGGGGCCTTTAGGTAGGTATAGTGGCCTGTAGGTAGGTAGGTAAGTATAGTGGCCGGTAGGTAGGTAGGTATAGTGTCCTGTAGGTAGGTAGGTAGTTAAAGGGACCTTCAGTATATGTAGCAGGGTATAGGGCCTTAAGTATAGGTAGGTATGTAGGTAGGTAGGTATAGGGGCCTTTAGGTAGGTAGGTATAGGGGCCTTTAGGTAGGTAGGCACGTATAGGGGGCCTTTAAGTAGGTAGGTAGGTATAGAGGCCTGTAGGTAGGTATAGGGGCCTTTAGGTAGGTAGGTAGGTAAGTATAGGGGCCTTTAGGTAGGAAGGTAGGTATAGGGGCCTTTAGGTAGGTAGGTACGTATAGGGGGCCTTTAGGTAGGTATAGTGGCCTGTAGGTAGGTAGGTAGGTATAGTGGCCGGTAGGTAGGTAGGTATAGTGTCCTGTAGGTAGGTAGGTAGTTAAAGGGACCTTCAGTATAGGTAGCAGGGTATAAGGCCTTAAGTATAGGTAGGTAAATAGGTAGGTAGGTATAGGGGCCTTTAGGTAGGTAGGTATAGGGGCCTTTAGGTAGGTAGGCACGTATAGGGGGCCTTTAGGTAGGTAGGTATAGGGGCCTTTAGGTAGGTAGGTACATATAGGGGGCCTTTAGGTAGGTATAGGGGCCTGTAGGTAGGTAGGTATAGTGGTAGGTAGGTAGTATAGGGGGCCTTTAGGTAGGTATAGGGGCCTGTAGGTATAGTGCCCGGTAGGTAGGTAGGTAGGTACGTATAGGGGGCCTTTAGGTAGTTATAGTGGCAGGTAGGTAGGTAAAGTGGTAGGTAGGTAGGTAGGTAGGTAGGTAGGTGTCGCTCACCCCCATGGCCTCCTCCGTCCCCTGTGCCTCCTCGCTCACCCCTGCATAAGTATCAACTTACATGTCCAGTGGAGCGCAGACAGAGCGGCAGACCTCTTCCTTCCTTCTCGGTTCCCTCTAGTGGCCGGACCGGCTTTTACTGATGACGTCATTGTAAAAGCCGTCACTAGAGGGAACCAGGAAGTCAGCGAGAGGTCTGCCGCTCTGTCTGCGCTCCACTGGACGGGTGAGTTGATACAAAGTATGCGGGCGGCCGGGCGGAGGAGGCGCGGGGCGGTCGGAGGAGGCGCGGGTCGGAGGAGGACGAGTGCGAGCGGCGGATGCGCGGCGATGCAGCGTCGGGATTCGGCGGATTCGTAAAGTGGAAAATGGCGTCGGGATTCGAATCCACGAATCTCGAATATTTCCCAATATTCGAGGGATTCGTGGATTCGCCGGATTCGTCGTCCCACCTCTAATTTTTATTAAACATTTTATTTGAGTATTTTTGGGAGGGTGGGATGGAAATAGTATTTTTTTTCTGTGAATATGTGTTTATATTTTTCTTTTTAACATGTAGATGTAGTTTTACTATTTGGCCACAAGATGGTAGCCATGAGTTTGTTTACATTACGTCAATCTAAGCCTAACATGTATGCTTAGAGGGACGTAGGGGGAACGTAAGAGGCAGAAAGAGCGAGGCTTCCGAGAGAAGCCATTGCTTTTTCTGCCAGGGAAAGGGATCAATGGTTGGGCACAATCAGGGCCAGGCCGAGGCATAGGCTGGAGAGGTTCCAGCCTCAGGGCGCAGTGTAGGAGGGGACGCACAATTCATTCAGCTGTCATTCCTAATTGTGTATGAAGCAGAAATAAATAAGAAAAGGGGATACATAGCAATGACTGCAAGCCAGATAACTAGATAATAAGGTGTTGGGGAGGTTGTGTGCCCTGTGGCCCTCTTAGTCTAACAGCAATCAGTGAGTGACAGCTGGGGTGGGCGGGGTGGAGGGGCACACTTTGGTGTCTCAGCCTTGGGTGCTGGAGGACCTTGTCCTTGCTCTGGGCACAATGTCCCGATTAATTGATCCCCGGACTAACGAACCATGGCCCTGGAGTGCACAGGCATGCGCGCAATTGGCCGCAGGAGCGTGCGGGAGCACACATGCGGTCTTTTGGACGTATACTATACGTCCAAAAGTATTAAATAGTTAAATTAGAAATGAATGAAGGAACAACATACTATTTACAAAGAAGTTCAGTTTGCTCATAATTGGTCACTACAATACGCAATATAGGCCCATATGCAATTTTTTTCTTCTCCTAGCTGGTATTTTCAAAATTGTCAATAAAATGCCTTTTAAACCACCAGCAAGCAAGGAAATACTCAAAACAATTTTGATAGCAATTCTTCACCTACTTTTTTGTACTTTTTCACACCCTTTTACATTAGCAAGTGCTTTTTTAACCACTTAAGGACCAGGGGGTTTTCTAATGATCGGTGCTGCGTGGGCTCTACAGCCCGCAGCACCGATCAGGATTGTGGCCTGGCGATCAGACTTCCCCCCTTTTTCCCGGCAATTACGGAGTAGCGGGAGGGGCTCCTCAAAGCCCCCCTCCGCAGCCATTTCCGCCCTCCCTCTCTTTACCTCAGTCTCCCTCTTCATCTGTAATGCGCAGGACGGAAGTCCGTCCTGCGCATCCTAGGATAGGCTTTAGCCTATCAGATGCCGGCGATCCCCGGCCAATCAGAGGCCAGGGATCGCCAATCTGCCTTACGACGCTGCTGCGCAGCAGTGCCGTATGATGTAAACAGCAGGGATTTCTTCCCCGCGTGTTTACATTTCGCCGGCGAGCCGCGATCGGCGGCTCTCCGGCTGTTCACGGAGACACCCTCCGTTAACTGGCATGGGAAGGCCTCCATGCTATACCACTAACGACCCGCCGACGCCTATCGGCGTTAGGCGGTCGTTAAGTGGTTAAATCACCAGGGCTTAAGAAAGGCACAGAAAAGCGCCACTAGTGGGTTCCAGGCCTAAGAGTTGGTAGTTGTCTTGGGTTTCCTATATTAGCCAAAATTGTGTTTTCTGTTCTGTAATTTCATGTTAGTTTTAAATGTTGTTTTTTGAATCTGTTACTTCTCATTCAATGCACTATACGATAAGATACATATATGACTATATTATTATAACTAAATTTCAGTGACCAGAGGCTACCATTAAAAAAAGAAAATGTAGATTTTTGTATTTATTTATTTATTTAAATATTGTTTCTATCAGCTTGCAGTGTGTTAGCTTGATTGTTTATTTTATGTTTTAAAGTTTAAAATGAAAAAACATTGAAATAAATGCAAACATGAAAATGCATAATTGCCATTTTGATAAATGAAACTGTCTTATGATGCACAACTCTTGAATGATTTAGATAATTAGCTAATATATGTGAGCATATTCCTCAGGCATCACATATGCTGTAATACAACACTGACATCTGGATCATTCTTTTCGTAGCACAATAAAAGGTAAAATGACAGTTCCAAAATATTGCATTTCTCTCTACTATGTTTGAAAAAAAAGTGGGTGTCGTGTTGATGGTGTGCTATACTTAACTTTGGCTAGAATCACATTAAATTGGGGGGGGGGGGGGGGGGTGTCGCTTCAGATCGGAAAAATTCAATCGGAAAATTCAGAAATCGGTAAATGAAAATCGAAATTCCACGGAAATCTGACTTACGGTAATTTTAGCCCAATCACAGAACTCAGAAGTATTGGACTATTCAAGCAATACAGAATTTTTTCAGCAAAATTTTAATTTTAGATAAATCACATGACTTTCCGTTTTTCCCATTTCTGTTTTTCTAATTTCCGTTTTTTCCAATTTCCGATTACTCTGATGCAAAAATGACTAATAAAATACTCTTCAAAGATCTGAAAAACAGAAAATCAGAAACTGGAAAATTAGAAACCATTAACCACTTGCCGACCGCATGCTTATACCGTGCGTCGGCAAAGTGGCAGCTGCAGGACCAGCGACGCAGTATTGCGTCGCCAGCTGCAGGCTGATTAATCAGGAAGCAGCCGCTCGCGCGAGCGGCTGCTTCCTGTCAAATCACGGCGGGGGGCTCCGTGAATAGCCTGCGGGCCGCCGATGGCGGCTCGCAGGCTAAATGTAAACACAAGCGGAAATAATCCGCTTTGTTTAAATTGTACGGCGCTGCTGCGCAGCAGTGCCGTAAGGCAGATCGGCGATCCCCGGCCAATCAGCGGCCGGGGATCGCCGCCATGTGACAGGGGACGTCCTGTCACAGGCTGCACAGGACGGATAGCGTCCTGTGCAGCCCCGATCACTGGGGGGACAGGTAGGAGAGGGAGGGGGGTGAATGTCGCCGCGGAGGGGGGCTTTGAGGTGCCCCCCCCGCCAGCCACACGCAGGCAGGAGAGATCGGACCCCCCCAGCACATCATCCCCTAGTGGGGAAAAAAGGGGGGTGATCTGATTTCTCTGCCTGCACCCTGATCTGTGCTGGGGGCTGTAGAGCCCACCCAGCACAGATCACATATTTCAATGCTGGTCCTTAAGGGGGGGTAAAGGGTGGGTCCTCAAGTGGTTAAATAGAAAACGGGATATCTAAAAAAAATGGAAAATCAGAATTTCCGCAGAATCGGAAATAGACATTTCCGACCATCACTAATCTGCACTGCAATGTGCAGGATAAAATGTTTCTCCAGGTCAGGCCTACTCCACACACACGGCAGAGTATGTCTACCTCTGAGTTATCTATACCATACGGCTCTGTTCACACTGGGAATCATAAAACGCAATAACAACACCCTAGTATGATTTTGCCGCAATTGTGTTTTGCGATTTCCATTCCAGTGAATGAGAATAGCTGCGCAATTGCCCGGAAAATGCATGCCAATCAGTGGAAATCGCAATTGCACAGCAATCATTGCAGTGTAAGGAATCACATAGGACTACATTTGTTACAGCACCTGTGAACAGCAAAGTGCAAAAGACTACCAGAAAGCACCTGAGTGTGAATGGTGCTATAGCATGTGGCACTGTCTCTAGAGCACATGTGTCAAACTCCAGGCCTGGAGGGCCATATCCAAGCCAGTGTTTATGTTGGACTGATAAAGAGAGAAATGTCTTCTACCTGATGGACCACACCTTTCCTGATTCAGACCCATAAATTAATTTGAGCTGTGTCAAAAATGTGTGAGGATCTCGGCCCTCGAAGGACAGGTTTCACATCCCTGCTCTAGAGAAATACAGTATAAAGCACATTGCTCTGTTTCTTTTTTTCCTGTGCAGCTCCTTAGTCATTATCTCTCCTGATTGTTCTGTAACCTTTTCCCCTTCCGTCAGACTGGAATTGAATTTAGTAATTCACAGCTGGGAGAGATTACAGCTGCTCCTGACCTCCCTCCCTGCACACTGCACAGGGGGAAGCAACAGAGAGAAACCCTTTATATGTCCCTAGGGATAGTTTGGATGACGGGATAAGTCTGGCTTTCATAACATTAAAGTACACTGCCGTGTTTACAGAGTAGGCCTGACCAAGAGATGGCTTTTTCTCTGCATGCTGCACGGGGAAAATGTAGAAAAATAGGTAATAAGAACATTATATTATTGGTCAGGGACTCGTTTTAAGTTGTTTTAACCCAAGAAGAGAAATGTAAAATCAGCTTATTCATACTGTACCTAACCTGGCAAAGGACACCTTTGTTACTGAAGTATTTATAACTTAGGATACAATTCTTTAGGGAGACAATGCAATTATGACTCCTGCATTTTGACTAAACATTTAGCTAATATTTATGGCTGAGGTTTTAAAGTATAGAGTATCTCACAAGAGTGACTACACTTCTTACATGTTGCCGTTGGCAAACATTTTATTATCATATTATTATTTCATGGGACAACACTGAAAACATGACACTGATACAATGTAAAGGAATCATTGTTTAGCAATGACAGTGTAAATTTGCTTTCTTCTCAAAATAACTGAAAACACAGCCATTAATGCCCAAACCTCTGGCAACATAAGTGAGTACACCTCCGTCAAAAATATACCCAATTAGACCTGTTCCTTCCCCCAGGGTCATGTTACACCTTGGTGTTACAAGGTCTCAGGTGTAAATGGGAGCAGCTGTACGTGTGCATGCCCTGCCCTCCCAGTCATGCTAAGCCTAGGCAATGATGCCACACAGCCCTTTGCCCCAGAGAGGTCTAATAATTCTTAGCATGGGCCATCTCAGCACAAGATGAAGCCGAAAACCAGCTCACCCTTCTCCTGTACAAACTCTGGGCCCGCGTTGATTACTATTCCCTTTCCGAGTTGTAGCAACTCGGGGCCGGGGGGACACGTAATCCGGGCATCAGCTATTGCCAGCAGACTAATTATTCTTTTTTTTCCTAATTTGTGCGGGACTGGTTGTAACTCTGGGCACCCAAATTAACCGTGCAGCACTGGTGCCGAAACGATCATCACAGTACTGCGCTGGAATCAGCTGGTTCGCCCCAGAGCACTCTGGGCAACCATGTGTTTTTCCTGTTCACTTTGAACATTGTTAATTCTGTTACATGCTTATGGACCAGCCTGAGGGCCGCAACTAGACTAGGCATCTGAATCAATCACACACAAACACTCCAGGAGGCCCTCAGCTGGCTGCAACAATCCCTGTCTCAGTGATTGTTGCAATTTGCCAGTGGTTCCACAGTGATGCACCTCAGTGATGCCACAGTGATGCACCTTGCCAGCAGTAAAGATGCCACCATCTGTCATAAATGTAAAGTGGTCTGAAAGTCTGACATAACATTCAAAAAAAATGTGTTTTCCTACTTTTTTTTTTAACTAATACAGTTATCATATTAGCTTTTGTGCACAAGTAATACTGTCTACAAATTACAAGTTTCCAAAGTGTAGCCTATCTTGCCCTGAAAGCTGCCTTAGCATTTTATTTTAGCTGCTTTTTATGATATATTAAGATCTTCTAGTGAGCTGTTCTGAACTGTGTGCATGCTAGAAGCAGAGAAAGCTTTTCAGAGAGTGTTTTCAGTTGTTTACACACAAGCAGAATTGTAATTTAAACATAGATACTTTTATCTCTAGTCTGGATGCAGATTTGAAGCTGAATAGCCTTTCCATAGCAGGACAAAGTGCTGTGTTTAACCGTTTCAAAGATGTGTTGCTACAAAAAATTGTCCTAGGATAGTAGCTTTAAAGCTGTAAGGAATCTTTTAGAGCAAAGTAGAAATGCTGACTTTCAGGCCACTTTAAGAATGTAAATGAGGGCAAGAAAACATTTTACAATGGGCTGACAAAACATTTCCTAAATAATTTATTAAGTATTACTGTAGAGTCATGAATTAAGTTATATTCAGCAAAGTTCCTATTTAAGTTTTATTTTTTTTATCATCATTATCCCAAGTACAGAGGCTCTCAAGTAGATAGTTTTAGGGGCAAAATGTCCTAACATCTCACAATCTCAACTGACCAAAGAACAATTATGCCCTGGGGTGGGATGCTTTGCAGAGTTCTACTTTAAGTGATGCATCTGAATAAAATGAAAGTAGTTTTAGCGATATAAAATCCTAAAGCAAATATACAAAAATATATACATTTTACATTTTCTCCTCCAAAGAAAATGTTCTCCTCCAAAGTAAATGTTGGTAAGGCACACTTTAGGCTTTTGCTTCAATATGTTTGAATTCATTTGTTTAGTGATAAGATGATATTTGAAGGTACAGCACTATAGGTGCTCCAGGGCAAGACAAGGTTTACAAGTTGTTTGTTCAACAAAATGTAAATTACTCTCTGAGGCTAATTTCCGCTTTCCTCTGAACAAAAAGCATTTGTGCTTGCATTAATAATAAAAACAGACACAGGCAAAGTAGACATCTATACAATACATGAATATGATTCTCCTTCTGTTTATCTTCTGAAAAAAACATGCATTCATTTTGAGGTTCATGTTAAAATAAAATTTGTCAAATAACTTAAATGTATGTCTACCATGCCACAACAATATAAAAATATCTTTCTTTGAATTAAAATTCACCATCTAAAATATCTTACTAAAATAAAAATAAAAAATCTTTAACTATTTATGGATCATAGAAAGGCCCATATGTAATTCACTTTTTCTCCGGAGTTTTCTCCTAGGTGATATTTTTATACCTTGTCATTAAGTGCATTTTAACCCTTTCTGGACCAGCACCCTCTGCCCCTTTAAGGACCAGAGGGTGCTGGTCCAGCAAACCGCCACTTCCCGACGAATCGCCGCAAGTTACCATCGCTTCCGCCGTACACGCCGCTCTGTCCCCGCCGCAGGTTGCTCTCTCTGCCGTCGCTATGACGGCAGAGCGTTGTGCGCCGGTCAGGAGCGCTTTCATTGGCTCCTGACCCTGTCATTCCATGTAAGCCAATGGGAACGGCTTACATGAATGACAGGGCCAGGAGCCAATGAAAACGGCTCCTGCCCGGCTCACAGTGCTCTGCCGTCATAGAGGTGGCAGGGCATCACATTGCGGCAGGGGCAGAGCGGACCGAGCGACGCGGACGGGCTGGGGCGCGCGGTCAATGGGACATAGAGTTTACGTCCGGTCAGGACCGCAGCGCCCCCTGCCCGACATAGATTCGTACTCGCTCGGTCCGCAGGTAGTTAAACCACCAGTAAGCAAAACAAAAAAAAAACAAAAAAAAAGAAATAAAAATAATGTTGATAATACTTTTTCACCAACTTTTGGGTACTTTTTTAATTGTAAAATGCTGAAAAGTTATTTTAAGATGAAAATGTTTACCTTGGAGATAATCTGGAGAAAAATTGAATTGCATATGTGCCACAGTGTTGTATTTTAGCACTGAATCAGTTCTATTAGTGACTTTATTTATTATTGAAGATCAACTGAATCCAAGGGAAAAATAAGGCAAATTCAGCTGGGCATTTTTTGCTTCATTCTTTAAACTCTCGCCATTTGATAGGCCTTATCCCATGTAACCTTTCTCCTAAGTTTTCTCCTAGGAGATAATTTTTCATTTTCTGTTTAAAATAACTTTTCGGCACTTTGCTATTGAAAGAGTACAAAAAAGAAAGGGTATTTTCTTGTTTTCTGGTGGCATAGAAAGCATTTTTTTGACAATGTGTGGAAATATCTTGTTGTCTTGTTATCTGTTGTGTGTGAAAATATCACTAAGGAGAAAACTTAGGCAAAAAAGTGAATTGAACAAGGGCCAATGAGTTTTGGAAAATAAACTATGGCAAGCACAGGAAGAATATACAATTTCTGTAGATGAGGTTAAGACCTGTATCTCTGTGCTGCATGGACATAATGCTAGCCACTGTGCTGTTCTAAAAAGCAGGAATTCCATTTAAACATAAAGTATTTAAAGTGATGCTTCCCCATGTTTAGTCTAAATCTGTGTTACATGATGAATGATAATCACACATTTTCCTGAAGATGTGTGATACTCATCATGACTGTATCTGTTCTTGGCAGCCAGTGAGAAACACCTCACATTCTGCCAACAAGGAAAGTAGCACAACATTGGCAATAGCTAAGAATGAGTTGTCAAAAATTGCTTTTATCATAAAAATGTTGGCATCCGAATTTTTGTAATACTCTAAATGTTCTCTTAGCAACATGTTAATTTCTTAATATGTACTTTTACAAAGATACAATTTCTCATGGCTATTTTTACAAAAATACAATTTCTCATGTCTCATTGGCTTTAGTGCCTTCATGAAATATCTCAATAAGTACAGCACTGATTTTGGCATTAGGATATATTAGTCCATATCATGCAATATTAGGCAATGTTATTGTAACAATGTTAAATATGTGAAATGGTTCTTCTGTTACATTTGTTTGACTACTACTTTAGTGACCTCTGGAGCAATGATGGTATGTTATGATCGTTGGTGCTTTAATAAAATGTGATTTAAAAAAGTGGAGCCTTGAAACTCTTATAACTCAGAAAAGGCAAACCTTGGTTTTTCATCTGTAATTTTCTGATATTCACCTCTTTTCATTTCTGTGTTGGAAAATTGAGTAGTTTCTAATTTTGGGAGCTAAATAAGTTACTACACGCATTAGGAAATTGTATATTTACATTTAGGAACAATAAAGAAAAATAGTTTCTTTTTAAAGTGTGCATCAATGTACATTAAACGTTTTACACAGCAGCACTGCTTAAACATTTAGTAAAATATTGGTAGTCTAATTCATTTTTTTGTAGAACAATAAACATTTCAATTGTTGTCACCTTCTGTTACTGTAAAAAGATTTAAAATGAAATCTACTTGCCATGTGTCCATCCAGTTACTGCTGAAAACATGCTTTATTGCTACTTGTTCTTATTTTTTTAACACTTCTGTCAGTACCGCTGCTAAATCCAACACCCACTGTGAAAAGCTGTCTAGGTAATTTAAGGCCTTGATGCATTTTAAGTGATGGTGGCAATATCTTCTCGAAAAAATATATTTACATCACGCGGATTTTCATTTTGCTTTTGCTAGAGGAGATTGAAGTGACAAGTTTGCAAGCACAAAACAATTTTATGGAAACAAAGGACACCTGTATGTATCTCCTATTTTATGCATTCCAAGATAAATATACTAATTATGGCAAGTGATATGATTTTGAGGTCATAATGATGAGAAGTCAGTCAACACTTATGTTATATCCATACTGACTATTTTAGACTTGGCATCTATTCATCTCCTGGGCTTCTGTCTTTCTAAAACATTGATTAAGGATTCATTTTGGAGTAATAGAAGGAATTGCAATAAAACCACACAAGAAAAATATCATAATGTAGCACCACTCCTATATCTGAAGACCACAGTTATCTTAATGCAGAGATATGTGAGGATTAAGAAACAAACAAAACGATGGTACTTTCATTAAGAGGCATCACGAATCACTAAAATTTGGAATTTTGGAAACATTGACGGTTATTACTTTGCTCATTTCATTAGTGTCACAGTAGTGGAAAACAGATTATTCATAATCATAATGTAAAATAAATATATAAACACATTCTTAAACTTTCATAACTTTCAAGAACGTATAGAGCAATTGCTAACCGTATGTACAAGTACTGAGCAGTGAGCACATTATCTTTACAGCATTAGTATAAGGAAATAGAAGTTAGAGCGAAACTGAAACAGGTAAAAAAAAAGAGTTTCCCTTACCTTGGGGGCTTCTGCCAGCCCCCTGAAGCCTCCCTATGCACACACCATTACCATACGATCCACTGATCACTTTCACTTTTGAAGCTGCCATACACTGTGCCTGAGTGGCCTTGGCCACATGCGTCCTTGTACGCACTCCCGTCCCTGAGAGCATTCTGCACAGGTGCAATAGAGATGTTCTCATACTGCGCATGTGCAGGATGCTTCTGGCGATGTGAGCTGTAGTGAGGATGTGCGCAGCCAGGCCCATCAGGCACAGTGGCTGTCAAATTGTAACTCATCGGTGAAGAAACAGAGCTGTGGCGGTGGACCGGAGAATCATATGGTAATGGTGTGGCGTTTTTTGACATAAAACAGTTATTTTCAATTTGATTGCTATAATATCAATAGGGGTTATCTGCAAATCAGTAGTGATGATAGAACAGTTCTTCAGGAGAACAGTTCCTGGCAAACTTCCGCCATTCACCCATTCACCGCAGACATGAACAGTATGGACCATTTGCAAAGAAGCAGGTTATTTTGGTGTGTGCTATAACCCGTACTGTACCTGACCTGGGTGCCGCCATATACATAATATTATTATGTATATGGCTGCGCAAGGGTGATTTGGGGCTCTGGCGATTGCCGGCCCCTGAATTACTTCTCCCCCCAAGTTGCTTCGGACTAATAATAAACACTGCCCAGAATTTGTGTGGCAGCAGGATGAGACGTCATTCGGCTGACCTTGAGTCAAAATGATGGGCAGCAAAAATCCATGTACGCACACCCTCTACTTTCCTATAGGGACATCTTTTTACCCTTCACTTTGTCCTGCAAAACTGTATTTTTTTTTGCAGAAAAGAATGATTTCACAAGATGTTCTTACATATCTCTACTGTAACAACCCTCTTTGGCACTGTTTTTGGAGAAATGGTTACTCTTTCCAAAACTTGTATGCATTTTGCCACAATTTTCACAAAACAAGAGCAAATGCAGGGCAATTCTTGAAGTCCTTAAAGAGAACCTGAAAATAAAAAGTCAAAATAACCATACACAGGTCATACTTACCTCCTGTGTAGTCTACTACTCAATCTCTTTCCCCTCTGCTGCATCTAATTTGTCCACTGTGAGCAATTGAATTCTTCGTCCTCCATTTTAAAAATGGCCATTTCCCCATAACAGCTTCCTGGTCAGCACACTGTTAAACTGTAATACCCACTTGAGTCACAGGAAAACATGGACATTACCTTGCACATTCAGTTGTAACTGACAGCTGCTGCTGATATTTAACTGACCACAACTGGTATATTTCAGTTCTGACAAAATCTTGACAGAACTGGAAGAGATCACTGTAAGAAAAAAATGGCGAGCCTCTGAGAGGAACTGACGGTGAGGTTAGTATGTAATATTGATTTGCAGCTACGTCATGTTTTTATTTTAAATTAACTTCAATTAAAAAAAAAATATTTTTTGCTTCATGTTCCCTTTAATGAGGTCTATATTAATGATTTGAACACTTATAACTCTTGGTTTTTCTGCAGTAAGCAACAAAAGAAAAAAGTAAAGACACATGTATGGAGGGCCTTTATAGAACCCATAGGCACATTTTTTTTTCTTTACCACAGACAAGACTAATTTTCTGAGTTTGCACCTTTTTTCCTGAACTAAAACAGCTAATCCAAGCTGCATAAAATAATTAAATTTCCATGTTCCTTGTTTTTTTCCCAAATATAAAATTAGATGTGCTGTATGAATTTTCAAAAACGTTGATGCAATGTTTAATTTACTGACAACCAGCACAGTCACATGACCCAGTAGACATCATGTTTAAAAAAAATGTTTTCCTTCAGCCACCGGAGATATTAGTTTGGCTTTAGGATGGATCTTTTGAATGTCAGCTGTGTATTCTGTGCTATTGAACCAGCATGCTTCCTCACTAAATCTGACTTGCCCCGGCAAACACAGGTACTTCTCTGAGAATTGCCAGCATGACGACAAGTCTACTTGTTTCACCTCTCCGTCTAGCACCAAAAAATGTTGACCTCTCAGGTCATGATGTAAGACATGTGTGGAGGAAACAGGTGTCCCCAGTGATACTACTGGAAAAACTACCTGGATTTTTCCATTGGTAGAAACTAAGGAATTAGCGGTGCATAAAGAATTGTCGCACCCTTTCCACCTGTTTACCCAGACATCTCGGTGCCTCCATGCAAAAGATCTTTCCCCTGGAAAATCGATAAATCTCCTTGTCAAGTCTCAGTTGTAAAAGAGTTTTACCTTCTGATAAGGCTTGAGCCATTATCTTAAAATCTGCTGTTAACTCGGTCTGCATAGACAGGCATGCTGTTTCCCATGCAGTACCCCTAGCATGTGCAATCAAGTTCTGAAGAATTATTTGAATGTTCATTTGAGTGTACCCCTGAACTTTATATGTGTTGTGCGTTAACTTTTCCAAAACCAAGTTCAGATGATGTTGGGTACCCACATTCTGTTGTCCCAATGTGCCTAATTGTTGAATGACCTCTGTCACACCTTCTATGTCTACACTGTTTGCTACACCCATCCCAGCACCCATGCCTCCCAAGATTGTATCTGCTAAGTCCCAGGACCTTCTCCTGGCTACACTATTCCCTGTGGAATGGGCCCATGACATAAAAGCCTGTACCAGGGTGGTAGCGATAGTGCTGCAGTTAGGGTAGATATTAGATATTACCCACTCTTCTAAGTTAATCTGCCAACTGATCAATTGAAGCTATCCATGATAACTGGAGTCGCCCTCAGTTGATTTAGCTAAAAAGGGCCACTTTTTACAACTTGATGTGTTCGGAGTCGTGGGAACCCCCACTTTTACCATCACGGTTTCCCTTCTTATCATGCAAGATCTATTTGGACCTTTAAACTCTAGGGACTGTGTCATGCAAAAACCGTATGTTCATGGTCCTTCATCCTCACGGACTAAGGGCGCTATTTTTAAACTCCGTCATTCTAGTTCCATCACCCTTCCATCATAGAGAGTCCCTGGGGTGCTACCTGATGTATCCCAGGATTCTACCTCTCTACTCCAAAAAGTCCCCTAATCCATTAAACTCACGTCCCATGCTAACCCTTGTGGCCCTCCCCAGAAGAATACTGTTGGTACTGTTTGTTCTGGGAAATTGATTAGCATCTCAATGACAAAAGATGTTCCCAACTGTCCTGATTGGACCTTTGCCCCCCCCTTATGTCCTGAGGCAAAATGCGCACTTTAGGTCGGGAAGAATGTACTCTCTGCAATCTTTCAATTAAGAGTACCTCCTCACTTACCCATCTAGAATGAGGATACATGGTTAAATATGGATTGTGTAGGATTGTCTCGTATGGTGAACCATGTAGTTAGGATGGTGTTACCTGTGTTGACTCTCCCTTCCTCGGGATCGCTCTCCCCACCCTCTTGGTTACCTGAAACTGTGACTGGATCTCGATTCTTACGACTTGTTCCAAGAACCGAAACCCTTCTGCTTTCCAGCCTTTGTGTATATATAGTTGTTTTAGGGACACCCTCTGTTGGCCACTCTAGACTGTGGTGTGGTTCCTCACTTCACTTCTGAAGGAGAAGGGACGTTTACATTTACTGCCCGTTCCTCTCCAGTATAGAAGAACCCCACTCCGAAGCACCAAGACAAGGTGATCCTGCAACACACTCCACTTTTTGCATGTACCCATTGTATTTCAATGTACCTTTTAACAGGACTTCGGTTTGGTGCGTTGGTTCCGGGAGTGTGACAATCCAGAGCAGATTTAAGCTGCCATGCACATCACACTTCCAGCACACCTGACCCTTCAAACCTTTCACCATAATTGTGCCATTAAATTTGTTTCCACCTAGCACTAGTGATTTTTTTCTCCTTCCCTATTCGGTCCATTCGGAACAATCAGCAGGAAGTGCAAAAGGATCAGTACCTTTTCCTCCAAACATTAACATGCTTGGGCCTTGTGTTCTCATTAACCCCTTATTGTTCATGAGAATGTCCTCTCCTCAGTCTCCTAGGACGAAATGGCAACCTAGGATTACCATCAGCACGGTACTCTTCATTATGAGAGCACCTCTTTGGGAAAGAAAAACATTAGCAATTTGAATTATGCTTTGCTCAGTCAGTTTTTTTAGTCTCTTTCTGACTTCGAAAATCTCGCTGTTCTCCAAACCAGGATTGACCTTTGGAAACTTTTGCTTATCTGAATGACATGTCTGTCTCTGTCTCTGCTGCCAGCACCTCAGCTTTCTCGATTCCATATTGCTAAACTCCTGAAACCGAAATACAAACAAATCAATTCTTATTAATGATTTGGGTTTCGCCCTTCGGGCTTTTGCTCTGTACGCCTTAGATTGATCAATATATACCATAATTGATCACGTTTCTTTATAGTTCTCTTGAGCTTTATTTACTCTTTTTGATAGAATGGAGCTACACTCCTCTCCACTACCTTATGTACAATGTCATAAGTACTTACCTTTTTAAAATATGCTCCCACGGACTTCACTTTTGGAAGCTCTTACCTCATCCCCCCGTACATACTCGGCCACAGTATGTACTGAGTACGGATGCCACACTCTTGTTGCTGCTACCTGCAGACTGCTTTTCAGCTGAGCTTGCAATGCTCTTACCCATTTTTGTTTACTTATCTAGAACTTCATTGATCACAACCAGCTCTGCTTGAAGTCCTGTTTGTTGTACCCTCTGACCAATGTTTGCAAATGCTACTACCTCTATACTTGCCCAAAAAATGGCTACCTCCCTGTCGGAAGGTGTGCTTTCTTTGCACTTTAACTACAAAGGGTTCAGGCTGCTTCGTATGCCTGCATGAGAATCACTGAATGCCCACTAGGTAGGTAGTCCTATGGTAAACATTATACTGATACACTGTCACTCTGTAAATGGAAACTCCTTGCATCTTTTTAATTGCCCCTTGAACTGCTTTCAGTTCTGTTCTTTGTGCTAAACTTGGTAAGAGCTGGAAAAGATATATTTGACCAATTAGTGAAAAAAACATACAAAACTGCCAAGCATTGACCTCTTTGTCAATCTCTGGCCCTGTCCACGACAAAAACCAAAAACAACGTGTACTGTACCACCTCCTGTACAACCTTATGTACTGTTCCCCCCCCTTTACTTTTGGGAACTCCTGTTGCACCATTGTTTATGGTGCTTCACTTAAAGGAATAATCCCTTAAGTAACCCTCTCCAGATACCACCCTGATCCGCTCTTGCCAATCATTATCAGGGGAATATCTGACATCTATGTGTCTCCATGTACCTTTCTTGAAAACACTTCCTATGACCTCAGTAACTATGATTGTCTTATAGCAACTGCTTGTTTCACATATTCTGGCATTCTTTTTCCCCGTGACCAGACTCTGGAAAAATAAACTGGATCCCTGGCCCCCAGGCCCCCACCCTCGCTGACATAATGCTAGTTTGCCAGCTTCTATGGGCATTGAGGGCGCGCCCTTTTCGTGGGCTCTTCCAGCACCCCCCTCCACCTACGTGAACTTCACATGTCACAAATGTTGGGGCGGCCGTTCCCTGAACTGTGTCACCATCTTGGAAACTGGAACCTGACAGACATTGGTCTTAATGCAAACCTTAGACAAAAAACAATGCAAACACATTGACATTTTTACAATATGATTTACCCTGCAGGACATCTTGCAATCCCACGCCATGTTCAGACACACAAATCCTGCATCTTCAAACTTCGCCCAAACTCACAGACAGATACACGTAATCCTGCATCCAATCCATCATACAGCTTCAAACACAACTCCATGACAGACATCCATCCATACATCCCTCCCCCCTGTAGAATGGCACAGGGGTGTGCAGATACACAATACAGCAATACTCTATCTACACACATACAGTCAAAAAAACAACTGCTATCCCTTTTAAGGAAAAACAGCAGATATTGAAACTAAAACCATTCAGCAAACTTTCATACACCCAGGCATAGTCATCTTTCACTCACCAACTCAAGTATAACAATGCCTTCTCGCATACTACACAGAAACAACTGCAAACCACAAGATACCGCTGAAAAAAAAATCACATACTCTGCATAAGCTGCAAACTCCCACACTTGAACTGAGCTGCTGTGCTAAATACTCGTGGGAGGGGATAAGGACTTTGCAGCCAAAAAACAAACAAAACCAAAACAGAGCACAGAATGCATTATAAAAAACTTGTATATCAACAAACAAATAAAAACTTGCCTGAACATTCCGATGTACCTCGAATGACAGTTCATATAGCTGTGGCAGATATTTCTCATGAATTTCTGAACGCCCCTGGAGCTCTGAGACCTCTCTCAGTGGATCCATGTGTTCCCCTCACGGCAATCTGCCTGGCAGCGCCCGGGATTGCTCCTCCTCTGAATCCTGTTTTGGCACTAACCGTGTGTATGGCACAGTTTGTGACATCCTAGAGATTCGCCGCTGTATTACTCGAACTTCTTTCCATGCTCCGGGCTCCTTGCAACCCGCACTCACTTATCTTTCTTGATAAGCCTTCCATCGTCTTCTCCGCTTTTTCTGCTGTGAAAGTCCTTGACAGACTGATATCTCTGGTCCTGGACCTTTTCTGCTTTTTTCTGTGAGACAGCACCGGGTTTCACAGCACCAATTGTAATAAATATTTGTTGGTTGCTATTGGCAACAACACTACACCTTCATTCGGCACCATATCACAGGAAGTGTGATATCTTGACACTCATCACAGCAAACAGCATAGGAGATAGAACGTCTTAGATGTCATCAAAGGTTTCAGAGTTTATTTGTAAAACAAATAAACAGATGTGTTCATCAGCAATCTTATATCTTCATTACATGTTACCTCCCTCGGCAAAGCAAACAGTCTGTAGAATCGTATGTGTTTCATGCATACTTGGTCTATCCCTAATGACGAGAGACCAGGCTTTCTCTTTGTTACATCTATGCTAGTTGCACTTATATATACAGCATACAGATAATGTAGAAGGAAAGTAGAAACAGGAGTGAGAAGTAAAGTCAAAGTAAGAAGTCCCCTCCGGAGCCCATGTTGGCTATTCTTATACTAACCTCTAAAGAGTTAAATGTGACATCCTCCCGCAGGGATGATCCAGTCCCCATTGCATGCAATTGGCTGATAATAGCATGTGATGGATGACCCTATCTGCACCTGCTCCAATGGGACAAGCCAAATATGGCGTTTCCTCTACTTGTACCCAGAAATTAGGTAAAATGTTCCCTGGCTATTGTTTACCTTTAGGGAAAATGAAAACACTCGATGTTTACAGTAAAGGCTGCCTGGATGTCTGTACATCATGGACAGATAAGCACTCTGGCCTTGTGTGAGACACAGGACCATGTTCCACACTGCTTCTAGAAATGCTCCTTAAAGGGAGACTGTTTACAAATCAAGTCTTTTAACTAAACTCAGTTAAAGTAACTGAGGCCTAAGAATTAAGCATATCATACTTCAATTCTAACAATGTTCACATTTGCAATCTAGTACAGCTATACCAGGAAGATACCTTCAGATTCTCCATAGCACCTTTTGGCGAAGCCAATCATTATATAGTTTATATCAGGAAAAGCTCTTTAGTGATACTGTAAAATATAAATTACTTATCAGTAAAGTGTTGCATCTTGCAGGGTTCTCTGAAACAGTAGGAGAAGAAGAAGCAGTCTAATAACACCATTCAAAAGAACAGCAATAAAGGAAACATATCATAATTCACCTCTAATATCTACAAGTTAGACATCACAGTCTATTAAAGAAAACCATCACTAAAAACACATCATAGAAACCTGGGACAGAAGTAAAATTCAAGAAAAAAAACAAGAAAAATATGACTACTAGGAGGAGGAGAGAGATAGTGGATAAATAAAATGTCTAACTGGTTAGAAGTTTTAGGAATTTGCATTCTATGACATGCTCTACAAATGACATAGAGAGTTTTTCACTGCTCATAACTTGCACCTCTGATACATCTTTACCACAACTGTCACTGAGAATTATGTCATTCCCCGGCTCAGAAGTAATGTGATCTGACGGTTCACACAGAAAGTCATAGTTTGTCTTCATCTATTGAAATGGGAATACCTACATCTATGTCCATAAAATGATCTATCACAACTCCATGTACACTAGTAGTCATTGTTAATGTTATATGGACATTAGACATCTTGATGATTTGTCCTCTTACGTGTCTCAAGGCAAGGAAAACTAACAAAATATAAACATGCTACTAAGGTATATTGACAAAATAGAATAGGATAGAGAAGCTTAGAACATGATATCTTGATATGTCCAACATTGTACTGTATATACAAGTTTGCAAGTAACAATAGCTGATACTTACTATTTAAGTCTTGAACAGTGTAGGAACATTTGGAAGAAAGTACCATTCTTTGCACCCACATTTTGCATGGAAGTAATTTTAAATTACCTGTAGGAACTTTGTTGGATTTGTATAGACACGGAACACAAGAATTTCAAGTAGCTGTAAAATTTCCTGAAAAACAGAGCATATTTTTCAGACTATAAGATGCTCCGGATCAAAGGACATACCTAGATTTAGAGGACAACAATCTGGGAAAAACATTATACTAAATCTTTTGTGTCTATGGTGCAGGGGTGTCTTGTGGATCTTCTTCCCCTAAGCTCCCGAGTGCAGTGGCCTGAGGTAGGGATTAGATTGTAAGCTCCTGAGGACAATGATTAGGCAGGAAGATACTGGATAATGAAAGGCATACATGGCTTCATGGCAGCTGTGAAGCACTGCACTACTTTATTGTGCTGAACCTAAATGAAGATCCACAACTTTATTCAAAGCCAATATAGGAAATACACCAAGACAATAGCCAAACAAACTTAACATTTTCATTAAATCATCCAGGACAATACATTCCAGTAAAGAAAATCTCCAGTTCTTTGAATCAACAAGTTAAGATATTTTTTTTGTCAAATGCTGTTATTTTTAGTAAACACTATTCTGACCACAGGGACAGCATTACCTATGCAATTGCAATATGCTCCTCCTTCCATTCCGTCTATTGACAACATGGTGCAGCTGGGATGATTAGCATAACTCAGCCTCCCGGAGTGGCTATGTTGCTCTAAGTACACCAGCAGCCTGCACCTCACTGTCTTTCCCCTCAGAAGATCATCTTCACCCCGTCATCTGTCCCGGATGCAGCGGCTATATAAACAACGTGGGCGTTCTTCTGTAGTGTGTAGCTGCTGGATGAGTGGAACAGCGGCTTTGATCTCTATACACACGAGGGCACTCTTCTGTACTGTTGCTTGATGACCTCATTATCAAGCTACAGTATGCTTGAGCGGCCATGTGTGTATAGAGATAAAAGCCGCTGTTCCCGCTCATCAAGCTACACACTACAGAAGAACGCCCGCGTTGTTTATAGAGCTGCTGCATCCGGGACAGATGACAGGGTGATGCTGATCTTCTGAGGGGAAAGATGGTGAGGTGACGCTGATCTGTGCAGGCTGCAGGCTGCCCGTGTATTTAGAGCAACATAGCCACTCCGGGAGGGCGAGTTATGCTAATCATCTGCAGGCTGCACCATGTCAAGAGGAGGGGTAGAGCCGAGCTTAGCCAGGGGAAATTGCGGCCAGTACAAATGAGCGGGGGTATATGTATTCAATGTAGGAGGGAAGGAGGGGAGCCCAGGGGCCGCTAGACTGCCAGGGATTTAGGGGAGCTTTATGGTCACATTCGCACCATAAGACACACCAACATTTCCCCCCTCTTTTTGGGGGGAAAAAAGTACGTCTTATGGTCTGGAAAATACAGTAATTCTATTTCTGAAACTTGTCCTTTTTTTTTCAAAACAAACCTCTCTGTGTTTTCTGACGAACTTTCTCACTGTCACATGCTTCGTAGCCTTATTAATATTAGTTATTCTAAGACAAATGTATTTTTGTCTGCATGTTCTTATGAATTATGTTAGGAGAAAGCAAATAGCATTTACAAACAATTAAATAAGTGGTTATATCTGAGCAAAAATGGACCTACACAGTTCATCAGTAAGTTGTCATAAGTGAAGAAAGACAATGAATTTAAAAGAGCAGTGCAGTGACACTGACACTTTCTTTATTCATTGTGAAAACAAAGCTCTACTAATATACAATATTCTAGTAATCTGCCCACCAACAACAGCAATGTGAAAGGTGAAATTGGTACAAACCATAGCTGCATGTTTATAAAATTTTGGGAAAAATGTTTTTAATCTTAAAGGAAAACTATCGATTCACATATTTTTTTTTCAATTGACACAGGAATTGTTTGGGAAGTGCTGCTAAGTACTGGTGTATACATTTTAGTAGCAACTTCTTTGTTTACTGTTAGCAAAATACTTTCAAACTTTACTGACGCCAAAACTGACGGCTGACTGAGCCATGAGGAGAGGGAAAATTCCCCTCACACTTGATCAGTTAACTCTATGTGTAGCTCTGTGTGTGACAGAGAGAACAGCTGCAGATCCTGTGTCCTGTGTTTCTGACTGAAGTGTCTGAAGAGAGCAGAGGAAATGTAACTAATTGTCACAGCTTTTCATACTGTTTTTGCTTTCAGAGTTTGATATGTTTGATATTTGCTTTCTGTAGTCTGATATGCAACTCTGGCTGTGCATTGAAGCAGACACCCCTTCTGCAATAGATTTGTACCAATATAGCTAAATCCTACCCTCAATAAATTACAGTTTTTGCCTCTGATATTTAACATGAAAAGTAGGAAAATGTTTACACAGCTACTTAGACATTATTTGCACACTGTCATTTTAGAACACTTGGGTATCGATAGTATTCCTTTAATTTTTTGCTGTGGTTCTCAAAACCATTTCACTTTTTTTTTCAATTTTCAATACTCAATTACTGTAAGCATCCTTAAGAAGAAAAAAGAAGCTCCACTAAAATGCAAAAACCGGTTGAGGTAAATTTTACACTTGCCAGTGTGGAAAACGCATGTATTTTTCTGCAAGAGATTTTTCAGACATTGTGCACTTTTGTCTGAATTTAAATGCGCACATTTTTCCACAGTGGCAAACTGTCAGTGAGAAAATGTACACTGAGAGCAATCTTATGGTGCACTTGAGTGCATTTAAGTGTGAACAATACCATTGACTTACATTGGTTTTAAGTTGTAATGTGAATTTGTAAGTGGGAACATGCAAGCGATCTTTGAAATGTGAACCCTGCCTGAAAAAAGAAAGAAAGAAAGATAAACCATTTTTAATATGGTATTTGCTAAATGTATCCTGTTTTGTAGTGGTGGTGGTGAGGGGGGGGGGGGGGTAGGTGAACAGGCTAGTTTTTTTTATGATTATATTCATATAACAGAGACTGAATAAAAATTAACAGTTTAAAACATAGCAGGTATTTGCATTCCCACCACTGACAAAAAAAAACAATAAAAGTGAAGAATTGTTGTTTTTTTTCAGAACTTTATATGGGTAGCAGTAGAGTGTTGTACCATGTTAGCCATTAGTAAAAGCAAAGCATTTTGGATCAGGATACTTTCATTCTAATTAAAAACTTTCATCTTTATATAGGATCATGCTCAGATCTTCATATATTATGGATTATGCTGATCCAGTAAGGAAACTTAAAAATATCCCTAAAAGTTTTCTGGACAGTTAAATGGTCTTGGCCTGAATTCACTAAGCTTATCTCCTGTCTTTAATAATGTTTCTAGAGTTATCACCATGGTGATGAGGCATGTAGTATTCAGGATTCAGGAAACATTTTACTTCAGGCAAACCTAAAGTTAACTTTTCTGTCTTTAAGTTAACTCTTCAATCCTTAAAGGGAACCTGAACTGAGTAAAATTATTTAAAATAAATGCATGATGTAGCTGCAAATTAATTTTACATACTTACCTCGCCGTCAGTTCCAATCAGAAGCTCGCCATTTTCTTCTTACTGATCCCTTCTAGTTCTGACAATATTTTGTCAGAACTGAAATATACCAGTTGTGGTCAGTTGTATATCAGCAGCTGTCAGTTACAACTGAATGTGCAAGGTAATGTCCATGTTTCCCTATGGCTCAAGTGAGAGATATTACAGTTTAACAGTGTGCTGACCAGGAAGCGGTTATGGGGTAATGACCATTTTCAGAATGGAGGATAGAGAATGTCATTGAACATAGTGGACAAACATGACGCAGGAGAGGAGAAAGAGATTGAGGAGTAGACTACACGGGAGGTAAGTATGACTTGTTTATGTTTATTTTGACTTTTAATTTTCAGTTCTGGTTCTCTTTAAAATAACTCCAGAATTCTAAAGTTGAAGACTAGAGATGTAGCGAACAGTTCACCGATGAACGGTTCCAGGCGAACTTTGGTGGTTCGCGTTCGCCTGCACCAGGCGAACTTTTGCAGAAGTTCGATTTGCCCCATAATGTACTATGAGGGTCAACTTTGACCCTCTGCATCACAGTCAGCAGGCATATTGTAGCCATTCAGCCCCCCCCCCCCTTATATAAGGCAGGCTCGCCTGCCATTACACTTACTCGTGTGCCTGCTAGAGACAGACTAGGGACAGCTGCTGCAGACTTGTTCTACTAGGGACAGATTAGTTAGGTTCTTGGCTGCTTAGCTTGCTCCTGGCTGATTATTATTGCTTTTATGCACCCCTCAACAGTTCTTTTCAGAGCTAATCCTGTACTTTTTTTTTCTGTGTGTCAAACTGACACTTTTGTTGCATGCACAGCCTTGCTAATTCATAGTGTGTGTGCCACTGCCAGCAGCCCAGCACATTCAGTGACTACCTGTGTGTGTGTCAGGGAGCTGCACATTGTACTACCCAGTACTGCATATACCCAGTACCTGTTGTGTTTACTTAACCCACCTCATCACTGCATATACCTAGCTTTGTGTTAAGTGAACCCAGCTCACTGCATCTAACTACCTGTTGTGTTGAGTGAACCCAGCTCACTGTATCTAACTACCTGTTGTGTTGAGTGAACCCACCTCACTGCATATAACTACCTTTACTGTTCAGTGAACCCACCTCACTGCATCTAACTACCTGTTGTGTTGAGTGAACACACCTCACTGCATATAACTACCATTATTGTTCAGTGAACCCAGCTCACTGCATCTAACTACCTGTTGTGTTGAGTGAACCCACCTCACTGCATCTAACTACCTTTACTGTTCAGTGAACCCACCTCACTGCATATAACTAACTACCTGTTGTGTTCTGTGAACCCACCTCACTGCATATAACTACCTTTACTGTTGAGTGAACCCACCTCACTGCATCTAACTACCTGTTGTGTTGAGTGAACCCAGCTCACTGCATCTAACTACCTGTTGTGTTGAGTGTGAACCCACCTCACTGCATATAACTACCTTTACTGTTGAGTGAACACACCTCACTGCATCTTATTACCTGTTGTGTTCAGTGAACCCAGCTCACTGCATCTAACTACCTTTACTGTTCAGTGAACCCAGCTCACTGCATCTAACTACCTGTTGTGTTCAGTGAACCCAGCTCACTGCATCTAATTACCTTTACTGTTCAGTGAACCCACCTCACTGCATCTAACTACCTTTACTGTTCAGTGAACCCACCTCACTGCATATAACTACCTGTTGTGTTGAGTGAACCCAGCTCACTGCATATACCTAGCATCCCCCCGAGATGGACAAAATGGAAAAAACAGATAGAGGAAGAGGTAGAGGCAGACCCAGAGGAAGGCCACCAGGCACCGGCAGGTCTGTGCGAGGTGGTGTTGCTGTGATTTCATGCGGACCTGGCCCAAAATACAGTGCTCAGAAGAAGGCACATGCCATCACTTCCCAAAGCTGTGAGGACGTGCTTGAGTATTTAACACAGAACACCTCATCTCCCGCAACCACCAGCGCTACAACAAGCACCACATCCGCTGCATTTGACACTTCGCAGTAGTTATTTGGTGGTGGGGAAATCACTGATTCACAGCCATACTGCAACAACAAGAAGAAGGCACAGGTACACCACCTCATACGTCTGAGTTAGGTGGCGATAGTATGGTTGTAACGTGTGAGGAGGGGGATAAAGAACCACCTGAAGTTGGTGCAGTTCAGAAGGTGTCTGAGGAAAGTGAAGCTGGGCAGGAGGATTATGATGACGATTATACGGATGTCACGTATGTTCCCAGTAGAGGAGATGACCAGGGGGACAGTTTGGAGGGGGAGTCAGAGAGGAGTAGGAGGAGACGACTCCATGATAGAAGCAGAGGGAGCTCATCCTCAGAAACAGCTGGGGGCAGTGTCTGGCGCCATGTATCGCCAGCTATGGACAGCCAGCCAACATGCCCTTCAACGTCAGCTGCTGATGCCACCATAGCGCCATCACCCCAGGGGGGCTCAGCGGTTTGGAAATTTTTTAACATGTGTGTCTCAGATCGGAGCAAAGCCATCTGTTCTCTCTGCCAGCAAAAATTGAGCCATGGAAAGGCCAACTCTCACGTAGGGACAAGTGCCTTACAAAGGCACAAACAGCTATGGAAAGAACACTTGAGGAAAAGCAGCACCCAAAAGACAAGCCACCCTCCTTCTCCTCTTACTCCTTCAGGTGCATCGTCTTCATCCGCTTTCTCCCTTGCACCTTCACAGCCACCCTCCTCCACACCGCCTCTTCCCTTGAGCGGTTCCTTCTCCTCTGCCCACAGCAGTACCCAGCTGTCTGTGAAGGAAGTATTTGAGCGTAAGAAGCAAATGTCTGCCAGTCACCCTCTTGCCCGGCGTCTGACAGCTGGCGTGGCGGAACTATTAGCTCGCCAGCTATTACCATACAAGCTGGTGGAGTCAGAGGCTTTCTGTAAGTTTGTGGCCATTGGTACACTGCAGTGGAAGATACCAGGCCGCAATTATTTTTCACAAAAGGCCATACCCAAACTGTACCGTGCAGTTGAGAGGCAAGTGGTGTCATCTATTGCGAAGTCAGTTGGGTCAAGGGTCCACCTGACCACGGATGCCTGGTCTGCCAAGCAAGGGCAGGGCCGCTACATTATGTACACAACCTGGTGACCGATGGCAGCAAGCAGGGAGTACGTGGCTGCACAGCGGACCGACTTGTCACACCTCCGCGGCTTGCAGGCAGGCCTCCAGCCACCTCCTCTCTGCCTGCTACCACCTCTTCGCTGTCATCATCCTCCTCCTCCTCCTTGGCTGGTGCCGCGATCTCCTCTCTAGCTACACAGCCCCCCGCACCCCACTGGAGCAGCTCTCCTGGCTGCTCTTAACAAACAGGTGGAGCAATGGCTGACCCCGCACAAGCTTGAGATCGGCAACGTGGTGTGTGACAACGGCAGCAATCTCATTTCCGCGTTGAATTTGGGAAAGCTGACACATGTACCCTGCATGGCACATGTGCTGAATCTGGTCGTGCAAAAATTTGTGTCCAAGTACCCAGGCTTAGAGGATGTCCTGAAGCAGGCCAGGAAGTTGTGTGGGCATTTCAGGCACTCTTACACGGCCATGGCACGATTTGCGGACATTCAGCGTAGAAACAACTTGCCGGTGAGACGCCTGATTTGCGATAGCCGACTCGCTGGAATTCCACCCTGCTGATGTTCTCTCGCCTGCTAGACCAGGAGAAAGCTGTCACCCAGTACCTGTATAATTACAGTACAAGGACACAATCTGGGAGGATGGGGATGTTGTGGCCCGACAACTGGACACTGATGCGAAATGCATGCAGGGTCATGGAGCCCTTTGAGGAGGTGACCAAACTGGTGAGTCGCGCTGAGGGCACCATCAGCGACTTGATCCCCTACGCCTACTTCCTGGAGCGTGCCGTGCGTAGAGTGGTGGATACAGCTGTGGAGGAGCGTGAACGAGAACAACATGTAAAGACAAATAGAAAAACGAGAGCCCCAATAGTGTATTATTGTTATTGCCTTATGGGAGAAACTGAAAGGAAATATACTCACAAGTGTAGGTTGCCGACCTAGGCAACCACTGTTTTCGCACTGTTTGTGGAGTAAGAATAAAACTGTTTCCTTTATGTGAATCAGTGCGATTTGTCATTTTTTTGGGGAGGTGTATCATACAGCACCCCCCATTTTGATACATTTTAAGTATAGTGTTTTTAATCTTGGGGCGCCTCTGTGATCTTTTGTGAACGAGAACAGTTACAGCAGCAGGAGTCGTGGGAGCGATTTACATTCGAACCCGATGTTTCCACAACACCTGCAGCAGCACAGAGGGGGGAGGAGGAGGAGGAAGAAGAGGAGTCGTGTGGGGAAGGAGAGGAGTCAGAATCTGATGATGATGATGAGGAAGGTGTTTCTGTGGAGCAGGAACAGGCGGCGGAAGAAGAACAACCATGGCAGCTGTCACAGGGGGCTTCTGCTGCTCCACGTTCCCGTGGTATTGTTCGTGGCTGGGGGGAGGAAGAGGAGTTGCGTCCCGTCACTGAGGAAGAGCAAGAGGAGATAGAGAGTACGTCTGCATCCAGCTTTGTGCAGATGTCCTCTTTCATGTTGTCCAGCCTGTTGAGGGACCCCCGTATCAAAAAACTCAAGGTGAATGACCTGTACTGGGTGGCCACGCTACTAGACCCTCGGTACAATGTAAAGAAGTCAAAATCCGCACAATGTCTCCAAGAATCCAAAATTTATTCAGGACGTTTCCCAATCATAAAAAAGCGAGTACTTGGACTAAAGTAGGCACAAAGTGGCGGACCTGTTACCAACTCAACACAAGGTGGAAAGGATGCAGCACTTGCAGAACAAGCTGTCAATGATGCTTTACAATGCGTTTAAGGGTGATGTGGCTGCAACACCTTGCAGAAAAAGAGAAAGCCATCTAGGGCACTATATCAAAGTAATAAACTCCACAATGTCTCCAAATCAAGTCATAAATCTTTATTTTAACAAGCCGGTTCACAAGAATAAAAACAATTAAAAAATCTCTGTAAAAAGCTCCCAGAGGCTACCAATGTAATGGATAGATAATCCCACTGTTGCACAAATAACTTGGTACATATACATCAATTAAATAAATACCATACAGGTATAAGCAGATGCTGTTTGTGCAGAATGTATAAAGTGCTTGAAGTGCAAAGGGAAAGTGCAGATGCTATAAATCTGGATATTAAACATATAATAAACAACAAATACAAGTAATGTAAACAACAGTGTCTGCAAAAAAGTGTCAGTGCATAAGAGGTAGACACGTGTGTGCATGCCCACACCCATCAAAACAAAACAATGGGTGTGCGCATACACACAGGACACCAAAACCAAATGGAATATAGTGCTAGTGAACGTTGAAAAAACAAACAGAGTCCCTATCTATACAGTGCATTTCGGAAGCATCAAAGTATTAAAATCAAACATGGACAGTGCTGTGCCCAGTGAAAAGCATCCGCTTACCAGTAGATTGACCGTGGGAAGCCTTCACTGAGTATCTGTCCAGAAGTAAAAATATTTTTTGAATTGGTGGGTAGTGATCTGGAATCACTTGATAGACAGAGATTGAGAGGATTGGAAAATTTAACGGTCCTAGAGAGACAGGCCCTAAAATCTTTGAAGCAAAGGAAAGATATCCTAATAAAAGAGGCCGACAAGGGCGGAAACATTGTGATATGGACCCTGGACAAATATCTCAAGGAAGCTAGCAAACAACTCAATAACCCTGATTATTATGGCAAACTACGGGGTGATCCTACAAAGAGGTGTCAA
Organism: Hyperolius riggenbachi; assembly: GCF_040937935.1. NCBI lineage: Eukaryota > Metazoa > Chordata > Amphibia > Anura > Hyperoliidae > Hyperolius > Hyperolius riggenbachi. Next base: position 188,916,168 of record NC_090647.1, on the reverse strand, counting down.
GAGAGATTGAAAGTGATTTTGGATGAGGGCATATTTGGGGGTACGATCAATGAGAGAGAAAAGAAATTTTTATGGGTTGAAAAACCCGTTACCCCAACTTTTTACATGCTCCCCAAAGTACACAAATGTTTGGAGGAGCCACCAGGCAGGCCCATTATTTCGGGGATTGGCAGTTTAAACGAACGCTGTAGTCAATTTATTGACTATTACTTGCAGCCCCATGTTCAGGGCTTGGAGTCATACATCAAGGATACGGGAGATCTTTTGAGACGGATAGATGGTTTGGAGATACAGGAGGATGTGCTTTTTGTGACTTGTGATGTGGAATCTCTATATTCTAACATCAACCATGAGGATGGTCTCAGGGCAGTGAAATATTTTTTGGAGATGGGGAGTTGTACCACAAGGGATCAGCAGAGCCTCATTTTACAGCTTTTGGATTTTATTATGAAAAATAACTTTTTTCTGTTTGATGATACGTATTACATACAGAGAAGGGGGGTGGCCATGGGAATCAAATGTGCCCCCTCAGTGGCCAATCTCTTTTTGGGTTGGTGGGAGAGGGAGGTTGTATGGGCATCGTCGATGGAGGGGTACCATCCCTATATTTTGGGGTGGTATCGCTTCATCGACGATTTGTTCATATTATGGCAGGGACCCCATGAAAAGTGGTCGGAATTTTTGGAGAGACTGAATGACAACAGATTAAACATTAAACTTACCTGTAATGTTTCAGATAAAACTGTGGATTTTTTGGACCTGAGGATCTTCAGGGGAACACAAGGAGCCATACAGACAACAATTTTTCGTAAGCCAACTTCTACCAATAGTCTGTTGGATTTTAGATCTTACCATACGACAAATCTAAAAACAAATATACCCACAGGACAATTCATTCGACTTAAGAGGAACTGCTCAACGACGGAGGATTTTGAACAGGAAAGTAAGGAACTCAAGAGACGTTTTAAGGAGAGAGGCTATCCCAGAAAATGTATAGAAAGAGCACATAGGCGAGCAAGATTTACCCCCAGGGAAGATCTCCTGAACCCAAGACCCAGGAAGGAAACTACGTACACAAGGTTGGTGACACAATACAACACCGGGTGGAGACATATACAGGACATTCTGCGGAAATATTGGCCAATTCTGCAGAGTGATCCGGTAATTAAGCAAAGCATAACACCATACCCGAGTGTGACAGCCAGAAGAGCCCCCACACTTAGGAATCTGCTAAGTAGGAGCCATTTTTGCTCCGAGAGACACCAGGTTGGCATTGTGGGTAACTATAAGTGTGGAAGGTGCTCTGTGTGCCCCATGATGAAAGTGACAAAGAGCTTTCAAAGCAATGTCACTGGCCGAAGGTTTGAAATCAGACAATTTGTGAACTGCCAGTCCACAGGGGTTGTTTATTTAATCGAATGCCCCTGTGGCAAGCAATATGTGGGCCAGACCAAAAACCAATTAAAAACTCGTCTCCAGAAGCATATATCCACCGTCAAATTAGCAGCGAGAGACAGGCGGGAAAATAAGTATATTACGACAGTGGCCGAACACGCATTGGACTTTCATGGCGGTTCACTTAACGGGTGGTTTTTCATGGGTCTGGAAAAGATCTCGATGAATAATAGAGGAGGGGATATTACTATACGACTCCTCAGGAGTGAACTAAGATGGATTCACAGGCTGAGGAGTCAGCAACCTAGGGGTCTGAATGAGGACACTAGTTTCGGATGTTTTCTAGGTAGACACTAGAATCTACATGTATACATTTATGCCCAATAATGATTTTTTCTTTCATGTGCTTTTGTCCTCTTTTTAGTATATTGACAACATCTCCCAATTAGAAAGGGTTCATGGATCAATACAAGGTTGGTGAGTGGCTATATGTGGGGATATGTGTTCCTTATCACGCATATACGTGGGTGTGTTTCCATACACATATATATATTTTTTCCACATCCACGTTTTTTGTGGGGTGTTTGGTCTATGTATGGTCACCCGGTGTCCCGAATTATCATGGTCGGGGTATGGCCGCCTGAAGGTGAGCGGGTGGCAATTTGTTAACATTTAACCCAGGTGGTTTTCATTACACACCGTGTTTTGGTTCTGCGACTGGGGATTTCCTGATTTGTTGGTCTCTGTGTGACTGTCCTCTTTGTTCTGTCCAATTTCATCTGTGTGGGAGGTCCGGGGTGAGCGGATCTCCTTGTCTTTTGTACTCTCTCTCCACATTTGTGCATATAGATACATGCACATGTATGCTTCTGGTTTCCCCTTGGTTTGACATTATGGGCAATTTTGTAAGAATCTGCTGTTCTCTGTCATGTTTGAAGCTGCATTATGTGTGCAATTAATTGAGTCTCGTTTATATCTCTATTTAGATAAATACATGATGTATTATGTAATTACGAGAATGAGAAGAATGAAGACATGAACTATTCTTTGGATTTCCCTATTTCTGGCTGCAGTACCGCTTTTGGCCACATGATGGCGACATTGATTTACTTCTCATGCGATATAGTATTTACTTGTGATCGGAGTTCCGTATGTCATTATTATTGATGTTTAATATATCTGATCATTTGTTATTTTGTTTATGCTGTCATCAAGATGTCCCAAATCAGTTATGAAGGGAGTATTGGTTTTTATTTTGCTGTGTCCCTCACGCATGCGCAAGCTTACAGTAGACTAGTGATTCACCAGCTCACAGATACGTCATTTAGGTCAGGGGGAGTGTGCGCCAATCAGAGCGCACATCCTCCGTGACCAGGAAGTGCGGCCGCACTTCAATACGTAGCGCAGCGAGGGACATAAATAGGAATTAGGCTAGGTTCCTGGTAGCCTCCTCAGAAGCAGCAGGCAGCTGCGAACGCGCAAGGCGTCTCCCCGGGCTTCCCACGGTCAATCTACTGGTAAGCGGATGCTTTTCACTGGGCACAGCACTGTCCATGTTTGATTTTAATACTTTGATGCTTCCGAAATGCACTGTATAGATAGGGACTCTGTTTGTTTTTTCAACGTTCACTAGCACTATATTCCATTTGGTTTTGGTGTCCTGTGTGTATGCGCACACCCATTGTTTTGTTTTGATGGGTGTGGGCATGCACACACGTGTCTACCTCTTATGCACTGACACTTTTTTGCAGACACTGTTGTTTACATTACTTGTATTTGTTGTTTATTATATGTTTAATATCCAGATTTATAGCATCTGCACTTTCCCTTTGCACTTCAAGCACTTTATACATTCTGCACAAACAGCATCTGCTTATACCTGTATGGTATTTATTTAATTGATGTATATGTACCAAGTTATTTGTGCAACAGTGGGATTATCTATCCATTACATTGGTAGCCTCTGGGAGCTTTTTACAGAGATTTTTTAATTGTTTTTATTCTTGTGAACCGGCTTGTTAAAATAAAGATTTATGACTTGATTTGGAGACATTGTGGAGTTTATTACTTTGATATAGTGCCCTAGATGGCTTTCTCTTTTTCTGCAAGGTGTTGTATCTTCTTACTTGATTGCTACAGGGCTTAATTTGGAATGCACAGTAGTGCGAAGTATTTGATAGTGCTCATCTTTGGTTATATGTAAGGGTGATGTGGCTGCACAACGCAATCAAGGTACCACTGGCAGTAACCCTCCTCCTCCCAAGTCCACGCAGGCAAGGACAGGACGCCATGCCCCCCTCCAGGTGTTAGACCACTTGAAACATCTTTTTCATCACTTTTGTGGCCAGCATAATTTTTTCTATTTTTCAAAGTTCGCATCCCATTGAAGTCTATTGCGGTTTGCGAACTTTTCCGAGAACAGAACCTTCCGCAAACCAAAAATCGGAGGTTCACGACATCACTATTAAAGACAGGCTGTTAGTTAACTCTGTGTGAAAATAACTACAGAGGAGGTAACTTATCTACAGAGGAGGTAACTTAACTACAGAGTAATGAAGAGATAAGATAACTCTCTCACTGTGTGGAGGTAAGTTTTCTCTTGCCTTATTATCTCCATCATGATCTTAGTAAATTGAGGCCCTTGTCTGTCAGGGGAGCATAAAATAACTCATATGTAACCTGCCCATAGGAGTGGCTTAGCAGTGAGGTTTTAGGTTTAGCTCTCCTTTAGCTCTGGTGATCACATTGTCTGCTTCCCAAGTTGACAAACACAGAACAATGTAATTAAAATGTATATTTATTATCCACAGTATGACTCTTGGCAGATAATATAAACAAACAGCTTGACACACAATAATATTGGCAATATTTCAATATTACAACATAAAAAAATGAGACCTTTAAAACAGTTTCAGGCTCAGTAACTTCATTCACTATCACTTCTGTCCAGGGCCGGCCTTAGGTTTCACAGCGCCCTGAGCGAAACCGGATTTTGCAGTTTCCCCCAGTGTAGTACCATGGTTGCCCCCAGTGTAGGTAGTATGCTCCCAGTGTAGGTAGTATGCCCCAGTATGCCCCCAGTGTAGGTAGTATGTCCCCAGTGTAGGTAGTTTGCCCCAGTATGCCCCCAGTGTAGGTGGTATGCCCCCAGCGTAGGTAGCATGCCCCAGTGTAGGTAGTTTGCCCCAGTATGCCCCCAGTGTAGGTAGTATGCCCCCAGTGTAGGTAGTATGCCCCAGTATGCCCCCAGTGTAGGTAGTATGCCCCCAATGTAGGTAGTATGCCCCAGTATGCCCCCAGTGTAGGTAGTTTGCCCCAGTATGCCCCCAGTGTAGGTAGTTTGCCCCCAGTGTAGGAAGTTTGCCCCCAGTGTAGGTAGTTTGCCCCCAGTGTAGGTAGTATGCCCCCAGTGTAGGTAGTTTGCCCCCAGTGTAAGTAGTATGCCCCCAGTGTAGGTAGTTTGCCCCCAGTATGCCCCCAGTGTAGGTAGTTCGCCCCCCAGTGTAGGTAGTATGCCCCCAGTGTAGGTAGTTTGCCCCAGTATGCCCCCAGTGTAGGTAGTTTGCCCCTAGTGTAGGTAGTATGCCCCCAGTGTAGGTAGTTTGCCCCCAGTGTAGGTAGTTTGCCCCAGTATGCCCCCAGTGTAGGTAGTATGCCCCCAGCGTAGGTAGCATGCCCCCAGTGTAGGTAGTTTGCCCCAGTATGCCCCCAGTGTAGGTAGTATGCCCCCAGTGTAGGTAGTATGCCCCCAGTGTAGGTAGTATGCCCCAGTATGCCCCCAGTGTAGGTAGTATGCCCCCAATGTAGGTAGTATGCCCCAGTATGCCCCCAGTGTAGGTAGTTTGCCCCAGTATGCCCCCAGTGTAGGTAGTTTGCCCCCAGTGTAGGAAGTTTGCCCCCAGTGTAGGTAGTTTGCCCCCAGTGTAGGTAGTATGCCCCCAGTGTAGGTAGTTTGCCCCCAGTGTAAGTAGTATGCCCCCAGTGTAGGTAGTTTGCCCCCAGTATGCCCCCAGTGTAGGTAGTTTGCCCCAGTATGCCCCCAGTGTAGGTAGTTTGCCCCTAGTGTAGGTAGTATGCCCCCAGTGTAGGTAGTTTGCCCCCAGTGTAGGTAGTTTGCTCCCAGTGTAGGTAGTTTGCCACCAGTGTAGGTAGTTTTCCCCCAGTATGCCCCCAGTGTAGGTAGTTTTCCCCCAGTGTAGGTAGTATGCCCCAGTGTAGGTAGTTTGCCCCCAGTGTAGGTAGTTTGCCCCCAGTGTAGGTAGTTTGCCACCAGTGTAGGTAGTTTGCTCCCAGTGTAGGTAGTTTGCCCCCAGTGTAGGTAGTTTTCCCCCAGTGTAGGCAGTTTGCCACCAGTGTAGGTAGTTTGCCCCAGGCAACCCCCCCCCCCCCTTTATATGGCAGTGGAGCGGGAAGAGACTGACTCACCTGACATCCAGCTCCAGCGCCGACGTCACTCTTCTCTCCCTGCCTCCGCTCCATCTGTAGTTAGAGCAGGCAGCAAAAAAGTGGCCGTCGTTTGTCTGCATTTCTGGACATCGGCGGCCATTTTCTTGTAGTCCTGCTCTAAATATAGATGGAGAGGACACAGGGAGACAGCGGGACGGCGAGGGGAGGCAAGGGGCGACAGGGTGCATGCGCCCTTGAGAGCATGGCGCCCTGAGCGACCGCACAGGTCGCTCATAGCAAAGGCCGGCCCTGCTTCTGTCCACCTGGTGTGGTTATAGCATGCTTCACAGCATAGGTACGTTATAGTGAAACACTATTGGCAACAATATGCATATGTTATAATAACACTAAACAGGTGAAATGTAGACAATTTTTTTGAATTTTTTACAATAACCTGAGTATTAAAAAAAAATGCCATGTATCTTTAGTAGTGTTAGGCGAACAGTGTTCGCCACTGTTCGGGTTCTGCAGAACATCACCCTGTTCGGGTGATGTTCGAGTTCGGCCGAACACCTGATGGTGTTCGGTCAAACTGTTCGGCCATATGGCCCAACTAAGAGCGCATGGCCGAACGTTACCCGAACGTTCGGCTAGCGCTGTGATTGGCCGAACGGGTCACGTGTAGTGTTGGGCGAACATATAGATGTTCGGGTTCGGGCCGACCATGGCCGCGATGTTCGGGTGTTCGAGCCGAACTCCGAACATAATGGAAGTCAATGGGGACCCGAACTTTCGTGCTTTGTAAAGCCTCCTTACATGCTACATACCCCAAATTTACAGGGTATGTGCACATTGGGAGTGGGTACAAGAGGAAAAAAATGTTTAGCAAAAAGAGCTTATAGTTTTTGAGAAAATCGATTTTAAAGTTTCAAAGGGAAAAATGTCTTTTAAATGCGGGAAATGTCTGTTTTCTTTGCACAGGTAACATGCTTTTTGTCGGCATGCAGTCATAAATGTAATACATATAAGAGGTTCCAGGAAAAGGGACCGGTAACGCTAACCCAGCAGCAGCACACGTGATGGAACAGGAGGAGGGTGGCGCTGGAGGAGAAGGCCACGCTTTGAGACACAACAACCCAGGCCTTGCATGAGGACAAGAAGCGTGCGGATAGCAATTTGCATTTTGTCGACATGCAGTCATAAATGTAATACAGATGAGAGGTTCAATAAACAGGGACCGGAAACGCTAACCCATCACAGATGTTCATTGTTCATGTTACTTGGTTGGGGTCCGGGAGTGTTGCGTAGTCGTTTCCAATCCAGGATTGATTCATTTTAATTTGAGTCAGACGGTCTGCATTTTCTGTGGAGAGGCGGATACACCGATCTGTGACGATGCCTCCGGCAGCACTGAAACAGCGTTCCGACATAACGCTGGCTGCCGGGCAAGCCAGCACCTCTATTGCGTACATTGCCAGTTTGTGCCAGGTGTCTAGCTTCGATACCCAATAGTTGAAGGGTGCAGATGGATTGTTCAATACAGCTATGCCATCTGACATGTAGTCCTTGACCATCTTCTCCAGGCGATCGGTGTTGGAGTGGATCTGCATGCTTGCTGTTCTGTGTGCTGCTGCATGGGTGTCAGAAAATTTTCCCACTCCAAGGACACTGCCGATACCATTCCCTTTTGGGCACTAGCTGCAGCTTGTGTTGTTTGCTGCCCTCCTGGTCATCCTGGGTTTGTGGAAGTCAGTCTGTCGGCGTACAACTGGCTAGAGGAGGGGGAGGATGTCAATCTCCTCTCTAAAGTCTCCACAAGGGCCTGCTGGTATTCTTCCATTTTGACCTGTCTGACTCTTTCTTCAAGCAGTTTTGGAACATTGTGTTTGTACCGTGGATCCAGAAGGGTATAAACCCAGTAATTGGTGTTGTCCAGAATGCGCACAATGTGTGGGTCGCGTTCAATGCAGTCCTAGGCCGAAGAGGTCATAGCCTAGGGTCACAAAAACCTGTTTATTTGGGCAATTTCAATGGTAGTGATGCTGACGTACATAAATCTCAGCCATGGCCGTTAGCAACGTCTGAATTTCACGAAATGTCTCATGCAGGTAGAAGACATATTGTTAGACTTGGATTCCAAAGATGGGGTCCCTACATCTCTGCAAACCAGAGTTACATGGGTCCAAAATTGGTAAAATCCCCCATAGGCTTTCATTGCCTCCCTATTTCACTTTCCAAAATCTCACATCTTTTCAAAGGGCAATGGCTCAGCAGTGGCAAATTTTCTAGCATTGTAGGGACCCTTAGGGGGAACATGACTGGTGAGTTTCGGGCCCCTAGGCCAAAGAGGTCATAGCCTAGGGTCACAAAAACCTGTTTATTTGGGCAATTTCAATGGTGGTGAGTCTGACATACATAAATCGCAGCAATGGCCGTTAGCAACGTCTGAATCTCACGAAATGTCTCATGCAGGTAGAAGACATATTGTTAGACTTGGGCTCCAAAGATGGGTTCCCTACATCTCTGCAAACCAGAGTTACAGGGCTCCAAATTTGGTAAAATCCCCAATAGGCTTTAATTGGGCCTCCTATTTACAGTTCCAAAATCTCACATCTTTTCAAAGGGCAATTGCTCAGCAGTTGCAAATTTTCTAGCATTGTAGGAACTGTTAGGGGGATCATAACTGGTGAGTTTCGGGCCCCTAGGCCGAAGAGGTCATAGCCTAGGGTCACAAAAACCTGTTTATTTGGGCAATTTCAATGGTAGTGATGCTGACGTACATACATCTCAGCCATGGCCGTTAGCAACGTCTGAATTTCACGAAATGTCTCATGCAGGTAGAAGACATATTGTTAGACTTGGATTCCAAAGATGGGGTCCCTACATCTCTGCAAACCAGAGTTACAGGGGTCCAAAATTGGTAAAATCCCCCATAGGCTTTCATTGCCTCCCTATTTCACTTTCCAAAATCTCACATCTTTTCAAAGGGCAATGGCTTAGCAGTACCAAATTTTCTAGCATTGTAGGGACCCTTAGGGGGAACATGACTGGTGAGTTTCGGGCCCCTAGGCCGAAGAGGTCATAGCCTAGGGTCACAAAAACCTGTTTATTTGGGCAATTTCAATGGTGGCGAGTCTGACGTACATAAATTGCAGAAATGGCCGTTAGCAACGTCTGAATCTCACGAAATGTCTCATGCAGGTAGAAGACATATTGTTAGACTTGGATTCCAAAGATGGGGTCTTTACATCTCTGCAAACCAGAGTTACAGGGCTCCAAAATTGGTAAAATCCCCCATAGGCTTTCATTGGGCCTACTATTTACCGTTCCAAAATCTCACACCATTTCAAAGGGCAATGGCTCAGCAGTGGCAAAACTCACCAGTCATGATCCCCCTAAGAGTCCCTACAATGCTAGAAAATTTGGTACTGCTGAGCCATTGCCCTTTGAAAAGATGTGAGATTTTGGAAAGTGAAATAGGGAGGCAATGAAAGCCTATGGGGGATTTTACCAATTTTGGACCCCTGTAACTCTGGTTTGCAGAGATGTAGGGACCCCATCTTTGGAATCCAAGTCTAACAATATGTCTTCTACCTGCATGAGACATTTCGTGAAATTCAGACATTGCTAACGGCCATGGCTGAGATTTATGTGCGTCACCATCACTACCATTGAAATAGCCCAAATAAACAGGTTTTTGTGACCCTAGGCTATGACCTCTTCGGCCTAGGGGCCCGCAACTCACCAGTCATGTTCCCCCTAAGGGTCCCTACAATGCTAGAAAATTTGGTACTGCTGAGCCATTGCATGAGACATTTCGTGAAATTCAGACGTTGCTAACGGCCATGGCTGAGATTTATGTGCGTCACCATCACTACCATTGAAATAGCCCAAATAAACAGGTTTTTGTGAACCTAGGCTATGACCTCTTCGGCCTAGGGGCCCGAAACTCACCAGTCATGTTCCCCCTAAGGGTCCCTACAATGCTAGAAAATTTGGTACTGCTGAGCCATTGCCCTTTGAAAAGATGTGAGATTTTGGAAAGTGAAATAGGGAGGCAATAAAAGCCTATGGGGGATTTTACCAATTTTGGACCCCTGTAACTCTGGTTTGCAGAGATGTAGGGACCCCATCTTTGGAATCCAAGTCTAACAATATGTCTTCTACCTGCATGAGACATTTCGTAAAAATTCAGACGTTGCTCACGGCCATGGCTGAGATTTATGTACGTCAGCATCACTACCATTGAAATAGCCCAAATAAACAGGTTTTTGTGACCCTAGGCTATGACCTCTTCGGCCTAGGGGCCCGAAACTCACCAGTCATGTTCCCCCTAAGGGTCCCTACAATGCTAGAAAATTTGGTACTGCTGAGCCATTGCCCTTTGAAAAGATGTGAGATTTTGGAAAGTGAAATAGGGAGGCAATGAAAGCCTATGGGGGATTTTACCAATTTTGGACCCCTGTAACTCTGGTTTGCAGAGATGTAGGGACCCCATCTTTGGAATCCAAGTCTAACAATATGTCTTCTACCTGCATGAGACATTTCGTGAAATTCAGACGTTGCTAACGGCCATGGCTGAGATTTATGTACGTCAGCATCTCTACCATTGGAATTGCCCAAATAAACAGGTTTTTGTGACCCTAGGCTATGACCTCTTTGGCCTAGGGGCCCAAAACTCACCAGTTATGATCCCCCTAACAGTTCCTACAATGCTAGAAAATGTGCCACTGCTGAGCAATTGCCCTTTGAAAAGATGTGAGATTTTGGAACTGTAAATAGGAGGCCCAATGAAAGCCAATGGGGGATTTTACCAAATTTGGAGCCCTGTAACTCTGGTTTGCAGAGATGTAGGGAACCCATCTTTGGAGCCCAAGTCTAACAATATGTCTTCTACCTGCATGACACATTTCGTGAGATTCAGACGTTGCTAACGGCCATTGCTGCGATTTATGTACGTCAGACTCGCCACCATTGAAATTGCCCAAATAAACAGGTTTTTGTGACCCTAGGCTATGACCTCTTCGGCCTAGGGGCCCGAAACTCACCAGTCATGTTCCCCCTTAGGGTCCCTACAATGCTAGAAAATTTGCCACTGCTGAGCAATTGCCCTTTGAAAAGATGTGAGATTTTGGAAAGTGAAATAGGGTGGCAATGAAAGCCTATGGGGGATTTTACCAATTTTGGACCCCTGTAACTCTGGTTTGCAGAGATGTAGGGACCCCATCTTTGGAATCCAAGTCTAACAATATGTCTTCTACCTGCATGAGACATTTCGTGAAATTCAGACGTTGCTAACGGCCATGGCTGAGATTTATGTACGTCAGCATCACTACCATTGAAATTGCCCAAATAAACAGGATTTTGTGACCCTAGGCTATGACCTCTTCGGCCTAGGACTGCATTAAACGCGACCCACGCATTGTGCGCATTCTGGACAACACCAATTACTGGGTTTATACCCTTCTGGATTCACGGTACAAACACAATGTTCCAAAACTGCTTGAAGAAAGAGTCAGACAGGTCAAAATGGAAGAATACCAGCAGGCCCTTGTGGAGACTTTAGAGAGGAGATTGACATCCTCCCCCTCCTCTAGCCAGTTGTACGCCGACAGACTGACTTCCGCAAACCCAGGACGACCAGGAGGGCAGCAAACAACACAAGCCGCAGCTAGTGCCCAAAAGGGAATGGTATCGGCAGTGTCCTTGGAGTGGGAACATTTTCTGACACCCATGCAGCAGCACACAGAACAGCAAGCGTGCAGATCCACCTCCAACACCGATCGCCTGGAGAAGATGGTCAAGGACTACATGTCAGATGGCATAGCTGTGTTGAACAATCCATCTGCACCCTTCAACTATTGGGTATCGAAGCTAGACACCTGGCACAAACTGGCAATGTACGCAATAGAGGTGCTGGCTTGCCCGGCAGCCAGCGTTATGACGGAACGCTGTTTCAGTGCTGCCGGAGGCATCGTCACAGATCGGCGTATCCGCCACTCCACAGAAAATGCAGACCGTTTGACTCAAATTTAAATGAATCAATCCTGGATTGGAAACGACTACGCAACACTCCCGGACCCCAACCAAGTAACATGAACAATGAACATCTGTGATGGGTTAGCGTTTCCGGTCCCTGTTTATTGAACCTCTCATCTGTATTACATTTATGACTGCATGGCGACAAAATGCAAATTGCTATCGGCACGCTTCTTGTCCTCATGCAAGGCCTGGGTTGTTGTGTCTCAAAGCGTGGCCTTCTCCTCCTGCGCCACCCTCCTCCTGTTCCATCACGTGTTCTGCTGCTGGGTTAGCATTACCGGTCCCTTTTCCTGGAACCTCTTATATGTATTACATTTATGACTGCATGCCGACAAAAAGCATGTTACCTGTGCAAAGAAAACAGACATTTCCCGCATTTAAAAGACAGTTTTCCCTTTGAAACTTTAAAATCGATTTTCTCAAAAACTATAAGCTCTTTTTGCTAAATGTTTTTTCCTCTTGTACCCACTCCCAATGTGCACATACCCTGTAAATTTGGGGTATGTAGCATGTAAGGAGGCTTTACAAAGCACGAAAGTTCGGGTCCCCATTGACTTCCATTATGTTCGGAGTTCGGCGCGAACACCCGAACATCGCGGCGATGTTCGGCGAACGTTCCCGAACATCTAGGTGTTCGCCCAACACTAATCTTTAGTAAGAGGGCTCACCATGAGCTGGGGCAATATGTAATTAAAATAGCAAACAACACTTGAGTTGAAAAAATATAGATACAGTCTCATAAAAGAATAAAAAGGTACAATTACAAATCAGGGCCCAGTGGATGTATGAACTTTTAGAGTTCGCAGAAAGACAGGCCTTCAATTGTAGATGCAGAGGTGCAGGGTAATATTAGCTTCACTATTGTCAAGTTCAAAGTTAGTGCCCTGAATCAGTACACTTGTCTTTGAAGGATTTGTGATGGGATCAGATAAATAGCTGTACTTATAAATCCATGCAGTATCTGTACACAGGCAGTAGTAACACCAGCACTTCACAGGTTAAAGCAGAAGTAAATGATAGGTGATTGTATAAACACTGTCTCAAATAAAGGAAACAACGTCAAATGGGAGAATAAACAATCTAATCATACAACTATTTTAGCTAAAGTAGAATAATATCTATTCCATGCACATGCCAACAAAATTAGTAATAGAAAAGCAAAAAGAATGAGGATTGGCTCTCTGGTGCATGGAAAAGACTAAAAAATTGCTTTATTATATAAATCACATGTATCAAACGTTACATACAAATCCCCCTAAAATACATTCGATCCCATGAAAATAAAAGTGTATTCCTCCTCAACACAATTGCTTCTACGGGGGCTGCAGTCCCCAGAAAAAATGTTGTAGATGCGGAGTCCAATTCCAAGGTTCAACAATAATAATCGTCACAAGAATCCCAGCTGTGGGGCCCCAAATGGCATGACTGGCTTACTATTGATTGATGTACAAGTGGCAGTTGTGATGGATACGTATCAATGTGCAAAAAAATCAGAAAAGCAACAAGCAGCATGTAGCTTTAGCACGACCATGGAGAAATGGATGTAAACATGGTCCACAGACCCTCCAGACACAAAGCAAGGTGGCTTGTTAGTAGATGCAAGCAGGATAAGCACAGATGATATGCACTATAGTTCATGTCCCTCAATCGCAGGGCAGTGAGGCATATACAGGCAGTAGCAGAAGCAGCATGCACTACAGTTCATATCCCTCAATCGCAGGATATAAAGGCATCTATCAGCATACTCTTGGTGCTCACACCATGCACAGGCAGCATATACATCAAGGTTGAGCGCAGGCAGCAATCACAGGATGTATATCCCTCCATCCAAGGAGAGTGAGCGGCGCGGCCTATTCACGTATTTATAGACACTGTAATGGCGTCTGGATGCTATTCACGCTGCCTGCCTTTGAAAAGGCCGCTGGTTGCGGGGAAACATGTCAGGCTCTCCTGGCAGCAGATTTCCTCCTCCACACGATTCAACTTAACAACACCAGGAGCCTTCCGACGTTCACCTGATATACTGGCATGGGAATGGTAACTATGTGGCACGCTTGATATCATCAATTGTTTCATCTGCTGACCACATTGCCTTACTCTCCTTGGATGGAGGGATATACATCCTGTGATTGCTGCCTGCGCTCAACCTTGATGTATATGCTGCCTGTGCATGGTGTGAGCACCAAGAGTATGCTGATAAATGCCTTTATATCCTGCGATTGAGGGATATGAACTGTAGTGCATGCTGCTTCTGCTACTGCCTGTATATGCCTCACTGCCCTGCGATTGAGGGACATGAACTATAGTGCATATCATCTGTGCTTATCCTGCTTGCATCTACTAACAAGCCACCTTGTTTTGTGTCTAGAGGGTCTGTGGACCATGTTTACATCCATTTCTCCATGGTCGTGCTAAAGCTACATGCTGCTTGTTGCTTTTTTGATTTTTTTGCACATTGATACGTATCCATCACAACTGCCACTTGTACATCAATCAATAGTAAGCCAGTCATGCCATTTGGGGCCCCACAGCTGGGATTCTTGTGACGATTATTATTGTTGAACCTTGGAATTGGACTCCGCATCTACAATATTTTTTCTGGGGACTGCAGCCCCCGTAGATGCAATTGTGTTGAGGAGGAATACACTTTTATTTTCATGGGATTTAATGTATTTTAGGGGGATTTGTATGTAACGTTTGATACATGTGATTTATATAATAAAGCAATTTTTTAGTCTTTTCCATGCACCAGAGAGCCAATCCTCATTCTTTTTGCTTTTCTATAAATGATAGGTGACTGAGCATAAGCTGTATGTCCCAGTTATGGGACCATCGTGTTAAACTCTGGATCTCATTCTGTTCCAACCTTTACTTTTTCTGCATAGTTCATATATTTACTGTGTTGCTTTGCCTCAAGTGCAATGAGGGAATGTACTGAGGGCAGAAAAATAATGGCTGTTCAGTGGTGATCTTTTCAAGTTCAGGATGAGAAGCACAACAGTGGGTGCAATACTACTCCCAATATCCCATGCCCATACTACATTTAGTTGGGCCTAATTCAAGTAATCCATAAAAAATAAGTTATGCTGTTTTTCCCCCAGAAAAACAAAAACAGTACTATAAACATGCATGAAATAAATCAACATTGTAACCTATTTTACCATGCATACCCCATGCTTTATAAAGAATTATTTTTCCAGATTTATTTTTTTAAAGGAGCGTAGCCTAACTATTTGTTTGTTTGCAATCACTGTAGCTGTTACATTTATTTATTTCGGATCCCCATATATATATATATATATATATATATATATATATATATATATATATATATATATATATATATATATTAGGAACCCTTTGTAGGTGTTTTGGATTAATTAGCTGATTAGAGTCTGTCACTTTGAGCCTAGAATATTGAACATTTTCACAATATTTTAATGGTCTGAGCTTCAGGGGCTCTCATAAGCTGTAAGCCATAATCATCAAAATTATAACATATAAAGGCTTGAAATACCTCACTTTGCATGTAATGAGTCTATTTCATATTTTAGTTTTACCTTTTAAGTTGAATTGACATAAATGGACATTTACACAATATCCTAATTTTTCATGTTTCACCAGTATTTGTGAATTCTTAAAGTGCTGCCCAGAGTTGGATTAAGATGTAATAGGCCCTAGGCAAGGTGGTAGATTTAGACCCCCCTTGTCGTCTTTTTTGGCAAGTTGAAGTGGAGAGAGATCAGAGAAAGTGGCTGATGGGCCCCTTAACAACCACTAGGCCCCAGGCACCTGTCTAGGTTGCCTGGTGGAAGATTCAGCTCTAGTGTTGCCACAGGTAGCCCGTGACACATTTTTTTAAACTTATCCTTAGACATCACCATTACACATGGCTTTTATAAATCAGGTACGATACATATATTATGATTATGTGGCTATACATGGAAGACAGCACTAGAGAAGGCAAACATGGGATTAATGTATAAAAATGTGTAGACCAAATTATATTACAACAATTCATATTAGACCTTAAGGCATGGTCCCATACCTGCATGCAATACCATGAAACTATGTCTGTCACCTATAGATCATATGGCCTGAACGCTTCGCCGTCGAGCACTATTCGGTGAAGATCTGGTATTTGTGGGGAAATGTGATGTTTGCGACATCTCTAGTCACATAGAGATCAATTGGTTCTTTCACTACATGAACAATGGCTACTCATTGTCTGTCTGTTTTACTATTATCTGTGGAAAAGAAGAATACCGGTTATCAATAACTCTTTCTTTCTTTGTTCTAAGCCAACTCACTGACGTGCTAGAAAGCATGAAGGTAAAATATTATTATCAAATCTAGAAGCAGCAGTATGATGAGTATTCACATAGTGTATTAATGATTACCATGATACCAAGAGCACATCAATTAAAAAAAAGTAGCACAATGGGAGATGCAGAGCCCTGGGTAGGCTATTTCAAGCTGGGGCCAAGCTGCAACCCATGCCGCAAAAATAAAAAATATATAAGTCTGTGTGTATAATCTATTCACAGTAATTATTCATATGTATAATTATTATTATTTTTTTATTCCTGTGGGACATATAGAAACCACATATTACAATACTAGTCCAATATTTTCTTCAATGCACTTTATTTTCTTCTATGTCAGCCTCATTTAAAGTGGATAGTCTTTTACAACACTCCAACTGACATAATTAGAGAGAAAATTATACATTTATTAATGCATTATGTATATTTCACTTCACTACAATACTACAATTGCTTTCCATTTTGCCAAAGGTTAATCTGAATGACAGCACTTATAATTGCAATGGTGCTCTTCAAGGATATTTTGAATATTTTCTTATTTTAGACAAAAAAAAAAGCTAAAAGGCACATCACTTTGAGATAGGTCTATTAAATATCCATAATGAAATTGTAGTAATAAGAAGTGTGCTTATGGCAAGTTGAATGTTTAAGAGCAACAAAGTCTGAAAACATAGGAAGATGACGCAATAAAGAGTTTTTCTTGATTTTCTTATTGTTTTGTGAAGATTTTCATTTTGAATTACTAAATTTGTTATGCTGGGTACACACAATGCTATTTACCGCCCATTCAAGGGGAATTGGACGATTATTTATGTTATGTCCAATCTCCTCCCGTTCAATAACAGAAACAATTTTCTGAAGTTGTCACAAGAAAATCGATCCTGTTATCTATCAGGAGCAGTTTAGAAATGTACACATGATGCAACTTCCTGTCAGATTAACTGTTCATTGGACAGGAAATTGCATCATGTCTACCCAGCAGCATTAGGTTTAGTTATAAGTTTATCTGAATAATTCTGAAACCAATAGAAAGTGGAAAGAAAAAGCTTGTGTAGACTCCAGTATGCTTCTAATTAATACAATACATTTATTTATTTATTTTCTCCAGATTATAATCCCTTAATAATAAAAAAAAATGTATTCATTTATGTTTTATGTCTTTCAAAATGGTCTGCACAAGGGTTTGTCTGCCTAACAGCATGTCTTTTTAATTTTAACCTATTTGCAATAAAGTATGTGTTTAATTTGGAAGTGATGCGGACCTAACATCTTTGCACAAGGGTCTGTGTAGGCGGCTGAACAGATAGAAATCAGACGCTAATACATTTTTAATTACATTTCTAGTTTTTAAAATGAAGACTGTACACAGCTTTTAGGGTAACAATGTGAAAAGTTTTGAAGCGGGTAGACATGGTCAGTAGATAGAAAAAAAATGGTGTATGTGAAGTATTAATAAATAAATGTTAAGTACTGCAAGCCTAAATATCTACATAAGCACTAGATCAGTGATGGGGAACGTTTTAGAGATCAAGTACCAAAACTGCAACGCATCACCCCATTTATTGCTTCACACCACTTATTGCTAAGTACCAACATGGCAATTTAAGGCCTCTTTCACATGGAAGGCTGAACTGTGCACCTTTCGGGATGCCCAGCCTCCTGGATGCTGGCACGAGTATTTTTTTGCCAAAATGACAGCATTTGTAACCCCATGTGTGTCATCATTTGACACGTGGTGGCATTACACAGTGGCAGAACACCTCAATACATCACGTCTAACAACAGCCACAGCCAAACTCATATGTGGTTCTTCCTAAACGGGACAGAGTGTTAGCAAGCCCAACCAGTGCCCCCTGAGTATAAGTAGCCAGTTGTTTCCCCCCATTATTAATGGATACAGTAAAATTATGCAAGCTTTCTGGGATCTAGTTTCCTTGTTTGGGAATATTTCCTAATGGTAGCTAAAGTAAAACACTGATGCAGGTCAAATTTTTTTAGATTTTTTACTTTAGCTAACATCTGGAAATATGCCTGAAGAAGGAGACTAGATTCCAGAAAGCTTGCATAATTTAACTTTATCAGTTAGACATTTGAAGGTATTACTTTTACAAAACATTGTTTTTTCTACCTACATGCCAGATGGCCATCCCAGTACAGGTAGCCAGTAGAGATGGCCCAAACCTCCGATTTTCGCGAACTTCCGTGAAAGTTCGGTTCATGCAAACTTTCGTGAACAGCAATAGACTTCAATGGGGAGACGAACTTTGAAAACTAGAAAAATGTATGCTGGCCACAAAAGTGATGGAAAAGATGTTTCAAGGGGTCTAACACCTGGAGGGGGGCAGGGTGGAGTGGGATAGACGCCAAAAGTCCCGGGGAAAAATCTGGATTGGACGCAAAGCAGCGATTTAAGGGCAGAAATCACATTGAATGCTAAATTGCAGGCCTAAAGTGCTTTAAAACATCTTGCATGTGTATACATAAATCAGGGAGTGTAATTAGAGTACTGCTTCACACTGACACACCAAACTCACTGTGTAATGCACCGCAAACAGGTCTAATCTCCCCACCTGCCTATATAGTGGTTGCCTACGCGGTAACCCATGTTTGTAAGTATAATACTTACCTGTCACTATTTCTCTTTGTTCCAATACATACTACACTATATTGGGCTCTCTGTTTGTCTACTTTATCTCCTGTACACGCTTGTGTAGTGATGGCCGTGCTGGACTGGTGTGCACCATGGTGAGAGTGCAGGCCATTGCGGTTTTCAAGCCCATATAGTCGCCGGGATGTGGTAGCTCAATGATAGAACAACAGTGACTGTCCAGCTGATCAAATTTGGTCTGTCCACAATGAAGCAACGACCTTATTATCTTGCGTGTGCTCCCCCCCCCCACCGAGACACTCATACAGCCGGCGGTCATTGCTTCATTGTGATATACAAGCCCCCTCACCGCGGCAAGGTAATGATTACGAAGGGGAATGGGCACATGTACATGCCTTTTGTTTTGTTGTCGCAGCTACACTGCAGCCAGAAAAAATAGGCAGGCATGTACATGCACCAGAAAAATTATTATAGCGGCCGCTGCTAGCAGCGGGCAGAGGTGCTGTGTGGGGTGCGACTTAGTCTTGGGGCAGGCAGTCACACGGCGTGCAGGCAGAGATGCTGTGTGTGGGGACTGACTTAGTCTTGGGGCGGGCAGTAGCCCTCCGGGATCCATGCCTCATTCATTTTGATAAAGGTCAGGTACTGAACACTTTTTTGACTTAGGCGACTTCTCTTCTCAATGACAATGCCTCTAGCTGCGCTGAAGGTCCTTTCTGATAGGATGCTTGAGGCAGGGCAACACAGAAGTTGGATGGCAAATTGGGACAGCTCTGGCCACAGATCAAGCCTGTGCACCCAGTAGTCCAAGGGTTCATCGCTGCCCACAATGTCTAAATCCACACTTAAGGCCAGGTAGTCGGCTACCTGCCGGTCCAGGCGTCGGTGGAGGGTGGATCCGGAAGCGCTGAGGTGAGGTGTTGGACTAAAGAATGTCCACATGTCTGACATCACCATGAGATTGCTGGAGCGTCCTGTCCTTGCCTGCGTGGACATGGGAGAATTATTACTGGCAGTGGTACCTTTATTGCATTGTGCTGTGACATCACCCTTAAACGCATTGTAAAGCATAGTTGCCAGCTTGTTCTGCAAGTGCTGCATCCTTTCTGCCTTCAGATGAGTTGGTAACATGTCCGCCACTTTGTGCTTATACCGAGGGTCTAGTAGCGTGGCCACCCAGTACAGCTCGTTCCCCTTGAGCTTTTTTATACGGGGGTCCCTCAACGGGCTGGACAGCGTGAAAGACGCCATCTGCACAAAGTTGGATGCAGATGTACTATCCATCTCCTCTTACTCTTCCTCAGTGATGTCAGCTAAGTCCTCCTCCTCCCCCCAGCCGCGAACAATACCATGGGAAAGTTGAGCAGCACAAGCCCCCTGCGATGCCTGCTGCAGTTGTTCTTCTGCTGCCGCCTCCTCCTCCAAAGAAACACCTTCCTCATCATCTGAGTCTGACTCCTCTTCCCCACACGACTCTTCCTCCTCCTCCCCCCTCTGTGCTGCCGCAGGTGTTGAGGAAACATCTGATTCTGATGCGAATTGATCCCACAACGCTTCCTCCCATAACTGTTCCTCTTCACGTTCCTCCACAGCTTGATCCACCACTCTACGCACGGCATACTCCAGGAAGTAAGCGTACGGGGATCAAGTCGCTGATAGTGCCTTCACTGCGACTCACCAGGTTGGTCACCTCCTCAAACGGCCACATGAGCCTGTATGCATTTCGCATGAGTGTCCAGTTGTTGGGCCAGAACATCCCCATCCCCCCAGATTGTGTCCTTCTACTGAAATTGTAGAGGAACTGGGTGACAGCTTTCTCCTGCTCTAGCAGGCGAGAGAACATAAGGAGGGTCGAATTCCATTCCATCCGAGTCGGGCTATCGCAAATGAAGCGTCTCACCGGCAACTTGTTTCTCCGCTGAATCTCGGCAAAGTGTGCCATGGCCATGTAAGACCGCCTGAAATGCACACACAACTTCCTGGTCTGCTTCAGGACATCCTCTAAGCCTGGGTACTTTGACACAAATCTTTGAATCACTAGATTCAGCACATGTGCCATGCAGGGTACATGTGTCAGCTTTATACAACTAAATTCACTGTCTATCTCACCCTTCTGCTTCAAATTCCCACACTATCACATTCGATAGGGGTGGTCACAATAACGTTAATGACTTATATCAATTTTAATAATTTGTGTCCACCCTGGGGATACTGATTTATAAATAAGCCTTTATTCAGCACAAATACAAAAGAGATATGCAATTCCGCCCTAAAAACAATTAAAACGAGGGACCTGTGGAGCGCTCCTCACTCATGCAACCTAGCACGCCACACTCATCCCATCCACACTGGTACCGGTACCAATCCGACGTAACTCAGAGCGGGGAGACAGAGGCAGCCAGGCTGTAGCAGAAGCCCATCCGTCCAGCTTTACAAAGGTTCTCAGGCACAGGTACAGTCACTTTCACCTTGCTATGTCAATCCGGCCAGTATCTCACCAGTCCTGAACGATTCCGGTCCTGTTTCCCGGGTTTCCGTACTAGCAGGGTATTCACCTGTCCACCTCTCTACCCAGCCGCGCGTCCGCAGCGGGGAGTGGTGGCGTGCTGGTCCACTAAAGAGAGTCCTTCCAGCTGGGAGCTTCAAACTTCGGAGCGCACAGATCACATCACGGGTTATGCCCCGCCCACTGACGCGTTGCGTCCGCCCACCGCGGACTTCATCAGAGTGTATGACGTATGGGCCAGGCGGTGCTGCGATACTTATGTATTTTATTGCTGGGTCAAAGCCCATCCCCTCACAGGCTACCATGGCAACATCCACAGCCTTCTAGGAACGGCACATGTTCGTCAGCCGTTCATTAGCGCTGCATACATCTAGGTTGACTTCGCCTTCCAGGCCAGTAAAGTCTTTTTAGCCTTATGAGCTTTCAGAGCACGTTTTCCTGGCATTTATTTGACATTTGCTCAGCATTTATTTAGCATTTCTTTGACTCAACACTGCCGATCCTCTACATCCCATGCCAGCTAAGATTTCTTCGTGTATTTCTTATAGAAACACTTTATAGTCCAACTCCTGGTTGAGGCCATTTGGAGACAGCGTATTCAATCGGTAGATCCACCTATATTCCTGCTGTAATAATACCTGCTCTCTGTCTCCGCCCCTCCTGTTATTGTTTAACCTGTAGAACCCCTTAAATTTGAGGCCAGCAATTGACCCATTGTGGTTAGTGCAGAAATGTTCTGCTAGGGAACTCCTGTATTCCCCATTCAGTTTCTTCCCACACTTAATATTACTTATGTGTTCAGAGATCCGAGTCTTTAATTTCCTTGTCGTCATTCCAATGTAAATTAGTGGGCACGGGCACTTAATCAGATACAGTACCCACTCTGAATTGCAGTTTATGAAACTACGAATTTTCCACACTTTCTGCAGTTGCGGTGACCCAAACGTCTCACTCGTCCAGTTGTTGGGCCAGAACATCCCCATCTCCCCAGATTGTGTCCTTCTACTGAAATTGTAGAGGAACTGGGTGACAGCTTTCTCCTGTTCTAGCAGGCGAGAGAACATAAGGAGGGTCGAATTCCATTCCATCCGAGTCGGGCTATCGCAAATGAAGCGTCTCACCGGCAACTTGTTTCTCCGCTGAATCTCGGCAAAGTGTGCCATGGCCATGTAAGACCGCCTGAAATGCACAAACAACTTCCTGGTCTGCTTCAGGACATCCTCTAAGCCTGGGTACTTTGACACAAATCTTTGAATCACTAGATTCAGCACATGTGCCATGCAGGGTACATGTGTCAGCTTTCCCAAATTCAAAGCGGAAATGAGATTGCTGCCGTTGTCACACTCCACATTGCCGATCTCCAGCTGGTGTGGGGTCAGTCACTTATCTACATGT
This sequence comes from Hyperolius riggenbachi, assembly GCF_040937935.1. Lineage (NCBI taxonomy): Eukaryota > Metazoa > Chordata > Amphibia > Anura > Hyperoliidae > Hyperolius > Hyperolius riggenbachi. The sequence continues at coordinate 188,893,511 of NC_090647.1, read as the reverse complement.
TTGTTAAGAGCATCCAGGAGAGCTGCTCCAGTGTGACTCTCTGCTTTGAGGCAAGACATGTCTAAGATGGCGTGACACCGTCGTACCTGGCATGCAGCATAGGCCCTGGGGAGCTGGGGCTGTGTAGCTGGAGAGGAGATTGCAGCACCAGTAGAGTTGAACTGACACTCAGCCAAGGAGGAGAAGGATGCCGACAGCGAAGAGGATTTAGCAGGAGGAGAGGAGGTGGCAGGAGGCCTGTCTGCAAGCCGTGGAGGTGTCACAAGTTGGTCCACTGCACAGCCACGTACTCCCTGCTTGCCATCGGTCACCAGGTTGACCCAATGGGCTGTGTAAGTAATGTACCTGCCCTGACCGTGCTTGGCAGACCAGGCATCCCTGGTCAGGTGGACCCTTGACCCAACGCTGTGTGCTAGAGATGACATCACTTGCCTCTCAACTTCACGGTACAGTTTGGGTATCGCCTTTTTAGAGAAATAATTGCAGCCTGGCATTTTCCACTCCGGTGTCCCAACAACCACAAATTTATGGAAGGCTTCAGAGTCCACCAGCTGGTATGGTAACAGCTGGCGAGCTAACAGTTCCACCAAGCCAGCTGTCAGACGCCAGACAAGGGGGTGACTGGCAGAAATTGGCTTCTTCCGCTCAAAGATTTCCTTCACAGACACCTGGCTGCTGTGGGCAGAGGAGCAGGGTGGCTTTTCTTTTGTGTGCTGATTTTGCTCAGGGGGTTCTTCCAATTGCAGTTTGTGCCTTTTCTCCATGTGCCTTCGTAAGGCACTTGTCCCTACGTGGGTGTTGGCCTTTCCACGGCTCAATTTTTGGAGGCAGAGAGAACAAATGGTATTGCTCTGATCTGAGGCAGACACATTAAAAAATTTCCAAACCGCTAAGCCCCCCTGGGGTGATGGCACTATGGTGGCATCAGCAGCTGATGTTGAATGGCATGTTGGCTGGCTGTACATAGGTGGCGATACATGGCGCCGTACACTGCCACCAGCTGTTTCTGATGATGAGCTCCCCCTGCTTCTTTCAGGAACTTGTCTCCTCCTACTCGTCTCTGACTCCCCCTCTGAACTGTCCCCCTGTTCATCTCCTCTATTGGGAACATACATGGGATCCGTATCATCGTCATCATCATAATCATCCTGCCCAGCTTCACTTGCCTCAGTCACCTCCAAAACTGCACCAACAGCAGATACTTCATCATCCTCCTCCTCACATGTTATGTCCATAGTGTCGCCTAACTCAGACATATAAGGTGGTGTTACTTGCTTAGCGCCTTCATCTGGTTGTAACAATAATGGCATCAGTGATTTCCCCACCAAATAACTCCTGTGAACTGTCAAATGTAGTGGATGTGGTACTTGGAGTAGCGCTGGTGGCTGTGGAAGATGAGGTGTTCTGTGTTAAATGGTCAATCACATCCTGACAATCTTGGGAGTTGATGGGACGTGCCTTCTTCTGAGCACTGAACTTTGGTCCTGGGCTGCACGAAATCACATCACCATGACCTTGCACAGACCTGCCGGGTGGCCTTCCTCTGGGTCTGCCTCTACATCTGCCTCTACCTGTTTTGTCTGTTTTGTCCATATCAGGGGGATGAAGTGAAAGGTATGCACTGACTTGAGTAATACAATGGGCAGTCACACAGGTGCAGTTAACAGGTATGCACGGAGTGGTATATCACACTACGTGCACCCACGTAGGTAGGTGGGTGCACTAAACAGAACAGGTAGGTATATGCAGTGATGGGTATTACAAATGTGCCCCTGTAACACACACACACACAGGTACCGAGCAGATACAGTGACACTGCATGCGCTCACGTAGATAGGTGGGTTCACTGAAGTAGACAACAGGTGGTAGATATATGCAGTGATGGGTATTACAATGTGCACCTGTCACACACAGACAGGTACCAGACAGGCACAGTGACACTGCGTTCGCTCACATAGGCAAGTGGGTGCACTGAAGTGAACAACAGGTAATAGGTATATGCAGTGATGGGTATTGCAATGTGCACCTGTCACACACACAGGTACCGGGCAGGCACAGTGACACTGCGTGCGCTCACAATGTGCTGGGCCTGGCAGTGGCACACACAGTAGGAATTACCAAGGCTGTCTATGCAACACAAGTGTCAGTGGGACACACACACAAAAAAAAATAGATCACAAGAACAAGATTAGCTCTCAAAAGAGCTGTTGAGGGGTGCTTTTTTAGCAATAAGAATCAGCAAGGAGCAAGCTAAGAAGCCTACAAGAGCCTAACTAAGCTTTCCCTATGAGAGTCTGCAGCAGCTTTCCCTTCTCTAATTAATGCAGGCACACGAGTGAGTCCAATCCCTGATGCTGCCTGCATTTTATAAGGGGGGTGGGGCTCCAGGAGGGAGGGTCAAAGTTGACCCTCATGATGTACTATGGGGGCGAACCGAACTTCCAGAAACCACCGAAGTTCGCCGTGAACTGTTCGCCGGCGAACCGTTCGGGCCATCTCTAGTAGCCAGATAATTTCTTCCAGTAGTGGTTGCCAGATGCCCCCTACCAGTATAGGTAGCCAGATGATTCCCCCCAGTATAGGTAGACAGATGACTTTTCGCATTAAAGGTAGGCATCCCATCCCAGGTAGCTAAATGATTCCCCTCCCCCCAACCTCAGAGGCGTAGCTATTGGTGGGCAAGGGGGGGCATGTGTCCCCAGGAACAGCACTGTGAGGATGCTCAGCACAGCTGCTACACCCCCATGTGTGTAAAAGGCGGCTTGCTGGCTGCCCAAAGTGCCCCTGCTTCTCTCGCTCCCTCTGCACATCTTGCTATCTAAACAGGGGAAGGGGGGCACATATGTGTATCTATGGATGGAAGGGGGCACATGTGGCTATCTAAACAGCATTTGTGTATCTGTCTCCACCCATGACCACACCCACTCTGATGCGTGCCCCCCCCCCCCCCCCAGTACTATGGGCTCCTCAGAGGCAGCAACTCTGTGACAATTAGATATCAGCTCACTGCCAAGTCCAGTCACAGGTGCAATATTTTGTAGTAAATATTTACAGAGGAATCAACTAGAAAACTTGTTGATTTTAGTCCAGGACTGCAAGAAAAAATGCTCTGAAATGTATAGTTCTGTTTCAAATATATCTGTGAAGCATTTTTAATGGCATACAGATAACAGAGAAAAAAATTAGTGCACATCAACAAATTCAAGAAGAAAAAAGATCCAGGAGCAAGAAAAAAGATCCAATCACAGCGGAGTGCTCCTGGATCTTTTTTCTTCTTGAATGCACTTTTAGTGGCATAACTTACAGTATATTCAGGAGGAGCTTGTACCTACAACAATGGAGAGTGGGTGGAAAAAATAAATTAGACCCAAGCTAAAAAGTAAAAAAATCCTTATGGGCAAAAATGTTATAGTTAAATACATCATTTATAATTAATTTGAATGTGACTGTTATCAGTTTTAATCAGTGCTGCTCGGATACCCCTTTTCAAAATCCGGATTGACCCAGATCCGGATACGGAGATATACACTGCTGAGCCGAAATTTTCGAAATTTCGCGTTAGTATAATAACGCATGCGAAATTTGCTATTACGATGCGAAATTATGGTAGCGTAATTGCCATTAAAATCGTAATTGAAAATACCGTAAGCGTAATTTTCAACGCGTAATTTCGCGTTTCGTTCATAACATAATTTCGCGTTAAACCATCCCGTAATTTCGCATTTCTTCGTAATCTCGCGAATTTCGTAATTACTTGTTAGCTATAAAAAATTACTTGTTCGCATTAGCCAATCAGAAGCAAATCAGCGGTAGTCAGACGAACGCTAACAAATTTTTGCATATAAACGCTTTTTCACGTTAAATAATGTAAAAACTAAGCATGCGCAGTTCAAGGGTGTAAACTACGCTTACAAACGTTTGCATGCAAGGCAAACGTAATTTCGCGATACCCACCGTAACGCGGAAACGACGCAAAAATTAACGCTTACAGTAATATGAACTATCGCGAAATTACGTTATGTAACTACGCTTACAAACGGTTGCATGCAAGGCAAACGTAATTTCACGATACCCACTGTAATGTGAAAATTACACGAAAATTACACTTACGCGGAATTTCGCAAAATCCTTCTTCATTACGATTATGTACTTACGGCCATAATCGTAATTACACTAATTATGCGAAATTTCGCGAAATCGTAATTAAGTCATTATGCTCATCTCTAGAGATATCCGATCCGGGTCGGATATCCAAGTTCAAAATTTTCCAATCCGAATCGGATATCCGACCCTAGTATCCGGGATATCCGGGCAAATTCGGATATCTGGATAGAAAAACCGGAAGTGGACTTTAAATTGCTTTAAAAACATTTTTTAGGGTATATGAGGCATGTAGCATCATAATTTTGTAAAGGGGAACACTAATTGATGATGTGGGGACTTAAAATCCCCCCCCCCCCCAAAAAAAAGCCTGTCAATTAACGTTAGGTCTAGGTTCCATACAGCGGTTGTGCAGCCCACATTGTGTCCGAAGTCCAACCGCACAACTGGGACATGACAGTTTTCAGCCAAGACACCTCCAAAAAATTATGCAGCAATTGTGTTTTGGGTTAAATATAGGTGGTATCAGTGGCCTGTGGCACCCTGGCCTGGCGGTGGGAGCTGCACAGGCAGCAGGAGCAGGGCAATGCAGCAGCAGCAGGTGTAATGTGTGCCAGGAGCATGCTGGATGTGGCACATTGCAATTGGCACTTAGCACGTGTCAGGTGGCACTTGGCATGTGTCACATGTCACGTGGCACTTGCCAAGTGTCACTTGAACGTGGCACTTGGCACGTGTGACGTGGCACTTGCCACATGCCATATGCATGCACCAGCCTTCTACCACTATTTGTCACCAGAAATACTGCCTATACAGGTTTTATGCAGCACCAAACTTACCAGATGCACGGAGGAGCCCAAATTAGCCAATTCAGGCATGACTATGTACTCTTTAACCACTTGAGGACCTAGGGCTTTCTACCCCTTAAGGACCGGCCACTTTTTTTCCATTCAGACCACTGCAGCTTTCACGGTTTATTGCTCGCTCATACAACCTACCACCTAAATGAATTTTGGCTCCTTTTCTTGTCACTAATAAAGCTTTCTTTTGATGCTATTTGATTGCTCCTGCGATTTTTACTTTTTATTATATTCATCAAAAAAGACATGAATTTTGGCAAAAAAAAGATTTTTTTAACTTTCTGTGCTGACATTTTTCAAATAAAGTAAAATTTCTGTATACATGCAGCGCGAAAAATGTGGACAAACATGTTTTTGATTAAAAAAAAAACCCATTCAGTGTATATTTATTGGTTTGGGTAAAAGTTATAGCGTTTACAAACTATGGTGCCAAAAGTGAATTTTCCCATTTTCAAGCATCTCTGACTTTTCTGACCCCCTGTCATGTTTCATGAGGGGCTAGAATTCCAGGATAGTATAAATACCCCCCAAATGACCCCATTTTGGAAAGAAGACATCCCAAAGTATTCACTGAGAGGCATAGTGAGTTCATAGAAGATATTATTTTTTGTCACAAGTAAGCGGAAAATGACACTTTGTGAGAAAAAAAAAAAAAAAAAAAAAGTTTCCATTTCTTCTAACTTGCGACCAAAAAAAATGAAATCTGCCACGGACTCACCATGCCCCTCTCTGAATACCTTGAAGGGTCTACTTTCCAAAATGGGATCATTTGTGGGGTGTGTTTACTGTCCTGACATTTTGGGGGGTGCTAAATTGTAAGCACCCCTGTAAAGCCTAAAGGTGCTCATTGGACTTTGGACCCCTTAGCGCAGTTAGGCTGCAAAAAAGTGCCACACATGTGGTATTGCCGTACTCAGGAGAAGTAGTATAATGTGTTTTGGGGTGTATTTTTACACATACCCATGCTGGGTGGGAGAAATATCTCTGTAAATGACAATTTGTTAATTTTTTTACACACAATTGTCCATTTACAGAGATATTTCTCCCACTCAGCATGGGTATGTGTAAAAATACACCACAAAACACATTATACTACTTCTCCTGAGTACGGCGATACCACATGTGTGGCACTTTTTTGCACCCTAACTGCGCTAAAGGGCCCAAAGTCCAATGAGTACCTTTAGGATTTCACAGGTCATTTTGAGAAATTTCGTTTCAAGACTACTCCTCACGGTTTAGGGCCCCTAAAATGCCAGGGCAGTATAGGAACCCCACAAATGACCCCATTTTAGAAAAAAGACACCCCAAGGTATTCCGTTAGTAGTATGGTGAGTTCATAGAAGATTTTATTTTTTGTCACAAGTTAGCGGAAAATGACACTTTGTGAAAAAACACAATTAAAATCAATTTCCGCTAACTTTTGACAAAAAATAAAATCTTCTATGAACTCACCATACTCCTAACGGAATACCTTGGGGTGTCTTCTTTCTAAAATGGGGTCATTTGTGGGGTTCCTATACTGCCCTGGCATTTTAGGGGCCCTAAACCGTGAGGAGTAGTCTTGAAACGAAATTTCTCAAAATGACCTGTGAAATCCTAAAGGTAATCATTGGACTTTGGGCCCTTTAGCGCAGTTAGGGTGCAAAAAAGTGCCACACATGTGGTATCGCCATACTCGGGAGAAGTAGTACAATGTGTTTTGGGGTGTATTTTTACACATACCCATGCTGGGTGGGAGAAATACCTCTGTAAATGGACAATTGTGTGTAAAAAAATCAAAAGATTGTCATTTACAGAGGTATTTCTCCCACCCAGCATGGGTATGTGTAAAAATACACCCCAAAACACATTGTACTACTTCTCCCGAGTACGGCGATACCACATGTGTGGCACTTTTTTGCACCCTAACTGCACTAAGGGGCCCAAAGTCCAATGAGTACCTTTAGGATTTCACAGGTCATTTTTGTTTCAAGACTACTCCTCACGGTTTAGGGCCCCTAAAATGCCAGGGCAGTATAGGAACCCCACTAATGACCCCATTTTAGAAAGAAGACACCCCAAGGTATTCCGTTAGGAGTATGGTGAGTTCATAGAAGTTTTTATTTTTTTGTCACAAGTTAGCGGAAATTGATTTTAATAGTTTTTTTTCACAAAGTGTCATTTTCCGCTAACTTGTGACAAAAAATAAAATCTTCTATGAACTCACCATACTCCGTACGGAATACCTTTGGGTGTCTTCTTTCTAGAATGGGGTCATTTGTGGGGTTCCTATACTGCCCTGGCATTTTAGGGGCCCTAAACCGTGAGGAGTAGTCTTGAAACCAAATGTCGCAAAATGACCTGTGAAATCCTAAAGGTACTCATTGGACTTTGGGCCCCTTAGCGTACTTAGGGTGTAAAAAAGTGCCACACATGTGGTACCGCTGTACTCAGGAGAAGTAGTATAATGCGTTTTGGGGTGTATTTTTACACATACCCATGCTAAGTGGGAGAAATATCTCTGTAAATGACAATTGTTTGATTTTTTTACACACAATTGTCCATTTACATAGAAATTTCTCCCACCCAGCATGGGTATGTGTAAAAATACACCCCAAAACACATTATACTACTTTTCCTGAGTACGGCGGTACCACATGTGTGACACTTTTTTGCAGCCTAGGTGCGCTAAGGGGCCCAACGTCCTATTCACAGGTCATTTTGAGGCATTTGTTTTCTAGACTACTCCTCGCGGTTTAGGGCCCCTAAAATGCCAGGGCAGTATAGGAACCCCACAAGTGACCCCATTTTAGAAAGAAGACACCCCAAGGTATTCCGTTAGGTGTATGGCGAGTTCATAGAAGATTTTATTTTTTGTCACAAGTTAGTGAAAAATGACACTTTGTGAAAAAAAACCAATAAAAATTAATTTCCGCTAACTTTTGACAAAAAATTAAATCTTCTATGAACTCGTCATACACCTAACATAATACCTTGGGGTGTCTTTTTTTTCTAAAATGGGGTCACTTGTGGGGTTCCTATACCGCCCTGGCATTTTACAGGCCCAAAACCGTGAGTAGTCTGGAAACCAAATGTCTCAAAATGACTGTTCAGGGGTATAAGCATCTGCAAATTTTGATGACAGGTGGTCTATGAGGGGGCGAATTTTGTGGAACCGGTCATAAGCAGGGTGGCCTTTTAGATGACAGGTTGTATTGGGCCTGATCTGATGGATAGGAGTGCTAGGGGGGTGACAGGAGGTGATTGATGGGTGTCTCAGGGGGTGGTTAGAGGGGAAAATAGATGCAATCCATGCACTGGGGAGGTGATCAAAAGGGGGTCTGAGGGTTTGGCCGAGTGATCAGGAGCCCACACGGGGCAAATTGGGGCCTGATCTGATGGGTAGGTGTGCTAGGGGGTGACAGGAGGTGATTGATGGGTGTCTCAAGGTGTGATTAGAGGGGGGAATGGATGCAAGCAATGCACTGGCGAGGTGATCAGGGCTGGGGTCTGAGGGCATTCTGAGGGTGTGGGCGGGTGATTGAGTGCCCTAGGGGCAGATAGGGGTCTAATCTGATAGGTAGCAGTGACAGGGGGTGATTGATGGGTAATTAGTGGGTGTTTAGGGTAGAGAATAGATGGAAACACTGCGCTTGGGTGGTGATCTGATGTCGGATCTGCGGGCGATCTATTGGTGTGGGTGGGTGATCAGTTTGCCCGCAAGGGGCAGGTTAGGGGCTGATTGATGGGTGGCAGTGACAGCGGGTGATTGATGGGTGGCAGTGACAGGGGGTGATTGATGGGTGGCAGTGACAGGGGGTGATTGATGGGTGATTGATAGGTGATTGACAGGTAATCAGTGGGTTATTACAGGGGAGAACAGATGTAAATATTGCACTGGCGAATTGATAAGGGGGGGTCTGAGGGCAATCTGAGCGTGTAGGCGGGCGATTGGGTGCCCGCAAGGGGCAGATTAGGGTCTGATCTGATAGGTAACAGTGACAGGTGGTGATAGGGAGTGATTGATGGGTGATTGATGGGTAATTAGTGGGTGTTTAGAGGAGAGAATAGATGGAAACACTGCGCTTGGGTGGTGATCTGATGTCGGATCTGCGGGCGATCTATTGGTGTGGGTGGGTGATCAGATTGCCCGCAAGGGGCAGGTTAGGGGCTGATTGTTGGGTGGCAGTGACAGGGGGTGATTGATGGGTGATAGGTGATTGGCAGGTGATTGACAGGTGATCAGTGGGTTATTACAGGGAAGGACAGATGTAATTAATGCACTGGCGAATTGATAAGGGGGGGGGGGGGGTCTGAGGGCAATCTGAGCGTGTGGGCGGGTGATTGGGTGCCCGCAAGGGGCAGATTAGGGTCTGATCTGATAGGTAACAGTGACAGGTGGTGATAGGGGGTGATTGATGGGTAATTAGTGGGTGTTTAGAGAAGATAACAGATGTAAACGATACATTTGGGAGGTAATCTGACGGCGGGTTTGCGGGCGATCTAATGGTGTGGGTGGGTGATCAGATTGCCCGCAAGGGGCAGGTTAGGGGCTGATTGATGGGTGGCAGTGACAGGGGGTGATTGATGGGTGATAGGTGATTGGCAGGTGATTGACAGGTGATCAGTGGGTTATTACAGGGAAGAACAGATGTAATTAATGCACTGGTGAATTGATAAGGGGGGGGTCAGACGGCAATCTGAGCGTGTGGGCGGGTGATTGGGTGCCCGCAAGGGGCAGATTAGGGTCTGATCTGATAGGTAACAGTGACAGGTGGTGATAGGGGGTGATTGATGGGTAATTAGTGGGTGTTTAGAGAAGATAACAGATGTAAACGATACATTTGGGAGGTAATCTGACGGCGGGTTTGCGGGCGATCTAATGGTGTGGGTGGGTGATCAGATTGCCCGCAAGGGGCAGGTTAGGGGCTGATTGATGGGTGGCAGTGACAGGGGGTGATTGATGGGTGATAGGTGATTGGCAGGTGATTGACAGGTGATCAGTGGGTTATTACAGGGAAGAACAGATGTAATTAATGCACTGGTGAATTGATAAGGGGGGGTCAGAGGGCAATCTGAGCGTGTGGGCGGGTGATTGGGTGCCCGCAAGGGGCAGATTAGGGTCTGATCTGATAGGTAAAAGTGACAAGTGGTGATATGGGGTGATTGATGGGTGATTGATGGGTAATTAGTGGGTGTTTAGAGGAGAGAATAGATGTAAACAATGGATTTGGGAGGTGATCTGATGTCGGATCTGTGGGCGATCTATTGGTGTGGGGGGGTGATCAGATTGCCCGCAAGGGGCAGGTTAGGGGCTGATTGATGGGTGGCAGTGACAGGGGGTGATTGACGGGTGATTGATGGGTGATTGACGGGTGATTGACAGGTGATCAGGGGGATAGATGCATACAGTAAACAGGGGGGGGTGGTCTGGGGGGGGTCTGGGGAGAATCTGAGGGGTGGGGGGTGATCAGGAGGGGGCAGGGAGCAGGGGGGGGATAAAAAAAAAATAGCGTTGACAGATAGTGACAGGGAGTGATTGATGGGTGATTAGGGGGGTGATTGGGTGCAAACAGGGGTCTGGGGGGTGGGCAGGGGGGGGGTCTGATGGGTGCTGTGGGCGATCTGGGGCAGGGGGGGGAGAAATCAGTGTGCTTGGGTGCAGACTAGGGTGGCTGCAGCCTGCCCTGGTGGTCCCTCGGACACTGGGACCACCAGGGCAGGAGGCAGCCTGTATAATACACTTTGTAAACATTACAAAGTGTATTATACACTTTGTATGCGGCGATCGCGGGGTTAACATCCCGCCGGCGCTTCCGTATAGCCGGCGGGATGTTGCGGCGAGCGAGCGGTGACAGGCGCCGGCGGAGGATCGCGTCACGGATGACGCGATCGCTCCGCCCATGCCCTTAAATGGACCGCCGCCTCTGTGGGTGAGCCGGTCCTTAAGGGCTCCACTTCCCGGCCGCCGCTGTGCGTTAGGCGGTCGGGAAGTGGTTAAAGTGCTGCAGAGGATGGCAGTGCTATATCAATACATAATAGTAATAATAATATGGTAGGACATTAGACTGTGACTATGGTAGGGATTGGCTTGTGAGCTTTTCTAAAGGGACAGTTAATGTGAACCTCCGGACTAAAAATCTACTCAGCAGAAGTGAAAAGGCTTGGTGTTTCTTTAACAGTTTCACAGCATCAGAACTTTGTTTTTCTTACCAAAGCATCATTTTTAGCTGCATTTTAAGCTAAGCTCCACCCATCAAAGAAAAAAAGCCCAGGATTTTTTTCCCTGATGCTGTGCAGAGCATGATGGGAATTCCTATGTTGTTATTCACATTGCCTAGCAACTGGGAGAGGTGCTCAGGACACAGGACAGTTGGAACTGTGTCTCATGCTCCCCGCCACCTCCTTTCAACCAAAAAGATGGCTGCCCTCATGAAATCAAACATTTGCCTGTTCTTTTAAATCAGTGTGGGTAAGAGATTATATTACCTATCTATTTTAATTAACATAACTAATGTAACTTAATGACAGTATGTTTGTTTAGGCTGGAGTTCCTCTTTAATAATGTGTGCTCTGTAAAGTGCTGTGGAAGACAAAATACTGTATTAATACATCTGATGATAACAATTAGTGTGAGATGTTATTTAAATGAATTTGGAGAGGAAGAGAGAGGCATATATGATAGATAGAGACAAAGATAGATGGAGCCAAAAAAGGGAAGGCAAGAGAAGAAGTGTAAGAGAGGAGAGGCCTAGGAAGAAGAGGAAGATGGGGGAGGGGGACAAAAAAGGGGACGAAGGAGAGAGAGAGAGAGAGAGAGAGAGAGAGAGAGAGAGAGAGAGAATGGGAGAAAGAGAGGGGGGAAAAGAGAGAGAGAGAGAGAGAGAGAGAGGAAAAAAGAGAGAGAGTGGGAGGGAGGGAGAGGAGAGATAAAGGAGGAAGCAGGGCCGAGAGTCAAGACAAGGTTCTACAGCACCTGATGCAGAGATTCCAAAGTGCACATCCCCCACCTATCCACCCCAGTATAGGTAGCTAATGTTCCTCCCATGGTAAGTAGAATCCCCCCTCCATGTATAGGAAGTCAGATGCCCCCACTATTAAAAGCCACTCCCAACCACATATGGGTAGTCAAATGTGCCCCCAGTATTAGGTAAGTCCCCCATCGGTATAGGTAGCCAAATGTTTCCACAGTATAGCTAGCCAGATGTGCCCTCAATAATAGGTAGGTTCCACCCAGTAAGAGAGTAAGAGGACAGGAGATATTTTCTTTACCAGGACTGTAGGTGTGTCCTGTTTGGCAGGGTCATGTTCAATAAGATATGAATAAGGGAGTAATAGAGATCAGAAGGACGGAGGAAGAGTGGAGAAACTGATCAAAATCAGTCAGTTAGGCAATCACACAGGCAAGCTGAGACAGCAACCAGCTCTATTCCTGGCAAGTGAGCTCATCTTAATTGCAGACCTCACACAGTGCTTTTCCATCCTGCTATCTGATGGCAGTCATCATTTAGCATTCATATAGCTTACATGCAGTGATGGGAGAAGTGTTCCCTGTGTGTTTCAGATGCTTAGGGCTTTTATTCTCCCAGGTCCCTTGTTCAAAGTGGCCTGTTCACCAGGCAAGCTCCTGTCCCATGCTAGTCTGCTAGCAGCACTTCCTGGATTCATAATTTTAAAGCTCACAGCACAGCAGTGAGAAAGGGAGCATGGTGATACAATCAAGTGAAGGCAGCAGCACAGTACCATGTTCTGCCAGAAGACTTCTGTACTGCAGGTGCTCTTTCCACAGAAGAGACATAGGCTCTGGCTGACACTGCTCAATGCTGGGCTCCAGACTTTCCTTGGACCCCATAGAGCAGTAAGACAGTGCTGACAGCAGCCCTGGGTATACCTTACTGTAAAGTGGTAACAACAGAACACGTAACCATTCACTTTTTGTATAGTGCTTTTCTCCTGATGGACTCAATAAAAAAAAAAAAACACCTGAGAGCTGCAGCCACAAGGAGTGTTATGGAGTTTTGCCCAAAACACCTTACTGATAAGGGAACTGGGTGCAGCCAGGATTTGAACCCTATAATAGCAACTATTTGGCACTAGCCCTTACAAGTCACAGAGGCATTAGATAACAAGATGGAAGAATTTACGAAAGCAGTCCAAAATGAGAAAAGAGGGAAGTTTGCTCGTGACGCAGCCGACTATACTTCCGGTTATGTCTATGCCTGGCAGAAACAACTTGCCCCGAGACGCCAGGGCCCGAGGGGTGGTAAGCCACCACGAGGACGTAAGCCCAGGGTTCCTAACCCAGGCTCTGGGGCAGACCCTGCATCAGGTACATCTGGAGCTGACTCTAGGGATCCATCCCCAAACGTAGGGGCCGGAGGAGGACCAGGAGGGGCGGCCGGAGACGCAGGAGGTGCCGGGCGAGGCAAACAACCATTGAGTCCCAGGGTGTTGAGACCCAGGAAATAAGGAAGTCTCTTGTTGTGAATATTTCCTCGTACCCCTTGTCTGTGGAGGAAACTGAGGTCTTGGAACTGGGCCTATCATATTGTCCAACATATTTTCCTAATTTTTTTGATTTGGATCAGGAACTATATCGTTTTTTCAGGTCTTTGAAACTCAAACAATTTTTCTCCAACTTACAACGGTTTACCAACAACATAGCACCAGTGGATGGTCGTTTTGAGTTAAGAACTTTGGGTTTGAGAAATCGGAGTGACTTTATACCCCCTAGTCACCCCATAATAGATACCTATATCGGTAGGGTGCAGGAAGATCTTTATAAATTGGAAGCTGACTTTCACCATGGTTAATTTAGGGTCCAGTGTAACTTAAGTCCAGCCCAGAGGAAAGCATTGGGCACATTACAAAGGAACACTGCCATCACGGTCCGCCCAGCAGACAAAGGCGGAGCAGTGGTGGTGATGGACACCACCATGTATAATGCCGAAGTGCTGCGCCAATTGGCCGACACTGAGGTTTATGAATCTATCAGCTATGACCCTGTACTCCTGATATGTTCTAAGATTGATGTTGTATTAAACTCTGCATTACACTCTGGTGTTATAGATGAGAGTCTATTCAGGTATCTTAGGGTAGAACATCCTAGCACACCGTATTTATATATATTACCCAAGATTCATAAACGGTTGGAGAGGCCACCGGGGAGGCCAATAGTGGCAGGGGTAGGTTCTATTTTTGTCCCTGTAGCCAAATTCCTCGACGGCCTTCTCCAACCACTGGTGCAAGCTTTACCTTCGTATCTACGTGATACGTCCATGTTTTTAGACACACTTAAGGATCTCAAATTTGATGGGGAAGTGTTCCTTGTCACTATGGATGTAGAAAGCCTCTACACCTCCATCCCACATGATGGGGGTGTAGAGGCAGTAGATTGGTACCTCATGATGGAGGCTGACCTCACACTGGAACAACGGAGGTTTGCTATCAAACTGTTGGAGATTGTGTTAAAGTTTAATTACTTTTGCTTTGCAGGTGCGTTCTACATGCAGAAGCGGGGCACTGCTATGGGCTCGAATGTGGCCCCCTCCTACACAAATCTGTACATGGGACTTTATGAGGAGGCCTTTGTGTACACTAACTCACTTTTCCACCGGCACGCTTTGTGCTGGTGGCGTTTTATAGATGACATCTTTTGCGTATGGAGGAGGCCACAGAGTAGCTTGCAGGATTTTGTGACACAGCTCCACGTTTCTTGTCCTTTTGTGCGCCTCACTATCCATGCTGACAGGACAATGGTCCCTTTTTTGGACGTTATGGTTTCCCTTGGTGACTCTGGGGTGATGACTGATTTGTATGTGAAAAGCACGGACCGGAATTCGGTGCTCCATTTCGATAGTTTTCACCCCATGGGCACCAAGGAGAGTATACCGCATAGCCAATTATCACGCATTGCTAGAATTGTCAGCGATGGATTTGTTCGAGAGGTGCGCGGACGTGAAATGGTGGATAAGTTTAAGGTGCGTGGTTATCCTGATCGTTGCTTTAGATCAAGAACTAAAAGGAGTGCAGGGGGTATGGGTGTGAGGTTACCTTTTGTCTCTACATACAATGTTTGCAGTGATGCTATTACTCATGGCATCCGCAAACATTGGCACATTCTGAGGGATGGACTTCCTTCAATATCGGAATTTAGGTACCCACCCCTTATGTCATTCAAACGCGCACCAACGATACGTGATAAACTCACGGCAGGTGCTCCGACACGTCCGATTGATGGTCGACGTGGTATGTATCCATGTCTTAGTTGCCACATGTGCAACAGTGTTATTCGAGGCAGGACATTCTCGCACCCATCCTTATGTACTCCTATGCAAATTAATAGGTTATATAGTTGTGACTCCACATATGTAGTGTACATGTTAAAATGCCCCTGCGGTCTCTCATATATTGGTAAGACGACTCAACGTCTTAAAGACCGCGTATCATCACATAAATCCAATATACGCAATCCACAGTGCAATTTAGCGGTGGCAGAACATTTTCATAACTTCCGACATACTGTCTCGCAATTGAGGGTCACTGTAATAGATGGGGTCCCCGTTAACTTTAGGGGAGGAAGTCGTGATAAAGAGTTGTTACGTAAGGAGGCATATTGGATTAGAAGATTAGGTACCATGGGTCCAGGTGGCTTGAATAAGGATTATGACCTTAGGTTTTGTTTGTAATGGGAGGTTGACTTCTATGGTGGTCTCTATGCATTTTTACTTATGTGTTGTATTCTATTTTTTAGGTGCTCTTTTTGTTTTTACCTGGGGCACTGGAAGGACATGATGGGTAACTTGTAAGTAATTCCCCCTTTTTCTGTATGCAGATGTGCTGTTACATTCATTCTTATGATTTATTTCATTTACGCTTTTAACTTGTAATTTTGTCCGCACATTGCATGCTGTTTGTTTACATAGGTGGTGCGGCGTTGCTATGACGCCGCACACTCCCCTTACACGTAGGGTATGGCCAGTGATCTCTACGAGCGTGAGTGCACGGCGAGTTGCCGTGACGTCACGCTGGGCGTTGCTGGGACTCGCGTCTGATTGGCCGGCGGTGTTTCACCATTCTGATTGGCCTGTGATGGCGAGACGGCGCGCTGTGAGGTGCGACCCTGGCGTGCAGTGGGGATTATCGCTCCTGGTGAGCTATACCTATGATAAATGTATTTTGAAGTTCCCCATCAGGTCCGTCTGTGTCCCCACCCACTCAGTGGGTGCCTATATATGGTGGTTGTAGTTGTGTCACTGGTGAGCAGTTTGAGAAAGGGCTTGCTAGCCCGAAACAGCGTCTGTTACTGCTGTGCTCAATAAAAGAGCCTTGAACGTATCTTGGTGGTGCCGATCCATTTATCTTCTTGCTTACAAGTCACAAGGGCACTTTTGGTGGTGTGCTGTATAATATTGACAGTCTGAACGATATCACCCTATGTGGAGATTTGTGTATGTTTTTCAGGAGTGGTGAGCACAGCAGTGTTGCTGATTATTGAACTCTCTGCAGCGATTTCAAGCATGGACACACTATCCTAATTGAAACTTTGAGGACTTTTGCAAGCCATTTGTAGTTTTACAATATAGAATTTGATACAATATTGTAACTAACAGGTTCTGGAGAGCACAGCAGTAATATTGAACTTGGTATTTGAACCCTGGTCACCTGTGTCAAAGGCATCTTTAACCAGCTTCCCATCTACAGTGAGATCTGGTAGTTAAGCAAAGTAAGGAATATAGGATATGCAGTAAGCAGAGCAAAAAGCAGTTCTGAAGTACATATTCCGAGTGTTCTGCTAATTTTCTAATGGAACCAAGCATTGAGGGTAGGAGCTCATTTGAGACTGTCAATACTTCACAACCAGCAGTGTTTCTTGATGAAGCTCAACATGTGATCGATTACCACAATTACAACTAGCCCTCTACTTTTGGCCTCGCATTGTTAACCATCTGTTCCATCTATGCTGGAGCTGGTATTCCTCCAACAGTAGCTGATATGGTCAAATTCCCAATTACCTTGGTCAGTACTATTAAATCTCTACTACACTTGATTAATATTAGGAACAACAATATGTCAATAGATGGCACTGTCTTCCATGTGCTGTATTTACTGTATAGGGCACATGGCTGTTATTCTAATATTAATGTTCTGCCTCAAGGAAAAGGAGGAGGGGGTATAATATGTGTGCACATATACAAATATGAATTACGTTTTTTTCCAGAGTAAATGAGCCATAAATTACTTTTCTCCTATGTTGCTGCCACTTACAGTAGGTAGTAGAAATTTGACCAAAGCGACAGGTTTTGAACTAGTCCATCTCTTCATAGGTGATTCTTAGCAAGGTTTTAGTTCTTTATAAAGATATTCCCTAAAAAGGATTTAAACAATAATGCTGGCAAGCTTCCCTGCTCGCTACACAGTTTTTTGGCAGGTGGACAGAGCAACTGCCATTTACTAAGTGCTTTTGAAAATAAATAAATCCCTGAGAATTCCCTATGAAGAGATGGACTAGACCAAAACCTATCGCTTCTGTCAGATTTCTGCTACCTACTGTAAGTGACAGCAACATAGGAGAAAAGTAATTTATGGCTCATTTTACTCTGGAAAAAAACGTAATTCTTATTTGTATATGTGCACACATATTATAAATTTTACATTTTTTTGCCATAGTGCCCCTTTAAATTAAACCTGAGATGAGAGGGTATAAAAAAGTTTTATACATATCTGGGGCTTCCTCCTGCCCCCTCACTGCTGATCACTCCCTCGCCAGCCTCCTCCGCCTCCTGGATTTGTCTGGCAGAACCTCCATTAGCTTTGCTAGTCGGGGCATACTGCGCATGCACAGCACCTGACGCACTCCCATCACCAGGAGTGCTGTGCGCCTGTGGGAACGCTTCGGGGAGCATGCGCGGGCATACTGGCCAACTGGTGGAGCTAACGGGGCTTCTACTGGAGTAAGGCATGGGAGCAATCTGCATGGTGGGCGCTGGAGGAAGCCCCAGATATGTATAAAAATGTATACATCTTTTATACCTTTTCATCTCAGGTACACTTTAAGTGCTTCAGAAAACAGGACTTTATTGGACCCAAGTTGGGTCGAATAGCTCAAAGAAGCTGTTTTGCATAGATAACAGCTGAAGTTTTTTTTTTTTTTAGCTTTTTCTGTACTGGAAAACAATTGCTACCAATGTTCTATTTCTTAGCTGTACACATACACATACAGTTCATTATCTCAGAAGTTTATTTTCGCTTCAGGTTTGCTTTAAATGTAACTCTCTTTTCTGTACAGAACTTCCCTAAATCATTCTAGTTTGTTTTGTAAAACGTTCAAGGTTAAGTTGCTCTTTGTATTTTATAGTAAAAACACACCACATCTTATTAAAGAGCAGGCAGATTTCAATGTAACAGTGTATATTATTAATAAATTTGCTACATACAAACTAAACTGGTTTTAAAATAAAGCCTTTATCACAAGGAATGACACAATACCTGCATTTAACTTTTTCTCTCAATTGTACATAAAATCGTATTCACATACTGCCATCATGTGGCAAATACAAAAAATGAGCTTTTATTTTTTTCCATATAATAAAATCCAATGCTGTCACAACACCATAATGCTTTCAAATAATTATTAACATAAAATAAAGCAATGTATATGGATAAGGCACTCATGTAAGAAAAACATTCAGTTTTGAATAAATGTATGTTTTACTAAGTAATAACAGAAAGCTGAATGAGACCTTGCATTGGCAAAATAGAGATTGTAGCAGGTCAATGTCATCCACTGTGTTAGAATATGCAATATGTCTTTTCCGTTTAGTTTTCAAAAGGTTTTTTGTTTTTTTTCTGAAATTGTCCACGTCCTCAAATATACATATCCTCATGTAAAAACTGTTAGATTCACTTATAACAAGATCTTCCACTACTATTTTAGTAACCATTAAAGTATACCTAAACGTTTTAATAAGTCCGGTACATGGCTGATATTTTAGTTTTCTGTGTTTTACTCTTCTAACTTTGTGGTGTAAGTGAAGTAAAAGCTCTATTATAATTAAAGATAAAGGAATCCATGTTATACCTTTAGCCAGTTTATTATAGAATGACATCCTCTCAGACTGCTCTATTCACCTACTGTGTCTCATTATTTCATAT
Source organism: Hyperolius riggenbachi (assembly GCF_040937935.1). Taxonomy (NCBI): domain Eukaryota; kingdom Metazoa; phylum Chordata; class Amphibia; order Anura; family Hyperoliidae; genus Hyperolius; species Hyperolius riggenbachi. The sequence goes on along the minus strand of NC_090647.1, from coordinate 188,874,417 downwards.
GAAGAACAAAAACTGGTCGATTTAGATGCTGACATTTCGTGGACCAAAGCAGAACATTTCTCAAATTTTTAAATGTTTGATGATTTACATTTGAAGTTATGTGAGAATATTGGTAAAATGGAATCTGTTATTATGCAGACCAAGAGGTCTACGGAGGCATCCAATTCCCAATTTGTTGCTTTGGAGATGTACATAAGCATGGGCAAACAAGGACCGGGTCGCAATCTGGTCCCTTTGGAGGTGGGGGGGCTTAGATGCAACCATCCTGGACGAGGAAAGAAACAGAGACAAAAATGAAAAGGTCCCAGAGATCCCTCATCTTCAGAGAGGGAGAGGCGGTACAACAGAGTAAAGTGAGCAGGAGGTAAACATTTTAGATCAAGAATTGATAATTCCGAACAGGAAAATTCAAGCACTGTAGAAAACTTGTCTAGTGTTGGGCTAATGCCAGAAAGCTGCTCTCCCGGGGTCTTAGCTATGTCCCCACCTGTCATTTTGATGTCTTTCAGACACTACTTGATGCTAACAAGCATGTTAGTAATATTCCCCTGAAAAAGCTTTTTGCTTCAAGTGTGGACATGCCTGGACCCCCTGATGTTTTAAAACTCAGTGCACCGCAGGATGTCCCCAACATTCCTCTTTTTAAGGAGGCCAAACTAGTTGCTAGTTTACAACAACTGTCCTCTGAATCTGTGGGAGAGGTGGGGATCAAAGAAGTGCCGTATGTTAGGATTACAAATCAATGACTACTAACCAGTACACTTCAGGTCTACACCTGTTGATATGTGGCAAGAAGCTGTAGAGTGTGAGCTCATTAAATTGCAGGAGATTTAAAACTCTGCCTCCAATTTGTTGTTGGGTGAGAAAGTGGCGATAGGTTCTTTGAAAGAGAATTCTCTGCATCCCCGGTTAGGGTAAGATCCAGAAAATCGATCTCTCTAGTTTCACATGACATAGTAAATGATACATTCAAATTGTTTTTATTGAACTATGTGAGAAATTCCCACATGGTATCAGGTGGTTTAGACCAGACCACAAGCAAGTCATCAATGTACCTGCCATACCAGGTCAAGTACCCATAAAAGGGGTTCCCATCTCCAAAGATGCAGTGCTCCTCTCACCAACCCATGTAGAGGCTGGCAAGTGAGAGAGAAAATTTTGCCCCCCTTGAAACGCTGCACATGCAACACATATGCAACAATGGGGTCCCTGGTTTAAAACACAGACAGGACATCGTCTGCATTTCTATCTAGAACTTCCGAGAAGCTGTGTTCTGGCAATGCAGTCTTGGGGGCCAGCAGTTGTTATCCACGACACACTATTAGGGCAGTCATGGTGGGCGAGTTTTTTTTTTTGGGGGGGGGGGGACCAGGGGGGCACGATGGCTGGCTGGCCCATTTAAATGATCAAAACCAATGTTTGTATGGTGAACTTTAGATATTTTTTTTGCCTAATTCAGGTAATACAATTAAGGCTAACTAGTTCAGTAATGATAGGAACCAAATGTAAACATGACAAACAGAACTTAGAGGCTTTTGAGCAGAAGAGATTGTAAAAATGATGGTGGTATTATGGAAGAAAATTTACCAAAATATGTACTTGGCTAGTTGCTAGCAAGCTGCTCCTGTGTGGACAGGTCACAGACAAATCATGCCAGACCCCAGCCTGTGTCTGATTACTCTACAAGAAGGGGAGTGGGAAGAGGCAGGAGGAAGAGAAACACTTTGTGTGTAATTCCTCGTCTTAGTAGCTAAGCTCTGCTGCAGACTAGAGCTTGTATTTTACAGACAGGAAGTTTTGAATCAGAATAATACCATTTATTGGCTAATTTAAAAGAAAAACAATATGATTTCAGCTAGTAAGCATTCTTCAGACTCTATTCCTGTTGACTGACAACGTTAGAACATACAATCAGAAGGAGGTAGAGGGATTTATTTTGCAAATACAGTAGAAGTATAATCCAGATACATTAATTACAAGGGATCTTGCAAGGATTGTGAGGTTTTTATGGCAAATAGATAAGACCCTTGGTTTACTTAAAGAGGAACTCCAGTGAAAATAATGTAATAAAAAAGTGCTTCATTTTTACAATCCCTGATTTACATTCTGACATTTATTACATGGTGTCATTTTTACTGTTGGCAGGTGATGTAGCTGCTGCATGCTTTTTTGGCAGTTGGAAATAGCTGTAAACAGCTATTTCCCACAATGCAACAAGGTTCATAGACTGGAAACTGCCAGGAGTACCACGGTCCTCAGAGTTTCTTGTGGGAGGGATTTCACCACAATATCAATGTCATACAGCGCCCCCTGATGGTCTGTTTGTGAAAAGATTTCTCATGTAAAAGGGGGTATCAGCTACTGATTGGGATAAAGTTCAATTCCTGGTCAGAGTTTCTCTTTAACGCTTACAACTGAGGCTGATATGGAGTTTTTTTACAGACCCTATCCTGTTTAGTGTATGCTGATAGAGATTAGAAACAGTTAACTGTATTTTACTGAGCAGGTTGGTTGGTTGGTTGGTCGGTCACTCGGGGGGGGGGGGGGGGGCACAGTGATTCCTGGGGGGGAAGACCTGGAAGAATTTTTCACATTTTCTGCCCTGACAGAAAGTATATAAATCTCTTCCACAGGGACATATACTGCAATAAATATATTTTTTTGAAATAAGAAGCTTTGTCAGATTATTGTTGTTCTGTTTTGCCCAGAGGACTAGTGTTGCAGTTTATGCTTGTGTTTCCCTTAAATTCATGCCAAACACTGTTTATTTCAGTACAAATATCAATAAACCAAATATCAATATGTTTAAAGGAAGAATTCATTAGCAGAAACAGTTAGGCCGAGGGCGTCTGCAATAGCCACTGAGCAGGAAGTGTCAAACATGTTTTCTTACATGGACAGTAAAAACCATGACTCCACCCAGGGCCAATAAATATCAACCATGTTTCATCTGCTACAATTTTCTGCACGTTGGTTTAGCTAGTTAGATTGACACGTAATGTTGGGAAAAGTGTTTAGAAAACAAAATTGTGATTTGCATTGTTGTGTGGAGCCTCGTCCCTTCTAACCACTGCTATGTGACTTTGGAGCTACATTAACTGTAGTTATAGTGGTACAGGTGGGGTACCAAGCACTCACACCTCCCAAGACCACCTCCCACAAGATACAACACAAGGGGATGGGAACAGCGCCGGTAGCGTTAGAAGTATCCCATTACTTGGAGACCACCCACAAAAAAACACAAAGAATGGAAAGTGCTCACTTCCAGGCAGCACCTGGTTATTTAAATTATCAGCATGGTAAGCCTGTGAAAAAATGTAAAGGCAGCAAGTGTACCTACACTTGCAGTACCAGATGTAACAAGTGCTGAACCAATTAAACTATCTAGCCGTTGAAAGAGACTCCAGTTTCACATAACAATGCAATTCTGTGGCAGGAGGACAGATGTGTACAACCTGTCTCTGTGCCCCATCCTAAACACTGCTATGTGACTTGGGAGCTACATTACCTGTAAGTTGTTCTAAACTTTCAAACGGAGGTGAGCAGTGTACTGGGGGTCCAAAGCACTCACACTGCCTGGGGCCACTACCTGCAGGCTACACCTCAATAGAGTTGGAGCAGCGCAGGCAGCCCTGCAAGTGCCATCACCACCAGGGAGACCACAACTACTCCCCAAAAATACACAATATGCCCTTGGGGTGGAGCTTGTGGGTGGTGGTAGCAGTCGGTGTGAGCATCTGGGACCCCGTCAGTACTGTACTGCTCACCTCCATTTGAATGCACAGCTAGGAAATGGCAAAGTTTACCGATACTAATGGCAGGAGACAGTGTGTGCTACCATATTAGCGTAATGTGCATTAGCAGGGCAACGTGTGCATTTTTTATTTTTTTTGCTGCTTTGAGCATCAGGCCCCATACATACATACATGCATCCCATATAGGCTTCACTGTATAAGCATGTTGTAAATTACTGTTACTGTTCAGTGGTGTGAGCTCCAGGGTTTATACTTCTGCACTTACTATATAACACCAGACAGAGAGGCACCATGCATTAGCAGCACAATTTAGCTGTTAGCCACCATAGCTGTTCATCACTTTGTGTGCTGCTGGAACTTATACTGCATTTATATTTTACAATACCAGCAACAGACTGACCTGTTAAATCAGCTTGTTTTCAAATTCACTTGCTTTTTGGTCTCATTTTATATATGTAGTCTGGGTTAGCGTGGGGATTTCACTCTTCTACTTTATGTTTATGGTGTATTGGTGAAAAGGCAATAATGATGCTTTGTAGGGGCCATGCATTTTGTTTTGTTTTTATTAACTTCCTTTTTTTTTTTTAAACAAACCAACTTATTGTGCAACTCCCAACACACTTCACATGCCTGTTTCCAAACGTGTTGTCAAAAATTGGAATGCCACCCATTGTGCTATACATTTGTCACACAGTTATTTGATAAATGATGCATCTGGCATTCCAGGTGAGCAATGTGATAGCTGGCAACTAATAGGAAAAGGTGTATGCACATGCATTGTTTTCCTATTCATGTCAATGGAGCCACTACCAGCTGAACTTCTACTCAAGCACAGTTGCTGCTTTTTAGAGGCACGCATGAGCTCACTGTTTTGTACAGTGCTGACACTTGCCTGAAGAGTAACAGGCCCAGCAGGCAAAGGGATCACAGTTTACAATCTCTTAGTTTAACCACTTGCCGACCGCACGCTTATACCGTGCGTCGGCAAAGTGGCAGCTGCAGGACCAGCGACGCAGTACTGCGTCGCCAGCTGCAGGCTAATTAATCAGGAAGCAGCCGCTCGCGCGAGCGGCTGCTTCCTGTCAATTCACGGCGGGGGGCTCCGTGAATAGCCTGCGGGCCGCCGATGGCGGCTCGCAGGCTAAATGTAAACACAAGCGGAAATAATCCGCTTTGTTTACATTTGTACGGCGCTGCTGCGCAGCAGCGCCGTAAGGCAGATCGGCGATCCCCGGCCAATCAGCGGCCGGGGATCGCCTCCATGTGACAGGGGACGTCCTGTCACTGGCTGCACAGGACGGATAGCGTCCTGTGCAGCCTCGATCGCCGGGGGGGGGTGGGGCAGCAGGTAGGAGAGGGAGGGGGGAATTTCGCCGCGGAGGGGGGCTTTGAGGTGCCCCCCCCGCAACACCCAGCAGGCAGAAGAGATCAGACCCCCCCAGCACATCATCCCCATAGGGGGGAAAAAAGGGGGGCAATCTGATCTCTCTGCCTGCTACCTGATCTGTGCTGGGGGCTGCAGAGCCCACCCAGCACAGATCAGTAAAAACAGCGCTGGTCCTTAAGGAGGGGTAAAGGGTGGGTCATCAAGTGGTTAAAAACATTTAGTCTGTCTCCAGAAACCCACACCAATTAGGTGTTCCATCCTGCTGCTTTTAAAGATTATTACAATAACTATAGTGGACAAATGTGCATGTAGCTATTTAGCAAAAATACAGAAGGTGTTCAGTTTCCCTTTGAGTGGGGCGCTGTTCCCACTTATGTTCCATCACACATGCGGCCAGCGAGAGTGGGCAGTGTAGTGTCCACTCCAATGGTCTGCCATGGTCTGGCTGGGGCCCAGGGTCTATGTGCTCCCCTATAGGCTATATTGGGGAATACATTCGCCTGCTCAGGATTATCACAAACTGCACAGAAGTGCAGTTCACTTACTGCAATGAATCCCACGGAACTGTTGCAGCAAGTGTGAACAGCTCCTATTTACAAAATAGGAGCCATTCACTGCCTGTTTAGCAATTAGCTGAGAATCGACAAAAAATGGCTGTTCTCCGCTCTAGTGGAAACAGAGCCTGAATTGTCTTTTTCTAGTGGCATCTTGGGTGTGTGTCTATCCTTGCAGTACTCTTACTGGCATTAAATGCACTTTTACAGGTTTTCTCTCTGTAATGTGTTCCAAGAAGATAGACCACTGTTGTGTTGACCCTGCTTTTCCATGCCTCCTGCAATGTGTTCCCAGTTTTCCTGTGATATTATTAGAACATTAAATATGTGTTTCCCCAGTGTGTACTTAAGCCACACTGTGGCCCTTATTCAATTCACTTTTTCTCCAAAGTTTTCTCCAAGGTGATGTTTTCACTCCTTATCAATAACATGTCTTTTAAGCCACCAGCAAGCAAGAAAATACTCTAAATAACTTTTACCGAACTTTTTCACCTACTTTTTGGTACATTTTTTTCCATTGTAAAGTGCTGAAAACAGAAGATGAACAACTGAGAGAAAAAGTGAGTTTAATAGGGGTCTGTGACTCTTACTGCATTTGCAGCCTTTTGCAGACTATGGCCCATGTGCAATTAACTTTTTCCACCTGTTTTCTCCTAGGAAAAACTTTTGCACTTAGCAATTCAAAAAGTACTAAAAAAGTACCCAAAAGTATTAGCTTTGTAGCAAAGTATTACGTAAAGGGTATATCCCACCCCCCTCCCCCCAAGTGGTGAAAAGACTACTTCAGTTACTGATATTGCACCTAGCTTCTAGTGGCTAGGAAAGCCATATTTAATACATAGCTATACCTGATTGGCATGAGGAACTGGGCTTTATCCTGAAATTTGAAAGTCTGGAAGCCACTTTAAATATTGTAAACTGTACCAAATGCTTTTTCAAGAAATAAAAATCTTACATTCTCTATTCTGATGCACAAAAGCATGGTACATCTACCGCACACAGACAGTGCATTTTAAAATTACACTTGGCAGTGTAATGTGCGCTCTTAACTTCTACCCAATCCTCCTGACTGCTACGTAGCCGTAGCCACTGCCGCACTACTTTACCTGCGCGGCCTCTACTACATTAATTAATGTAGTAGCGACTGTGGTAGTAGAGTGGAGGTGCTACAAACACAGCGTCCAGATCTTAGGAGGACCGGGTGGAAGTTAAGAGTGCATGCTACACTGCCAGGACTGCGTGTAGCGCACACGCAATAATTTTAACACACTGATTGTGTGCAATAGATGTACTGTGCTTTTGTGAATCAAGGCCATGGATTCTTTCATGGAACTGTTTGAATATTCTGAATGGTATTGCCTACCAGCAACTCCTAGGCACTTTGGGAAGACTGGAAATTAGTCATACAACCTAACTTCCTCCTGCATGATGTACTACTTTCCTTGCTATATACTACTGATTATCAGAATTTGATTTTTTTTTTGTGATATGTGTCATACATACATAGCATGTACTAATTCTCATTTTTTTATGTAAAAAAAAAAACAAATAAAAACAAAATAAAATGTAAAAAAAAGCAAGGTTACTAGCCTTAAGTGTCTGCATGGCTTTGTTTTTCAAGGCACACTTAAATATCCATGAGCTGCCAAACAAATCACAAATGTGAATGGAGAATACTAGTAACTTACATGGTTTATGATTTTTTTTTTTGTCATTAATTGTCAATCTAAATGACAGCTGCGGATAAATCTCCAAAATGAAATAAGTGTTAAAAATGCACAATTTACATGCTACTGTCAAAAAATGAGGTACCAAACACAAACACAAATTTAGACCTTGAAACAAAAGGGACACAGTCATTTTCTTGTCTCTAGTGTTTATGAAGCATAGCTTGACGGAAACATTTCTCATTCTTCAAGTCTGTTCATGGATTCATTATTTTCCTTAAAGTACAGCCACATGAGAGTGCTTGATGGCTTTCATTTTTTTATATGTTTACCAAAAAGAAAAGAGGGTAGTAAGGCACTTGTAAATGATTAGAGACAAGAGCTTACCCTATTAGTGGACATTGGATACACATCTTGACTCGAGCACATTCAAAAATAAACACTGAAACAGATTCCAAGTGACTGTAAAAACAAGTTGCCAATTGTCAAATTAATTAATAAAGATGTAGTAGTAGCAGTAGTAGCAGCAGCAGTAGCAGCAGCAGCAGCAGTAGCAGTAGTAGTAGTAGTAGTAGTAGTAGTAGTAGTAGTAGTAGTAGTAGTAGTAGTAACAGTAGTAGTAGTAATTATTAGTTTTAGCAATTCTTCTACATTCAGTTTTAGAAATCAGATAACTTTTCAATCTAGTTATCTCTATAACACAGGGGAGATGGGAAGGGGGTGCCTGGAAATAATAAAATACTTAAAAGCAGTTTAAAGGTGTAAGAAAAAAGCTTACCTCAGAGATTAAGTTCTATTTATTGAAAGATACATTAAGACAACACATTTCACAGGCTTCACCTGCTTCCACGGGTCAATACAGTATCTATAAAGTATCTTGAAATAGGATTAAGGCACTTCTAGCATTTTTTTCTTACTGTTTACTTTTTTTTTACTGTTCTTAACTGTTTTGAAGTATTTTATGCTTCTTGGGTGCCTCCCCCTCCCCTTAGTCATATCTTCCAGAGGGGGTTGTTCTTATTGTACAGTAGTGTTCATAATGTCTTAGCCTTTTCCAATGGAGAACAACCCAACATATCTAACCGAGTGCAGTGTTTCTTTACAAGTGCTTCCTTGTGTTTGTCTTTACATAACCCTGGTTAGTGGGTACCCCTCTTCATCTCTTTTACATCATCTCGCCTACTCATAACTACTACACTATACTGGGCTACCTTTCTTATTGTGTTTTTTTTTTTGTCTTTTTAGAATTAGAACATATCCACTCCCTTCAGCATCATCATTGTTTCCATCACACTATGGGGTCAATTTAATGAAAGACAGTTAATCTACAATAATATTTTTGGGCTGCAGAATAAAACATGAGCACTTACAAAAAAATCCATGTACACACGGCTATAACATACACATTCAACAGAGTTGGAGTGAGCATAATCAAAATAAGGTTGACATCCCTAATCACATATGTGACCGAGTAATGATAATAAAAGTAATAGAAAATAAAACAAAACACTGGTAATCTGCTCCATTAACAAAATAACATTTTTATTCAAATAAAAAAGGCAAAAAATTGAAACAATCATGCAAAAAAATTTTTTAAAAAACATCTGGGGGTGGGAATTGGCTACCACAGAAATTATGACATATAACAAAAAATAACAAGACTAAATCCTCTAAGACTAAATCCTCACTAAAAAAAGGCTAAAAACTCACCTCTTTTCCCTAGCCTTTGAGACTGCATAATGCAGGGTCACAGCGCTTTGAGTCCCCAGGGAGAAAAGCGCTATATAAATATTATTGTTATTGTTAAACAGTCCATGTAGCAGTAATTATAGTATAAACCTCATAAAGGCCCAAAGATAAGCAAAGAAGTCAAATATGAAATGGTATAAAGATTTTAATGGCAATACACATATGCAGTCTATGCACTGTGTACAGTTAGCTGAACATATAAAGTTTACACCTGGTACATCGAAGTGGATAGAACAGACTCACATCTATATCTGTAGCAGAACTTCCTTATTTCTAAAGTACACCCTCAACAAGGTGTCCTCCCTTTCAGCCAGGTTCCCTTCTCTGCCCCTCCCTGTCCTACTCTCTGCCTGCCTGGATCAAATTACTTCTCCTTTCAAAGACAACAGATAACAGAGAGGAGATACAGGAGAACAGTGGCAGCCTGTCCTATCATGTCTGTTTGCTATAATTCTTATTTCAGATGTCTGTCTGCCTGTCAGGATTAGATCACATGGACATAGGGCAGTGATGGCTAACCTTGGCACTCCAGCTGTTGTGGAACTACAAGTCCCATGAGCCATTACAATACTCTGACAGCTCTAAGCATAACTCGGGGAGGCAGAGGCATGATGGGATTTGTAGTTTTGTCACAGCTGGACTGCCAAGGTTAGCCATCACTGACATAGGGCGTGGATTTAACACATCAATCCCTCAGCATCCTTTGCACCTTTGGAATTTCAAGACCATATATGCAATATGGACACTGTCGGTGAGAAAATCACCCTTTATTTTTTGTGATTTTATATATCATGGCAACTTACTAGGTTTAAACCAAACTGTAATTTGTAATTTAGATGCTCTTTAATTAAATAGCAGTGTTGTAAAACCCTGCATCAGAATTCTGTAAAACCCCAAATCAGAAACAAACAAGCATTGTGATTCTTTGGACATGAATATAAACATTTGTGAGCGCAATATTTAGGCTAACAACTCTAGCGTGCCCCTAGTGTTCGTGTTTTGTTTGTTTTTTTGTTTTTTTATTCTGCAGCTCAAAGATTTTTGTGTCCCAATTGCATGTGTTTTTCCAAATGTGCAGAACTAATCATTTGTATTAATGACTTCACATAAACACACACACACACAACATTTTTTTACACTCTCATACTGGGGCATTGGCATTTTTAGTGAACTCGCTACTATTTTGCATATATTTTTATTTATTATTTTTGTAATCTGCACTGTGGTCAAACACACACATTCCCACAAAATCTCTTCTTTTAAGCACACTGGGCTCAACCATGCACATCATTTTGTGAAAGGAAATATTTCACATCAGTTTCTGAAAAGAAATATCTGAGTATTGCATAGCGAAAAAGTGGATTCTTTAGGTAGAATAATATAGGATCACTTAACAGTAATATGTTTGAATCCCAGTTAGCAATTGAAGTGCTTCATTTAATGATTCCCAATCATCTGCACTTGTACCTTAACTGGCCTGCTCTCCATTGATTAGGTTTTCTATTTTTTAGACTTATGCTAAGTATGTCAATGTAGTTGCAAACATTAATTGTCATAGACATTAACTGTGCAGAGGTTAATTCAGATATGTAATGGAGGTGAACCAACGTCACATCCTATATAAGGTAAGTATGCATGGACTTAATTTCCTGCAAACTGATTACAAGCTTGCCGTGCCATGAATTGTTCTTCCGCTTTTTAATTTCTTTGAATTTATCTGTAGACACAGTTAAGTAAAATTATACATATTTTTCACTGGGATATTTTTTTTAGTAAATTTCTCTGCTAGATGATAATAATCAAACCACATACTAAATGTATACAAATCTAAAAAATAAACATAATAATAATTGTCATTCTATTAAACAAAAAGAAGAAAAAAAAAAGAAACCTATTTAAAACTAATAGCTAATATACTGTATGTACACTTATCATTGACCATAATTTAGTATAGCTTTAATACAGATCGCTCACTTGAATAATTATTGATCTGGTGAGCCTCAGTGATGTTAATCAACTATCTATATATTTAATCTGACAGATCATAATTTGTCACATCTTTATGAAATTATGAAGCATGCTTAGTTTGGCACTTTCTGTAAACAACAAACAAGTGATCACATAAATAAAATATAAACAATTAAGTACTAAATTTATACTTAAGATAGATGAAATATCACCGTGATTAATTAAAATATCTTTTTCACTTGATTGAATGTTTGACTTGGTCTTAGCAAAACTTCACAGTTAAATACCCTTCTTTCATTTTGTTATGCTTTACATTTTTTTTTTATTTTCATAAATAACACAATTAAAATGACACTGAAGCAAAAAAAAAAATGGAATGTGTAATACAGATAATTAATAGACCATTGGTAGCAAAGAAAAGAGTTTATTTTCAGTTATATACCTTTTTATGTAACATTGCATCATTCTCTAATATTTGCAATGTGCAAAGTACACTCTGGCCCATATGCAATTCACTTTTTCACCTGAGTTTTCTCCTAGGTGATCATTTTTTAACTTGTCAATAAAATGCATTTTAAGCCACCAGCAAGCAAGAAAATACTAAAAATAATTTTAATAGTACTTTCTCAACTACTTTTTGGTACTTTTTTAGTTGAAAAGTGCTGGAAAGTTATTTTAAATTGAAGATGAAAAATTATCTCCTAGGAGAAAACTCAGGTGAAAAAGTGAATTGCATATGGCCCTCTGTATTTTATATGTAACAGAACAGAGTTAATGACCCTTTGAACTTCCTGGCAGAAAAACCTTAAATAAACAGGAAACAGTGAGAGACAGGTTAAGAGAAGTGCTTCAGAAAAAAGCGCTGTAACCGACCCAAGTTGGGTTGGACAGCTCACAGAAGGTCATTTGCATAGATAACAACTGAAATATTTTAACTCTTCCTGTACCGGAAACAATAAGAGACTCCTATCTGTGCTCTACTAAAGTTCTATTTCTTAGCATTAAAGGGAATCTAAAGTGAAAAAAAGCTTATGACATGATTTGTATGTGTAGTACAGCTAACAACAAACAATGGAAGGAGAATATTATAACTATACCACATATTGCTGCTACCTGAGTAGCAAGTCTAGACATTTGTGTCAAATCCCAAACCAGTAAGGGGCTTATACTGTAGCATATAAGAGGAGGGGAAAGAAGATTAAAAAAACGTGAAAGCAACATGTTGGATATTTTCAGTGCTAGAATATCCTGAGTAACAACAACAACAACAAAAAACGCTATACAAAAAGTGAAATCACTCATTCTCACCTGATCTAGGACACAAATTGGCTGAGCAAGAAGAGTCAATAATGCATGTTAGTTATCGTACAGAACACCTTATTTCCTACAAAGTTGTTAATCTCACTAAAGAGATCTACCTAGGTAAATACAATAAAAACCAGTAGGTGATGTGGGGGTAGAGGGGGGCTTGGTGAGAGTTGAATATGTTAATACATTGTTTGTGGTTGTGGGACTATGAGAACATGAATAAGAAGTATGACTGCATTGTGAGGGAAAGGACATCCTTGCAATACTGCAGAGCTTGTTTGTAATGCTGGTTGTCCTCTGCATTATTACTCTTCCTCCAGTGTCATTTTATCACCCTGTAATGCCTTTCATCATCCAGGGACTTAAAATGAGAACTGGCTCCCTACACAGAACTATGCCAAATTCATCAATGGTAGTTAAACTGAACAAGAAACTTTATAGTTTGCCAAATTTTCCAGAAATGTGTCTTTCTTGATTATGTCTGTTTCAGAATGTCTAGTTGAAATAGGAAACAGCTACGGTATCAGAATAATGTCAGAACATTACTTTTCATTTGACACATTGTAGTGTTAAGCTTAAAGCAAACCTTAAAGAGGAACTCCAGCCTAAACAAACATACTGTCATTAAGTTACATTAGCTATGTTAATTAAAATAGATAGGTAATATCATCTCTTACCCGCCCTGTTTTAAAAAGACAGGCAAAGGTTTGTGATTTCATGAGGGCAGCCATCTTTTTAGTTGAAAGGAGGTGACAGGGACCATGAGACACAGTTCATACTGTCCTGTGTCCTGATCACCCCTCCCAGTTGCTAGGCAATGAGAACAACAACATCAGAAATCCCATCATGCTTTGCACAACGTCAGGGGAAAAACGGTCCAGGCATTTTTCTTTGATGGGGCGTAGCTTCGCTTCTGTGCAGCAAAAAAATGAGGCTTTGGTAAGAAAAACAAAGGTTCTGATGCTGTGAAACTGTTAAAGAAACACCAAGCCTTTTCAGTGCTGCTGAGTAGATTCTTATTCTGGAGGCTCACTTTAAGCAACATAAAAAATACCATAGAGCATTTCCAGTCCTTTTATTGCACTGCTGCCCCCCCTTCCAAAATTCAATCCTTGGGGACTCCTTGCATCCTCGTGTGCTTCTGAAGAGGATCACATCCGTTCTGCGTATGCATGATCCGGGACTCAGGCATTTACAGTACAAATTCACTTGTCTTTAGAATTACTTAGGTATGGGAATATGTTTGAAGCCTGCACAGGGAGTACCGAAGAGCTATTCAACTGAGCTGGTTGATTGCCTAACTTCACTGGGCAACAGAGGTGGAACGACAGCATGAAGAGAGTACTGGAAAGGCTCTATGGGATCCAGAGCCTTCCCTCTTCTTAGGTAAGTACTGTATGTATGTATTTCTATTTACATAACTTCAGTATTGCTTCATTTTTTTTTCATTTTAAGATCATATTTCATTAAAATAAGTCTTCAGATAAAGATAGACTGACACCATCTGCTTCTTTTCAATTTCTTGCTCTCTTATTGCATATGAATACACATACAGCAGTCCTGATACGATTTGATCTGGTGTGCTGCCAGACCGACTTGGGCGCATCCAACTGGAGAAAATAGAGGGCTGCTCCACTACCTAACTATATCTTCAGAATGTTTCCTGTTTTCAGAAAGAGCGAGATTATATTCAAACTCCTTTTGCAAATCATTTCATATTTCTATTTCTCTAGTTGCCCCTCCTGGAATTAACTGCGCCATGGAGCAACAATTGCTATTTGCATGCATGTTGCATTGTCATTTCTCATACGTAATTTGATGGAATGCAATAATGATATCTAGATGGGAGAAAAATATGCATAGTGGTAATGGTCTATAGCTAGCTAACTACTATTTTGTATTGTATTTTAAAAAAATAACAACAACAGAAATAATAGAAATGGCACTGAAATGCTGAATCTTAAATAGGTGAGTGGAAACAACAGATGAATGCATAATTGAATTCACATTTTACTTTGAATAAAGCTTCTGTCTGCAGGACAAAGAGATGGAGTGAAACACATTTTGGACTTCTATGAATAGATGTTATCTCAGCATGTGTCACCAAATGAAAATGTGCTGGCTGCAATTAAAATAAACAACATGAATATACTAAAATAATTTATAAACACATTTGGCTGGAAGAACCACTCAAGCTTCAGTGGCAAAATGATATGCCTTAGTACTGAGTGTATGTCGTGATTGACTCCTGATCATGAATTTACATATTATAAATAAAACAGTAAAGAGCATCTGTATTTTTTTCCCTACATAGTACTACCTGGCTGAAACCATCCGCTGTCAAAGTTCCATCACTATGGGCATTTTAGAGAGCTTTCAGGAAAACCTATAATCCACTTTCCATTTGTGCTGTACAGATTAAATAGATAATAGTAAACACTCTTCTTTTCTTTCTTTTCTTGCAAATCTACAGCGTCATCAGTGATTACATATGCATTTAGGTTTTCTTCTACTCCAAATTCATATGTAAAGACTTTAAAATAAGCAGGAATTAAAAAGAACAAATAATAGACTAAAGCTGAACTACATGTTCTTTTGCTGAGCTATGTATGTAATTACACTTTTTTACAGTATCATAAACATTTTGTAATTAAAGCCAATTTCTACATTCAAAACCAAGTTTAGGAAACCCATTCTGTCTGTTGTGGACTGGCCCAGAGGAAAAGCGGTGCAGAGAAAATTGACACAGTATGCTAAGTGCTTTACAAAGGCTGGAGGGATGGCACGGTAAAGACAAAACAGTGATCCCAGGTAAATGCTGATTTAATCCATGAACTGTACATTCATGGAAAATTGGCACAAGTTTGAAATAGAAAAAACAACATTTAAAAAAAGGTTTCCCCTAACTTTTCATTACAGAAATACTGTAATCACAGTCGCAGCTTGAGAGCTGTCATTTTCTTTAACTCAACTGTCAATGCCTGCAAAATTCTCTTGCAGGATGGTCACCACTGTTTCAAGGTAAATAGAAAGTCTATATCACTGATAGTGCCACATTACTTGTAAATATAGTGAAGCGGGAGTAGTGCCACTATAATCATTATTAATTACAGCTTCCTCATCAAGGTTGGCCACCTTTTAGATATTAAAACTCTAGTGTGACAAGGCAGACCACATACCTGTGGTTTTAGAAGACTGATGTGTGGAGGACAGCAGCTTTTGTGGCTAACTATCCAGCAACTTTGGATTGTTACAAAGGTAAGCTTGGGGGCAAGGGGGAATTGCTAATGAATTAATCAGTGTGACTACCAAGTTCATGACTTGGATAGTACTGGAGCATTTCCACTGGCTGAGTCCAGGTCCGCAATGACTTGTCAACCAGGATGAGACCGGATGCCAGCAACTGAGCAGGTCTTCTGGCAAGTAGGATGTGGCAGTAAGGCAGGTTCTTGGAGAGTCCAGGAGTTGGTACTGGAAACCGAGACGGTTCCTACACAGGTAGAAGTATGCTACAGAGAAAGAAGTTGTTAGCAGATTGGGTAATCAGATGGCTAGGACTTGGCAACTGAGCCGTCAGTCAGGCAAGTCAAAGGTCGGCAATAGAGCAGCCAATTATAAATGCCAGGGTCAACATACCTGGAACAGGCAGTTACAAGGATCAGTTCACAGTACAAAAAACACACTAATCAGAATAAGTTGCAATACAACAGCATTGGAGAATGGTTCTCTCCAGACTGAAAAGAAACCTTTCTAAATTCCTACTAATCCTTTAATGGATTGCGTTATGGCAGGCCCGTTTCTAGGGCCGCGCGGGGCGTGCCGCCGCCCGGGGCGCTGTTGAGAGGGGGGCGCTATAATGGAGGGGGGAGCCCAGGGCCGGATTTACCATTAAATAAACTAGGCACGTTTGTGAGAGGCGGGCATTCCCTTTCTCCCTCCCTCCCTGCATACCAGCAGCATTGACTGGAGGAGACCCGGATCTAGAAAATCGGCGGCGGCAGGCTGTCACGGTTACTATTATTGGCGGTATCCTCCAGTTCTTCTGCAGCAGCTCTATGACTTCACCCAGCAGCGCCCCCTGCGTCCTCTACATGGGTACAGCGCCTGACTCTGCGTGTAACCATGGAGAGGACGCAGGGGGCGCTGATGAGTGACGTCATCATGGAGCCGCTCGCTGCTGCAGAAGAAGAACTGGAGGATACCGCCACTAATAGTAAGCAGCATGACAGCCTGCCGCCGTCGCCGGTCTTCTAGATGTGAGTCTCCTCCGCCGCTGCTGCTGGTATGCAGGGAGGGAGGAGGGTCTCCTCCTCCGCCATAAAACTCCTTCTTCTGCCCCCCGAGTCCCCCACAGCCTCGACACAGTCCCCCACATTAGAACTTGCTCCATTTCTGCCCCCTCCACCCGGCAGCTACCTATCTAACCTACACTTGGGGGCAGCTACCTATCTAACCTACACTTGGGGTCAGCTACCTATCTAACCTACACTGGGGGGCAGCTACCTAATCTAACCTACACTGGGGGGCAGCTACCTAATCTAACCTACACTGGGGGGCAGCTACCTAATCTAACCTACACTGGGGGGCATCTACCTAATCTAACCTACACTGGGGGGCACCTACCTCATCTAACCTACACTGGGGGGCAGCTACCTATCTAACCTACACTGGTGGGCATCTACCTAATCTAACCTACACTGGGGGGCACCTACCTCATCTAACCTACACTGGGGGGCAGCTACCTATCTAATATATACTGGAGGGCAGCTACCTAATCTAACCTATACTGGGGGGCATCTACCTAATCTAACCCACACTGGGGGGCAGCTACCTAATCTAACCTATACTGGGGGGCAGCTACCTATCTAATCTATACTGGGGGGCAGCTACCTATCTAACCTACACTGGGGGGCAGCTACCTATCTAACCTACACTGGGGGGCAGCTACCTAATCTAACCTACACTGGGGGGGCATCTACCTAATCTAACCTACACTGGGGGCACCTACCTCATCTAACCTACACTGGGGGGCAGCTACCTATCTAATATATACTGGAGGGCAGCTACCTAATCTAACCTATACTGGGGGGGCAGCTACCTATCTAATCTATACTGAAGGGGCAGCTACCTAATCTAACCTACACTGGGGGGCACCTACCTAATCTAACCTACACTGGGGGGCAGCTACCTATCTAATCTATACTGGGGGGCAGCTACCTAATCTAACCTACACTTGGGGGCAGCTACCTAATCTAACCTACACTGGGGGGCAGCTACCTATCTAATCTATACTGGGGGGCAGCTACTTAATCTAACCTACGCTGGGGGGCAGCTACCTAATCTAACCTATGATGGGGGGCACCTACCTAATCTAACCTACACTAGGGGGCATCTACCTGATCTAACCTACACTGGGGGGCAGCTACCTATCTAACCTACACTGGGGGGCAGCTACCTATCTAACCTATACTGTGGGGCACCTACCTAATCTAACCTACACTGGGGGGCAGCTACCTATCTAACCTATACTGGGGGGCAGCTACCTAATCTAACCTACACTGGGGGGCAGCTACCTATCTAACCTACACTGGGGGGAAGCTACCTAATCTAACCTATACTGGGGGGCAGCTACCTAATCTAACCTATACTGGGGGGCAGCTGCCTATCTAACCTATACTGGGGGCACTTATCTAACCTGTATTGGGGGCACCTACCTACCTAGCTAGCCTATACAGGTGGCAACTATACTGGCTACCTATATTGCAGGCACCTACCTAACTATCCTATACTGGGGGCATCTACCAATCTAACCTATGCTGGGGCAACTATTCTGGTTACCTATATTAGAGGCACCCAACTAGCTAACCTGTACTGAGGCACCTACCTATCTAACTTATACCGGGGGCGCCTGCCTATCTAACCTATACTGGGGCAACTATACTGGCTACCTATACTGGAGGCACCTACCTGGCTAACCTATAGCGGGGGCAACTATACTGGCTCACCTATGCCTGGCTACCTATACTGGGGTACCTATTCTTGGCTACCTGTACTGGGGGGACCTATACTAAGTGCAACTAGACCTGGCTAACCTATACTGCGGGCACCCATACCTTCCTCGGGGGGGGGGCGGGGGCGCAATTTTTACACTCTCGCCGTGCGTACATTTTAGCCTAGAAACTGCACTGCGTTATGGACTTTGATTTTGCCACCCTAGGACATTAACATTATTTTATTTTAAGCCAGTATCTCTTATCTTGTTAAGTTGTTGTCTTCCCAACAAACAAATCTTTTCCCAAGGCTCAGGTTTCTTGTAGATTACATCAGGCTTAATTTCCCAGGATTTAATAAATCTTGCGGCATTTATTCTTCTTTGCCCTCATCATTCAGGGATTGTTGCATTCAAGCCTACACATAATGACACAGTCATCACAATCTTCACAATTAGGATTTTATGCTTACATGATAATATGCAGTGATGATTTACTTCAAAAATTATGTTTACTCTTTTGACCAAAAAATTAATTTGGTCAGATCACACCATAGAAATTTCTTCTATAGGACTATAGAATCTTTTAGGTAATGACATGCTAAAATAAACTGTGGGGGAAAGGTGACAAAGGTAGACATGATACCAGTACACTCAAAATATTTTAGCATAAGGGAAAAATTATTTTAAGACACATGAATAACTCTCAGTGACAAGTGCCTCCATGGTGTTTCTTAGTTTATGATATTGAAAAAAGGAATTCATTAGATAAAATGAGGCATTAAAGTAAAATAAGAAATAAATGCTTCCGTGTCCTACTCACGCCCACCATTGCCCTGCATGGACCCTCTAAACATATTCAACAAGCACATGTTCTCCTAGCTGGGCTCCCCTCCTCCCATTCATGAGCATGGTCCTACTGTGCCTGCATAAATATGGCCATATCTGTGCAATCCCAAAGCCCTTCACCTACAAGTGGCACCATGCTACTGCGCAGGTGCCCACTGTGTTTGCACAGGTGCAGTACAGCAAGGCTCGTACACAAAGGGGAGCACATCTGTGGACTCAAAGAGGGTCCTGGCCAGTGGCAGTGGGGTTAAGGAGGACACAGGAAACCTCTGCATGAGCAAGAGGCTTACTACTTCTTTGGTAAGTGTCTAACTTTTTCTGCCACCTCAGTTTGCTTTAAACGATACTAATATAACAGCATAAAAGGAAACATATATATTATATAGAATTTTATTAAACTATAAAAGCTAAATTTAAAACAGCTCCACCAACCAATTGTAGGTTCCTGGCTTACTTACTCACATCACAGTTCACAGAGTTGGTTCACGGGCTGTTATGTGTCTGGAAAATCACTTTCTTAAACAGGATTATAGAGAGGCACAAATGTCATTATAGACAATTAAAATTACAGTTTCTGGCAAGGAAATTCATGTATTAAAAAATAACAATTTCAGTAAGTTACTGTATAATGCAAAGCAATTGCCAATATGGAGAAATCACACAGACAATCCAGCAATTGTCCCAAAACTCAAGTACCATTGTATAAGACACCATTATTTAAAGAACTGAAATGTCAAGGGTGCTTATTTTAGAGTCAGGCCAGAATTCCAGCCATGATAAAACTTTCTGTTTGTAATACTTATTTTGTTGCTGTTTGTCTATGCCGGGCCGGCCTTCACATTTGCACTCCAGGTTTCTCCTATAGCCAAAAAACTT
This sequence comes from Hyperolius riggenbachi, assembly GCF_040937935.1. Classification (NCBI taxonomy): domain Eukaryota; kingdom Metazoa; phylum Chordata; class Amphibia; order Anura; family Hyperoliidae; genus Hyperolius; species Hyperolius riggenbachi. Next base: position 188,854,315 of record NC_090647.1, on the reverse strand, counting down.
ACTCGTAAGTTAACTAGCATCTCTCTAGGAATTGGCCATGGAATTGCATAGGAACATTAGCTTGTGAGCCCTGCTGAGATACATAGTCATTGTGATGAATTGTCTAATGTACTCTAAATCATTGAAGAAAATGTGTCAGTGCTGAATGTATGTTATCATTCCGCTGGTATGTTTTCACAGCTTAAAGAGGAACTCCAGTGAAAATAATGTAATAAAAAAAGTGCTTCATTTTTACCATAATTATGTATAAATGATTTAGTCAGTGTTTGCCCATTGTAAAATCTTTCCTCTCCCAGATTCACATTCTGACATTTATTACATGGTGACATTGTTACTGTGGGCATGTTATGTATCTGTTTCTAGCTGTTCTGGCTGTTAGACAGTTGTAAACAGCCATTTCCTGTGTGTGAACATTGTTACAGTTGCCAGGAGTACCGCGGTATTCAGAGCCTCTAGTGGGAGTGGTTTCAGCACAAAATCAGTCACACAGCGCCCCCTGATGGTCTGTTTGTGAAAATCATTCTATTTCTCATGTAAAAGGGGGTATCAGCTACTGATTGGGATAAAGTTCAATTCTTGGTTGGAGTTTCTCTTTAATATACATTTTTTACCTTTATTATTTGTGCCTTAAGCAAAGGGTGATATTTCACAGTGTCAAGGTCATAAGGCTCTACCACTGGGGTTTAAGCAAGATCAGCAAGTCTCTCAGTGTTAATGTTATGCGGTCAAAGCCTTAAGGCACACATATACAGTGTAGCTGTGTTATTGCTGCACTAATCTCTTATACAAATATATTATACCCTGTTGTGTTACACATGAAGCTCCACTTAACATCCTAATGAGAGTCTGAACACAGTTCAGGACTACTGAGATATATGGGATTTCTATAAATAACATGGACACTAGTGGTTGTTAACATGAGCATAAGCTTTTTGTATGCATTCTTGTAAGGACTATCATCTTTATCAAGAAAACTATGCAGAAGCAATAGATACTCTCACGTGAATTGCTTTCTTCCTTTAAACATATCTTGCTCTCATGGTAAGTGTGGCTTAACAGTGTGGAATACCACTCCTCTGATTAAGCTAGATTATCTTATGTGCACTACATTCTAATAAATATTCCGCCTACAGGGTTTCATTACATCAATAGAAACAAATGTTGTTTTAGATAAAATGCTTTTGCACTGTTCATTTCTGTTTTTCAGATATTTTTTGTTGGATAATAATGAATATTAGAATTGCAGTTCCATGGGGGGAGGGGGGGGGCATGTCCGACATGCATGTATGCTGGTAGAGATGTAGCGAACGGTTCCAGACGAATTTTGGTGGTTCGCATTCGCCTGGACCAGGCGAACTTTTGCAGAAGTTCGATTTGCCCCATAATGCACTATAAGGGTCAACTTTGACCCTCTGCATCACAGTCAGCAGGCACATTGTAGCCATTCAGGCTACACTAAGCCCTGGAGCCCCACCCCCCCCCCTTATATAAGGCAGGCTTGCCGGCCATTACACTCACTCGTGTGCCTGCTAGAGACAGACTAGGGACAGCTGCTGCAGACTTGTTCTCCTAGGGAAAGATTAGTTATGCTCCTGGCTTGCTCCTGGCTGATTGTTATTGCTAAAATAGCACCCCTCAACAGCTCTTTTGAGAGCTAATGTTTTCCTGATGTGTTTTTTTGTGTGTGTTGCTCACTGACATTATACAGCCCTATCTGTTGCAGCTGGACCTTGGTAATTGTTATTACTGTGCCAGCCAGGCCCTGTCTAACTATCTATACTGGGACACCTACCTATGCCTACCTAACTACTGGGGAACCTACTTACCTATACGGGGACACCTATCTACCTACCTATACTAGGGGACCTACCTATGCCTACCTACCTATACTGGGTCTCCTACCTATGCCTAGCTAAATACTGGGTCTCCTACCTATGTCTAGCTAAATACTGAGGCACCTACCTATGCCTACCTACCTATACTGGGACTCCTACCTATGCCTACCTACCTATACTGGGACTCCTACCTATGTCTAGCTAACTACTGGGACACCTACCTATTCCTACCTAACTACTGGGGCACCTACTTACCTATACAGGGACACCTACCTACCTACCTATACTAGGGGACCTACCTATGCCTACCTACCTATGCTGGGTCTCCTACCTATGCCTAGCTAACTACTGGGTCTCCTACCTATGTCTAGCTAACTACTGAGGCACCTACCTATGCCTACCTACCTATACTGGGACTCCTACCTATGCCTACCTACCTATACTGGGACTCCTACCTATGCCTAGCTAACTACTGGGACACCTACCTATGCCTACCTACCTATACTGGGTCTCCTACCTATGCCTAGCTAACTAATGGGACACCTACCTATGCCTACCTACCTATACTGGGTCTCCTACCTATGCCTAGCTAACTACTGGGACACCTACCTATGCCTACCTACCTATACTGGGACTCCTACCTATGCCTAGCAAACTACTGAGGCACCTACCTATGCCTACCTACCTATACCGGGACTCCTACCTATGCCTACCTACCTATACTGGGACTCCTACCTATGCCTACCTACATACAAGAAGATAATAAGGTCGTTGCTTCATTGTGGTCAGACCAAATTTGATCAGCTGGACAGTCACTGTTGTTCTATCATTGAGCTACCACAGCCCAGCGACCATATGGGCTGGGAAACTGCCACGGCCTGCACTCTGGCCATTTTGAGCATCAGTCCAGCACGGCCGTCACTACGCAAACAGCTGTTTGCGGTGCGTTACACAGTGAGTTTGGTGTGTCAGTGTGAAGCAGTACTCTAATTACACTCCCTGATTGATGTATACACATGCAAGATGTTTGAAAGCACGTTAGGCCTGCAATTTAGCATTCAATGTGATTTCTGCCCTTAAAATGCTGCTTTGCGTCAAATTCAGATTTTTCCTCAGGACTTTGGGCATGTATCCCACTCCGCCATGCCCCCCTCCAGGTGTTAGACCCGTTGAAACATCTTTTCCATCACTTTTGTGGCCATTATATTTTTTTCTATTTTTCAAAGATCACATCCCCATTAAAGTCTATTGCGGTTCGCAAACTTTTCCCCGAACCTTCCGCGAAGGTTCACGAACGGGGTTCGCGAATCAAAAATCGGAGGTTCGCGATATCACTATATGCTGGACGTCTGAAGCTGGAGCTCCATGCTGAACCTTAGAGAAAGCAACTTTCAAGAATGCTAATTACCTCTGCTAATCTCCACTGGCATGTCCGAGGATGGTATGGAGGTAGATGCCTTGAAAAAAAAACCCAAAACTCCCAGAGATGTTCACAGGGATCCAGGTGTGCGCTGTGGCTAAAGATGACACTGGTGAGGGGAGAGATGACGGTGATCCCAGCACTGCAGCCAACTCACTTGCTGACTCTTGCAGACCATCACAGGGAGATTCCTCTCCAGATAGTGGCTCCCCAGCGTTAAGAAGCCCCACAAAGTCCAGGCAAAGGCTGACTAATTCAGAAGATCAGGTAGGCCCAGGGGGCCATTTTAGTTCCTGCAGTGTTAGGAGCACCACAGATCATGCTTGAACAGTTTCTTGCCTCTGATCAATTCATAAACTTATATGAAAGATCTTATGGTGTTTTTAAAAGCATCTCTATCTTCTGAGATTTTACAGATAACTAACCATTTGCAGCAATCTATCAGTTTACTTGGGGATAGAATATCTATAGTTGAAACCACTGTGTCATCCTTCACTATTGAGTTCAACAAAACAGTTGATTGTATTAATAAGAATCAAAATGATATAGCATGGCTGAAGGTGAAAGACGCAGATCTAGAAGATAGGAACAGGCGATCCAATCTGTAAATTTGTGGTATTGCTGAATCAGTACTTCCTATGCAGCTGAAAGATTTCATAAAGAAATTGGTGCCCACAGCACTCCTGCATCTCTCTGATATTGAACGTTCTCTATAAAGGGCACTTAGACTGCCGAGACCTGCTCATCTGCCAGATTCTACCACAAGGGATTTTATCTGTAATTTTCAGTTTTATCACACAAAGAAAGAACATATATGCATGCTAGACGACATGAGTCTCTTCCTGATCCATACAATGGTATAACCCTGTATTCTGATTTATCACAAGCTACTTGAGCAAAGAGGAGATCACTTTGGCCTATTACTAAGGCACAACATAGCTTACCGATGGGGATTCTCTATTAAAATCTTTATATCTAAAGCAGGGAAATTCTACTCTATTTCTGCCGCTGGTGATGGTTTTAAGCTTTTGGCATTGTGGGGTATCCAACCAAGTGAGGCTACAGCAAAACTCCAATGGCCACCCTCCTCTTCTAAAGTACATCATGATTGGCACCTTGCCACTTGAAGGAAATTTCTGAGGTTCCACAATATTTCTTCTCAGTTTTACAGATGGTGACAGTTTTGTTGCTCTTACCGAGAGGTCACCATTTCTCCCCACTTAAAGATAATGTGGGCAACATTGGTTCACTTTCATTGTACTGTTTTGTGTTTATTTTTGGTTGGTATTGTTTTCTGAATCCTCTAGGTAAGAGGTTGCTTATCCCTACTTCAATGGACAAGAGGCACTTTGTGTGCCCCTTTCCTTCTCTCCCTTATAGGATCTTCTTCCACAAGAATATGAAAGCCTTTCCCTATCTCTTTCTACCCTCCTCTTCCCTCTGGTTGTTGTTCCTCGATTTATCTGCATCCCCAGGCCATAGAGTTTGAGGGCTCCTGCCCTGCAGTTTGATCCTCTTATAGTTAAAGTGTCAGTACAGATCATAATTTGTTATTTATGCCTGTGTGTATTCATGGGTATAACTAAGATTAATGTGGACAGCTTGATATTTGTTGTATTTTCTTCATTTGTGAATTGTTGCTCAACTGTCTAATATAGAGTATAGTTTCTTTATATTGTTCAATGACACTTCTTATCCTTATTCTTTTATTTGTATTATTTTGGCAAGATATATGTGAGCAATAACGGAGCCGCCGCCGCGCAGGGCAGCGTGGCGGCGGCTTCCGCGTCCCAGCCGGCGGTTCCCGTAACTTACACGGAGCCGCCGGCGCAGAGCAGGACAGGCACCGCCGCGGCTGACAGGGTGGCGCCAGGTTCCGCTGCTCAGCCGGCGGCCTTCCGTGTGCGGGCGGACATGGAGCAAGGACCTGGCCTCTCAAGGAGGCAGAGCGCCCTGCGCACGCGTGCGAGATGGCAGGAGCTTTATTCCTTAAGGAGGCAGGTCAGCTGATCCGACGACCAGCTGACCTAGGCAGCCAATCACTTGCTAACCTTAGCTCCAGCCCCCTGGGCTGGCTGGCAGAGCTGGGCTACAGCACTTAAAGGGAAGGTTCAGGGAGGGGAGTAAAAAAATAAAAATCAATTTCCACTTACCTGGGGCTTCCTCCAGCCCGTGGCAGGCAGAAGGTGCCCTCGCCACCGCTCCGCAGGCTCCCGGTGGTCTCTGGTGGCCGACCCGACCTGGCCAGGCTGGCTGCCAGGTCGGGCTCTTCTGCGCTCCAAGGCCTGGCACTTCTGCGTCCCACGCAGGCGCGCTGACGTCATCGGACGTCCTCCGGGCTGTACTGCGCAGGCGCAGTAGTTCTGCGCCTGCGCAGTACAGCCCGGAGGACGTCCGATGATGTCCGGCGCTGAGATTAACCTTCCTTGCCACATATTGCGGCCATTGTAAAAGCCGCAATTTGATGTAAAGAAGGTAAATTTTGGCGCTGCATGCATCCAAATTTTCTTCCTTTGCATATTGGCTTTATGGATGCCTCTCTGGCTAGATGGGGGATTTATGACTACATGGGATGCTCTCTGGCTACCTAAATGGGGGGCTCTGGCTAAATGGGGGGACTCTCTGGCTATCTAAGAGGGGGATCTCTGGCAAAATGGGGTTTCTCTAGATAAACTTGGGGGCTCTTTGGCCATATGGGGGGCTCTTTGGCTAAATATAGGGCTCTCTGGCTAAACAGGGCACTCTCTGACTACATGGGGGCTCTCTGGCTACCTAGACAGGTGGTTCTCTGGCTAAATGGGATGCTCTCTGGCTACCTAAATGGGGGCTATGGCTAAATGGGGGCTCTTTATATAAACTTGGAAGGCTCTTTGGCTATATAGGGGGCTCTCTGAATAAACACAGGCCTCTCTGACAACAGAGGGCTCTCTGACTACACAGGGTCTCTGGCAACCTAAACGGGTTATTCTCTAAAAATCGGGGTCTCTGACTACATGGGAAGCTCTCTGCCTAGTCACAACTGCAGAATACTTTGATCAAGCAGTAGCTTTGTTAAAATAATCTGTAAACATCTGACTGTAATAAAGACTGGGGGAACAAATGCCTGGTGAAATCATTTTACATTGAATGCATGACTTTGGTTTATCATTCTTTTTAAAACCATTTAAATGCACGAGAATTTAAAATGGCCTTCAAAGCACGTTTTTGCTGTCAATGAAACATACAATGCAGTCAGTATTTTATGATCTTTTTAGATGCAATATAATTTGCAATATTCAACATCAACACTTTTTTTAAATACATCCAAACTGTCTCATATTCAGGAAACAGTGGTAAGTACTATTGTTGACATGTAACAATATATATATATATATTTTCCTTTTGAAAAATATATTGAGCTTTTTGCATTCCTTACAATATTCAGCTTTTCTGTTGCTTAGCAACAAGGCCTTTTATTTCAGAGCTATAAGCTTCAATAGTTTTCTTTTGTTAAATCTGAACACTATGCCTCCTCGTGTAGCTCTTTGCAGAGACTAGGTGAATATTTGGGACATGAAAATATCCTGTTGGTTTTACGTTGAACAACTGAAAGGCTTGCCCTCAAAAATATAGCATCTTACATAGTATTTATTATGTTAATCTGTATGCAAAACATCTGCTTAGACACATTGCTAGTGTCAATTATACAATTATAGATGTCATTTCTTGCAGTCAAGGGTTAATCAACCTGAAATCCATAGCCTTGTAGTGAATGATTATTTTTTTTTAGCAGCCATTTATTCGGGCAATTAGCCAATCTCTTCATTTTACAGAAGTAGTGATCATATTAAATATTTGCCCTTCCTATAAGTGTTCATCAGTGTACTGCAATAATTATTGCCAATAAGTGAAGACATACAGTGTTTCTAAAGTGGTAGTTAGTATGAGCATAAACTTGTAAATCACCAAATAATATTTGTCACTGTAAAAGTGGAAAAGAGGATTAAAGGGGCACTATAGCGACAATTTGTAAAATTTAATATATGTGCAAACATAAACACATAAGAAGTATGTTTTTTTCCAGAGTAAAATGGGCCAAAAATTACTTTTCTCATATGTTGCTGTCACTTACAGTAGGTAGTAGAAATCTGACAGAAGTAACAGGTTTTGGACTAGTCCATCTCTTTATGGGGGATTCTCAGGGATTTATTTATTTTCAAAAGCATTTAGTGAATGGCAGTTACTCTTTCCAACTGCCAAAACACTGTGTAGCGAGCAGGGATGCTGGTTAGCATCATTGTTTAAATCCTTTTTAGGGAACATCTTTATGAAGAATAAAAGCCTTGCTGAGAATCCCCTATGAAGAGATGGACTAGTCCAAAACCTGTCGCTTCTGTCAGATTTCTACTATCTACTGTAAGTGACAGCAACATAACAGAAAAGTAATTTATGGCCCATTTTACTCTGGAAAAAAATGTACTTCTTATTTGTTTATGTTTGCACATATTTTAAATTTTTTTTGCCATAGTACCCCTTGAATGGTTACATTTTCCACTTTTAGAGGAGATCACTGCTTTTAAAGCTGGTGATACACAGCCACAATATATGTAGAAGCCAGTGGTAGTCTGAGGTCTGTGCATGTGAAAGAATCTTTGGATCACCACTTTAAGGTACTATGGTAGGTGATTAAGAAATTAAGTCCCACCGTAGTCAATTATCATATATAATTATGGCAATCTTAATATGCAAACTAACATTTAAAACACATGAAAAAAAGAGTGACAATCTATAATCTGTATAATTTGGGATACATATATTAGGGAAATGGGGACCATGGGAAGTGTAGACTTGTTTTCAACAGGAAGTTGCTACAGGAGGTAGCATCAGCTATTTTAAGGCATCTGAAAGCTTTATTTTTTTGGAGTTCTAAGGTACATACACACTTGGAATTTTCGCAAATGACCCGTCGCTTGAACGTTTGAACGACTGGTCATTTGGCCGTCAAATCTGGCGTGTTAACAGTCTGTCGTTCAGCTGATTAGACTAGACTTGAACGATCCTCTTGTTCAAGTCCAGTCTTATCAGCTGAACGACAGACTGTACACACACCCGCTGCGGCCACATTCACGTCAATTGGTGTTACGCGGACGAAAAGAGGTTAAAAGGAAATAAATATGGCATCCTCCATATTCCTTTCACTTCAGGTTGCTTTTAAGACTGTATACTGCGCATATGGAGGTTTTTATGAAGATGGAGTCACCAGGCTCATCTAGAGCCACCACAGCAGGAGCTGTCTGGCTCATAAAGGCTAAGTCGGTGATGGGAGAATGATAAAGAGCTAGCAAGGCAGCTTGGTCTTGATCATTCTTCCATCACTGACTTTACCTTCATGGATGCCAGATGTATAATAATAGAACTGAAATAAAAGTAGATGAGGTCCTTGGCTCTTTATACATTATGCTCCAATTATTTACTTTGATTCAATTGTTTTAAAAATAAATAGTAATTTGCTGACAGATACATAAACAATTGGACTTAAACCTGGTAGATTGAACTCCCCTTTTTCTGCATTCTATTCACTATTCCCCTTTTCCATTCTCCTCTCTTCTTCCCCTTTTACTACCTTCCTTTCTGCTTTCCCTTAGTGAGTTTGGACTGTTTGTATCAGTTATCTCAATACATGAGAAAAACAGCAAGATGTGTTTCAATAATAAAAAAAAAAAAAAAATTTCCATACTTATTTAGCTTTAAATATTTTAATTATAAAGATAGATTGTTGCTTATTTATTGAAGAGGTGTAAATCCGCTACTATGGATGTAGTAAAAAGTTAGCCAGAACTGCACATTAAGTAATCTTTTCCATGGATGGCTGAACTGCTCATTTGTCAGCAAATTATATTCAGCCGAATGACAACATTTGGTTAATACCCCGCATGTCCTGTTTGATGTGGTGGTATTACCCGATGAGTAATTTCCACAGGAGGGCCACCTGTCCACCGCCCACTACTAATCACCCGACTGGTGAATGGGAGGAGCTGACAGGCAGTGAATTATGCTGGCCATTGCTATTTTCCTAGTGATGGCCAGAGTCATTATCCACAAACAGCTGGCAATGCTGATGCTGCATATCAAAATATGCAGATATATCTTATGAATCTTATTTTCTCTGATATCATTTGTCACAGAAACCATCTGTACTATATATTTTCCCCCACTGCATAAGGTAGGTCTATTTTCTAAGTGAAGCATGATTTTTCCATCTCTACAGGTAATGGCTTCTACTTTTTGCTGTGACTTCTTGACTTTGTCAAATTGGGGTGAACAGCTATCTTTCTGACCAGCACCCCAACCCTTCACTGCATATACCACACTTTTCTCTTCTGAGATGTGTATTGGGTTGGATTTAGGCACGGTGCAAGGTTACGGTTAGCACACTTCTTCATCCTTGCCCATTTCTGGTTGAACTTGATGGACGGATGTCTTTTTTCAACCAAACTAACTACTGTATGTTACTAACTATGTGGGATCCATGCAATTTGCTAGTTACAAAAACAGCAGTCCCTTTTTAAGACACGTCGAGTGACACTGACTGATTGTTAATGTTGATATGGATTCTTTGGTGGACATGCAAGTAAATATGATGTCCCTATACAACTAGATACCATTTTCAAAGTCACAAGTGAGGGCTCTGTAGAGTCTAGCATAGTTGCCTGTCACACAACTGGGTGTGTTTGAGCATATGATCATTGTTCCAATCACCTGCCTTTGGAGCATGTTAGTTTGGCTTCTGTGTTCTGATCAACACAGGTTTATCCCCACTGATTGCTCGGGTCTTTAGAGACAATACATCTGGATTTAAAGTTTAAGTTTCATGTAATTTCCATCACACAAGGCTCTTGATTCACTAAACTGTGATAACTGATATAACGGTTGCGCTAGCGTTTTGCACGCATAATAACGCACGTAACGTTTTAACACTACCGTTTTCGCCCAAAAATTCACGTTTGCACACGCAAAACATTACGCACATTATAACACACACAAAACACATTTATCACGGTTTAGTGAATCAAACTCATTGTGTTCTTTTGATCCAATTTTTCTCCTATCTGTTTTCAGCACAATACTGTCTTATTGTAAGCAAAGTGATGTTTTATCTCCCGATAATTGTTACACTTTATCTGTTTTAAGGCTTGCATTACTTAATATTAGAATGTCATATGAAAGAAAACACACATGAATTTGGACAACACAATGCAGTAGTGCACACAAATACACCACCCATACAACTCATCCAGTATGTAAAAGAAAAGAAAAACACAATCGAGAGCCCCAATAGTGTATTATTGATGATAAAGGAATGCCAAGGTAGCAGCAATTACAAATATACTCAAAAGTATGGGTTGCCGAGTTCAGGCAACCACTTAAAACACTTATGGGGATATTGGGCCTGTCCCAACTCAGGCTAAAAATTGCTCTCTGTAGAAGGAAAGAAGGGCTGTTCATCCATCCACCAGAGGTGCTGTAATTGGCTACACAACTTCTGAGTTACTCCTATCTTCATTATTTCCTGAGGAAGCGGGCTAGAGACCCGCGAAACGCGTTGCATTTGTTCTGGAGTACGAGTTAAATCTTGTTTAAACCATACATAGTGGTTGTGTTTGGTTTTAGGGAGGTAAGTCCACCCTTGCCCCCCAACTTTTATCTGTTTTTACATATGATCCATTTTTACTCTGCAGGCACATCTGTTTCCATTGCAACTCATCCAGTATGTTCACATCTCTGGCCCATATGCAATATTTTTTTTTCACCTGAGTTATCTCCTAGGTGATCGTTTTCATCTTCTCTTTAAACTTATATTCTGCATTTTACAATTCAAAAAGTACCCCGTAGTTGGTAAATAAAAGTACCCAAATTATATTGAGTATTTTCTTTTTTTTTCTTTTTTTAAAGTCAGATTGTAAAGCAGATTTTTGCAAGAGGAAGCAGCAATTGTACCAATTCAATGAACAGATATTGATTGCAGTCAGATTGGTATATCTTACATTTGTGCTATCTGCACACAAAAAAATTACCAAATTACCTCGATGTCTGTAATGGTACTTTTTTGACAAAAATAGCATCAGTTGCAATAATGAGAGTCATTTCAAACTATTTAATTTCTGCATTTTCTAATTTGCTTGAATCATTTTATGCTGCCTCCCCGACTTGACTTTTTGCTGGAATATAGAATACTAATCCACCTGTCCGAACGGCAAGTCATGAACCCTCTGTTTTTGACTGTTAATACTTCATGACATCTGTCTGGGCATCCTATATCCTGTTTTGTAAATCACTTATTATTCCTGTCACCTGTCTGTGAACATTGTGTCTGCTGTATCCTTGGTTCTACCATCGGTGACCTCAGACAATACTGTCTTTATTGTACCTCATCCATTCTGAAATGTCTGCATGCTATTCTCTTTCTTATTAATGTTCCAGATAAAAACAACTATACTTGACATTCTTTGTACAAGTGCAATGCCTCTCCATCTTCCACACGTACATTGTTGTTTGTGCTAGTATGTCTCTGTTATTGCATTAATGTAAGTTACTAAATTAATGTTTGAATCACATATTCTGTGATCCAATGTATCCAAGAAAGTGGTGCATGGAAGTTTGTGAATTCTTTTACATTTCTTACATGAATCTGACCTAAAATATAATCTGTTTTTCAAAGAAGTCCTAAAAGCTAGTGAGAAAAACCTAAAACCTACTTAAGTAAATGCAACAAGAATTGCTATATTTGGTCATGTATTTACTGACAGATAAAAAAAAATCCCCCATGTTATTCTACACTAGGGATGCTCATTCGGGTTTCTCGGAATTGAAATTTCCGAATGTCCGATCAGAAATCTGAATTTTCAATTGGAAATCAGAAAACAGAACTCCTAAATCAGATATCCTCAGAAATACTGTATTACTGCAATTCGGTAATTTTAGCTCAATCACAGAACTCGAAATCAATGGACCAATCAGAGAATGCAGAAACAACTTGAAAGTATTTGGCTAATCAGAGGATGCAAAAAAATGTAAAAAAAAAAAAAAAAAAAACTACTTGGAAATAGGAAATTGATCGGAAATTGGATTTCTATAGAAATACTGCATTAGCCCAACTCAGTAATTTTAGCCCAATCACAGAACTTGGAAGCACTGGACCAATCAGAGAATGCAGAGTCAACTCAGAAGTATTTGGCCAACCAGAGGATGCAAATAATGACCAAAAAAACCCCACTACTCTGAAATCGGAAATCTAAATTTGGAAATCAGAAACTTATCGGAAATCCGTGAAAATGGTAATCGGTATTGGCGGAAATTGGGATTTCTGCAGAATCGGAAATTGACATTTCCGACCATCCCTATTCTACACAGTGATAGAGCCTTAATTTAGACTTATTTTGTTCTTTACAAATAAAATACCATCCTAATATAATGGAACAAATGTACATATTCCTGGAGACCACGCCTTCTTGGCACTGCAAATGCTCCCTATACGTCAGAATTCTGAAATTAGAGTTTGTTTCAATAATTACATGCTTCCAATCAGTATATTTAACTGATGTTCTATCTGATGGTTCTGCCCATCGGATACAAAGTAATACATATCTAAAGCTTTTATACTGAGAAAGTCATACTTTCGAAGAACTCTATTTGACTAGATATAACTATAACCCATGAAGATGAGTATAGATTATATTATTTACTTCTATATCCTGACCTTCATTACATACTAAATATCTAAATGTTCTATGCATATGGCTGTTATATACAAGTGATTTCTATGTATATTTTGTGCATGTTTCATCTGAATGACATATTCTCACATTTTGTAATGTTTATAAAAATAATTCAATACATTTTAAATTGAAAAAAAAATCCCCCCAAAAAGCTATGTGTGGCAAAAGTAAGTGAATTGCACTTTTATTATTTGGTGTGACTCCATTGTGCAGCAATAGCTTCAATTAAATGTTCATGGAAACTGCCGATCAGTCCCGCAAATCAACTCAGATGGATTACAGCTCATTCCTACATACACAATCCCTTCACCTTGTGGTCCGTTTTGGTCAGTCTACTCACATGAACCACCCAGCTTTAAAAAAGTCTTTCCACAACATTTCACTATTGAATTGGATTAAAATCAGAACTTTGACTTGGCCTTTTCAGAACCTTCACTTTATTAACCTTTAACCATTCTTTGGTAAAATGTTGTGAGTTTAGGATATTTATCTTGCTGCATGACACACTGACTTTCAAGATGCAGTTCATGGGCAGATGTGTTGACATTTTCTATTAAAACAAAAAAGGGATCCTTAAACACACAGGCATTCGTGTCTCGGTGATACCCCAATAGTTGTGGGGGAGCACAAGTCTGAACAGTTACAAAACAACAGGAACAATGGGAATCAGACTCTGCATCAACTTCACCAGTATTGACTTTATTCAGAAAATTAGAAAAACACTGTATACACACTAACACATCGCATAAAACCATAAAAACTACATGATAGCAAAAATAGCACAGCCACCTGGGCTCACTCAAACCTGCACATCTCAAACACGCCACTCACACCTGGGATCCCAATAAGTAGCAGCTGCATAACCTGATACTAAATGCTAGCATGCATCAATGTATGGTTAAGAGCAGATACTGTATGCAACAGATTATCCACTTCTATAAACAGAGCAATTGAACATCCAGGCCAAGTCACTAGTGCAATGCAGTAAACTTCACAGTACTTCCAGCAGTTGCATATGTATGCACTTGACACTAAACGTATAAACGTAATCAACGGATGCTGCCTCACTGAGGCTCTCACTATTTAGGAGTTTGATCCAGGGCCGTTTATATCCGAGATTGCTGGTCCTCCTGCTGCTGTGACAGAGCAAGCTGTGATCAAAGTGCACTTGCCGCATGGATTGTTCGCTCGCATAGTTAGGTGCAGCACAATTGGAGTCCCTCCAGTGAGGTGCCAGTCAGCGTGAGCATGTGCAAGAGTGTCCCTGTAGTAGCTAGCTACTATCCACCATGTCCTTTCTGTCCATGTGGTCAGCCGGTGCCAGGCTCCGTTGTAGGCTTCAGCAGGATGTGTGGACCATGGGTGCTTGGAGTAGTACACCTTTCACCACGCGTATCGGCCGCTTCCGGCCTTAATCATGTGATAGATAATAGACATTTTCCATTAGAATTCTCTAGTAAAGTTCAAAATGCATGGTTCCACAAATTATGGCAAGACATTTAGGCTCAGTTGTGAAAAAAAAAACAGGCCCAAAACAGAACTCTCCCTCCAATATTTTTCACAGATGGCATAATGTTCTTATACTGATATCCAATGTTTTTCTTTCTCATGTAATGCTCCTCATTTAAACCAAAAACTTTTATTTTGGCTTCATCCATCCAAAAACATTCTTCCAGATCCTTCTTGGTTGTCCACTTGAATTTAAGCAAACTGTAGATGGTCAGCAATATTTTTGATGGTGAGCAGTGCCCTGCCATATATTCCATTGCTGCTCTGTCTTCTCCTGCTGCTGGACTTATTAACAGTTTAAGGTAAAAGTTGCAGTTGAAGTAATCTGTGTTGGTCAACCACTTCTAGGTAGGGTGAGAACAGTTTGAATTTTCTAAATTTGTACAAAATAAAATACTGTTTACTGTTCATTAGTACAAGCTCTTCATAGATAGTTTTGTAAATTGTTCCAGCTTTATGGACACCAAGAACACTTCTTTTTTAGGTCTTTGGACACCTCCTTTGTTTGAATCATAATACACATTGACAAATGTGTTATTTGTGTAATCAGGTTTTGCTGGATCACTGTTCTTTAAATAAAACATGGTATTTTCCTCACACTTGATTGTGATACCATTGACTAAAAAACACCAAACCCTGATTTAATGTTCACAATTATATAATAAGTATTTTCTTACTTTTGCCACATATTGTTGGCTATAATTTGTACAGAAACATAAGATTATGTTAAGTGTATTGAAATGATTATAAAAACAAGGAACACCAAGAGCCCCAATAGTGTAAAATGTACTGGTAAATGGTTACTAGATAGAGTAAATATTAATACTCACAAACCAGGGTTACCATTAGGCAACCACTGTAAAGGCAGGTGGGGAGATTTTTCTGACCCCACTCAGGAATAAGAAGTCGCTCTCTGTAGATGAGAAAAGGGGGGTTCAACCCTCCACCCAGGGTGGACTCAATATTATGCAGGAGAACAGAGGTGCCAAAAGGATAAAAGAAAGCTAAATGAGCTTGAAAAAACAAATTCTTGGTAAATAGAGAAGGTAGTGGTGGACTTACCTCCTCCAAGTAGACACACAATGACTATAGTAAAGACAGTCAATATATTTTATTTATGAACTCCAAATATGCAACGCGTTTCACAAGTTTGATCCCGCTTCATCAGGCAATAACAACGGAGCAATAGCATATGTGGTCAGTAGAAGAGGTGCCTGGCTCTTCTACTGACCACATATGCTATTGCTCCTTTGTTATTGCCTGATGAAGCGGGATCAAACCTGTGAAACGTGTTGCATATTTGGAGTTCATAAATAAAATTTATTGACTGTCTTAACTACAGTCATTGTGTGTCTACTTGGAGGAGGTAGGTCCAACACTACCTCCTCTATTTACCAAGAATTTGGTAGTTTCAGCTCATTTAGCTTCCTTCTATCCTTTTGGTGCCTCTGTTCTCCTGCATAGTCTTGGAATGATTGTCCTCCATAAACAGTGGATCACCAAAAAGATTGCTCGGATCTGGTGAATTGATTCCATACTTTGGGCAGCAACTGATTCTAGGGTTGTATGATTTCATGTGGTAAATATTTAATGGAATATACACACCAGGGACTTGATTCACAAAGCGGTGCTAACAGTTAGCACGCTGGTGAAAAGCCCTTTATCATGCCTAAACTTGGTTTAGGCGTGATAAGTTTAGGTGTGATAAGTTTAGGCGTGATAAGTTTAGGTGTGATAAGTTTAGGTGTGATAAGTTTTCTCGTGATAACTATAGCACCAACTGGGTTAGCACCGCAGTGCACTGCTGATCAAAAGTTTTGCGCTAGCAAAGTCTGTTGCACTTTGCATAAAGTTTAATGGCGCTGCTTTGCGTGCGGGACTTTGTGCGCGATCTAAACTTATCTAAACTTATCACGCCTAAACTTATCACGTCTAAACTGGCTTTTCACCAGCGTGGTGCAATGGTTATCATGCCTAAAGTCTCTAACTGGGTTAGCACCGCTTTGTGAATCGAGCCCCATGTATATATTTAAGACGTGGTTTTCTCTGTAATATTCTCTTACTTTTTGTTATTTAACTATGTACGGATGGTGTGGCTCTAGCGAGTACTTACAGATCTGTCCTGTCAATCCGTGGCAGGTGTGCGCACATGCTCCCGCTGCTTGTTTGTGGTGGAGTTTACACTTCGGGGATTGTTGAAGGGGAACTTGTGTTTCCCAAGCCAATCGCTGTACCTGGAAATGTTTGAACATGACTCAAATCAGGAGCTCATTCATAAAAGTAAAAACAAAAAGTAATGTTAAACAATGATCAAACACCTTCTACTAACCCAGGATAGCGTATAGCACTATCTTGTGGCTAAAAAATAAAAATCTTAACTTACCAGACAGAAACACTTGTAAATAAAAGTGACAGGTTTTTTTTATATAGATACCTCTCAGATATATATATATATATATATATATATATATATATATATATATATATATATATATATATATATATATATATATATATATGTTATTTGAGAAAAGAAGGGCTTGCTATTATTGACAGGGTCCAAAAGTAACAAAACAGAAAACATATATATTTATTTTTAAGTTGTATAATGTCGCTATACTTTGTACTAGGAACATAATTTAAATGTTTTGACAGCCAGGACAAATGGGCCAATACAATGTGTGGGTTTTATCTGTAGTAGCATTGTTTATTTTAAAACTATAGGGAATGAAATTGGAGACATAATGTATTTTTCATTTTTCCCTGGTTTTCCCACCATAAAATGTACAGAAAAGTAAGTACTGCAAACAAGTAGTGCCAGGGTTTGGCTGTTATATATGCACACTGTGGATATTTCAGCACACATGTACCAATTTTACCTGGGAGAGCAGGCATCTTGGAATCTCCTTGTTATATGAAACCCACAGCTGCCATCATGAATCCCACAGTTCCTGCACCCATAGGCATGGGGTAGTTACCCCCACTTCCTCCTGGGCACCAGAGCTAGGAATGAGCCCATTTTTCATGGTATGCACAAGGGCTTTAACCACCCTGGCGTTCTATTAAGATCGCCAGGGCGGCTGCGGGAGGGGTTTTTTTAAATTAAAAAAAAACTATTTCATGCAGCCAACTCAAAGTTGGCTGCATGAAAGCCCACTAGAAGGCGCTCCGGAGGCGTTCTTCCGATCGCCTCCGGCGCCCAGAATAAACAAGGAAGGCCGCAATGAGCGGCCTTCCTTGTTTTGCTTACATCGTCGCCATATCGACGAGCGGAGTGACGTCATGGACGTCAGCCGACGTCCTGACGTCAGCCGCCTCCGATCCAGCCCTTAGCGCTGGCCGGAACTTTTTGTTCCGGCTACGCTGGGCTCAGGCGGCTGGGGGGACCCTCTTTCGCCGCTGCTTGCGGCGGATCGCCGCAGAGCGGCGGCGATCGGGCAGCACACGCGGCTGGCAAAGTGCCGGCTGCGTGTGCTACTCTTTATTTGATGAAAATCGGCCCAGCAGGGCCTGAGCGGCAGCCTCCGGCGGTGATGGACGAGCTGAGCTCGTCCATACCGCCCGGCTGGTTAAGCAAAAAGGAGGAGGCTCTGCCACCCCCCCTCTTCCAGAACTCCCCATGTCACCTGAATCCACAACAAGTTAAATTTGGAAAAAAGTGGAAACAACCACAAAAATTGTATTTTAATAATCTTAATTAAAGCGAATCCAATATAAAAAAACAAACTATAACAAGTAACTTGTCTATATATCTTATCTAAAGTTTAGATAGTTTACACAGCATACACAGCATATCTAGCGGCAAACAGCTTCAAAAGTTTATGATTATTTATTCCTGTGATACAATGAGGGCAGCAATGTTCTGTTTGTCACATTGTCACAGGCTGAGGGCTGGAGATGCTATCAGCTTGCCTGTGTGTAAATCCAGTCCCCTCTCCTCCTCCCTCCTGCCCTCTGCCTCTGAAATCAATGGCTAGTAACCTCCTCCAGCCCAGACTGAGCTCCCATAAGCCCTTGCTACAGTGCCAAGGCACAAAAGGAGCTGTGGGTGAGGCTTGTTTAGTTTATAGGCAATTAAAGTATTAAAACAAAACAAAACAAAATATGTGGCTTGAGGAATGCCCTATAAACTATATGAAAGGAACACAATTATGCAATGAGTAAAAGTTTATCTCAGATCCACTTTAAAGATGAATACTTACCCTTAATTAATGATCAAATGTCAATGACCTCTAAGGAACGGCTGCCATGACACACCTGATAAACTCTCACCACTAAATGTCTTTTTTAAGGACTGTGATGTCATCAAGATGGCCACGGTGGATTTCCTGGTCCCTGGCAGCCACGGTAGAGCTAGTGATAGAAAAAGCAGTTTTTCACATGAATGGAAAAGTCCTTTAAGTTCTAAGGCATGGCAAATGAGCAGATTTTCTTGGCGCATACTAATTGTAAAGGATTCTTACATTGTTTCTTCACAATTGTTTTTCAAGGTTTTCTAAGCATGCCATAACTGCTGTTTGAAGCTTTGACCGTATCTCTATTTTAGTGAGTTGAGCACAGAGATGGCCTTCAACCAAACTGACTTGCTAGCAGTACTTGACTTTCATGTCCAATTTGTCTTTTTTTTTTTGGTCTGTGGGAACTTATAGTGTGATAGTGCTTCTAACAAAAGAAAATATCACAATCTTTCACTATTTAATTGGTCAATGTGGAATCCACTCTCCTCCTTCACACAATTACAGAAGTATCAATAGCTCAGTCAACTAGCGAATTGGCAAAAAATCACAAACACTGGTTCGCACGACAGCCAGGGGCCCCAGTCACTCTCACTAGCTGGGGCCCCCAAACCACCATGCATACCTAGAGGGAAATGCAGGCGAGCCCTGGCTCTCTCACTTCCAGGTACTTAACCCCATTACCTCTAAACGGAATACCCACTGCAACACACACAATTGCTCACTACCAGTTCAAACAATTTCCTACCTCTATCTGGTCAGCAGGCGCCAGTCGGCCAATCAGGTGTACGGTCATACACCCTTTGCCTGCCATACCAAATCTAGCAGGAATTGCATAAATTAGCATTCAGGTGGGAGGCTCGGTTTGACGTAATCGTTGATTACATCTTTTACAGGGACCGCCGCGTGTAGGCATCTCCCACACAGTCCCCTCCCTAACCACTCACCTGTCAACCACATCCTGGAAGCTGCAAAAAAAATTTAAAATCACAAACACTGATTCGCATGACAACCAGGGGCCCAGGGAATTGGCAAAAAAGTCAGCTTGC
Organism: Hyperolius riggenbachi; assembly: GCF_040937935.1. Classification (NCBI taxonomy): domain Eukaryota; kingdom Metazoa; phylum Chordata; class Amphibia; order Anura; family Hyperoliidae; genus Hyperolius; species Hyperolius riggenbachi. The sequence goes on along the minus strand of NC_090647.1, from coordinate 188,834,512 downwards.
CCCTTCATGGATAATGACATACTTGGTAGTCCACTTCTGTACAATTCTTAAAGCGGAATATAACCCTGCATTTCATCTTTGCTCTAAAACATTATTGCATCCAGCATTTTGTTTTACTAGACCAGCATTGGAAGAGTTACACACAGAGCTTGAACGTTCAGTGCAGTGAAATGTAGACACATCCGAACTTTAGATAATGTTATCTTGTGTTTACTTAAATGTATCAAGTGAGGAATGTGACACATTATCTGACTGTGAAGAAGCTGCTCAACACAGACAGAGGGCCATATGCAATTCAGTTTTTCACCTGAGTTTTCTCCCAGGTGATAATTTCCCAACTTGTAAATAAAATGCCTTTTACACCATCAGCAAGCAAACAAATACTCAAAATAATTTTGTCAGTACTTTTTCACTGTATTTTTGGTAGTTTTTCCATTGCAAAATGCAAAAAAAAATTTAAATTGAAGATGAAAAATTATCTCCTAGGAGAAAACTCAGGAGAAAAAGTGAATTGCATATGGGCCAGAGAGTCAAAGCACGTCTGCCTGAATGAATGAATGATTAAAACCAGTTATTAATAAAATGCAAGGTCAGCTCACAAAGCAAAAAAACTGTACTTTTGGGAACCTATAACTTCTAAATGAATAATAATACTTATGCACATATGCAAATATGATAACTGTATGGAATATAAAAAGTAGGAAAACATGTTTTTATTGAATATTATGTCAGGGTTTTATACCGCTTTAATACAGCACTGTGTCACTACTGCCTAGATGAGATCTGACTTCTTAGTTATTTTAGGAACATTCTATCTAATGTGTACATTTTATTGCAAGAATAATTCATATGGTCAAGCAGTCTAACTGGCAATTGGCAAATAAGGGGCTTCCAATAAGGCATCCCTTAACAGTGATCAAGAGACAGTCTCCAGCAGGGTATGTTTTTTTCATCAGAAATTAAAGTACCTTTACAATAGTAATTTTTTATATCACAAGAAAATATGTTCACAGCAGGGAGAGAATGGTGCCACACAGTCCCTGTTCTTATGATAAAGTTTCAGTAGAAACAGTAAAAGTAGTATTTTTAAAAAAATCAAGGTGTGACTAGATTGTAAGCCTTTGGCAGGGCCCTCTCCCCTTGTGTATCCTACTTGACTGTGTGCACTTTACCCAGAATTTGGAACTTGTATTTGTACCACTACCACTCCAGTGTATGATCTGGCATTGTACTACTATCTGCATTGTACTACTATCTGCATTGTGTTGTGTACCTTATTGCTTATTACCGGTATTGTTGTATCTATTGTCTATTACCTGTATTGTGCTGTCACCCCTATTATCATTGTCTGTAATCCTATTTATTGTACAGCGCTGCGTAATATGTTGGCGCTATGTAAATCCAATCAATAATAATAAACTATTAGTACAGAGGGGACATCTTCACTCTAATTTAGCTCTAACCTAATGGAAAACTTAAGCTGCTCTAATATTTACTTTGTAGTGATATAATAAAACTATGTGACGCTGTAAAATAAAATATTCATGGAGGGAAAGTTATAGCAGTGGATCACATTATTATTTCCCACGCTGTATAAAGTGCAGTGAGTAGGAAATATGGATGAAAGTCACCGTGGAACATGGATTCACAAACAGTGAATTATTACTTCATAATGCCTAGCATGACATCTAACCTGAAAGCTGCTAGCTATTGGCATTTATGAACAAGCCAGTTATGCAAGTGCAGGTTTGCAAACCTGGTCACTGTGGCAAACTCCACCCCTGTTGTCCAACCGATAACATTTTCATGGTGAAAAAACGTTGTCAGTTTATCCCTAATAAACAATGCATACTGTGCAGTATTCTACCCTATACAAATTCCTAATATTGCCTACTCAGAAGTACAGAATCTTCACCTATTGCATTGTTTTCCTCCAGAGGTCATCCCAAGGCAAACTTTGGATTTACCCATGAGCGGTGCCAGGGGGGTGCTTTGGGGTGCTGAAGCACCCCCTAAAATTGTCCAAGCACCCCTAAAGCAACCCCCAGCAAGAACTGACTTTTGGCGTCTAATAGACGCCACGTCAGTTCACCGGCAGCAGCAGCCCACAGCTCCGGCAGCGGCAGAGCAGGGCAATGGTAAAATGGCGTCCAAAGCCCTGCTCTGGAGACTTCGAGTCTGCAGTGCAGGGCTTCTGGCGCCATTTTCCCTTAGCCCTGCTCTCAGTGCGGGAGTTTCAGTTCAGGAAGTCAGGGATGTTGCTGGCTGGCTGCAGAGGATCACACACCGGACGGAGGCCGGGACAGAAGGTCTTCTGCAGGTGAGTTTTTTTTTTATTAACAGGTGTATTTTCTGGGCAAATCTGCCAACATTGTGTATTTTCTGGGCAAGTCTGCCACTTGATTGTCTTTTGGTTAAATCTGCCGACATGATTGAACGTATTTTCTGGGCAAATCTGCCGAAATGACTGTTTTCTGGTCAAAGCTGCCACATGATTGAATGTATTTTCTAGGCAACTCTGCCGACATGATTGAACGTATTTTCTGGGCAAATCTGCCGACATGATTGAACATGTTTTTTGGGCAAATCTGCCGACAGAATTAAATGTGCTTTCTGGGAAAATTTGCAGACATGATTGAATGTATTTTCTGGGCAAATCTGCTAATATGATTGAACATGTTTTCTGGTCAAATCTGCCACATACTGTAATTGACTGTATTTTCTGGGCAAATTTGCCAACATGATTGAACATGTTTTTGGGCAAATCTGCCGTCATGATTAAACGTGTTTTCTGGGCAAATTTGCCACATGATTGAAAATATTTTCTGGTCAAATCTGCCAACATGATTGAACGTATTTTCTGGGCAAATCTGCTCACACTACTTGTATTTTCTTGAGAAAATCTGCACAATTATGTGAATTTTCTGGGGAAAGGGTCACCAAAACTTGGACCCACTGTCTTTGCGTTCCACTTTTAAATTACAGTTAGCTCCACTCTCATCCGGTAATGGCCACGCCCATTTTTTCACATGCCGCAGGTTATAGCCACAGCCACAGGGCCATCAGCTACCCCAGAAATTGGTCCAGCACCTGCATAGCACTCCCCCAAAACAAAGTTCTGGAGCCACCACTGGATTCACCTCAGACAACGGGGCTGTTTCATGAAGCTGCACTGCTATAGCAACGCGAGCTACATGACAGCATCACAAGCTAAATTCAGAGAGGCACAATACTCACGGTCGTGCAGTGTAGCGTGCCTTCCTTAGTTACATGCTTACATAGCAATGCACACTCCTTTAAATGCCAGCCGCTGCTGTAACGTAGAGATGGCTTGAACGGTTCACCGGCAAATGGTTCCTGGCGAACTTCCGTGGTTTGCAATCGTGGCGAACCTGGAACTTTTCCGGAAGTTTGGTTCGCCCCCATAGTGCACCATTAGGGTCAACTTTGACCCTCTACATTACAGTCAGCAGGCACATTGTAGCCAATCAGGCTACACTCCCTCCTGGAACCACTCCCCCCTTATAAAAGGCAGGACCCACCGGCCGTTATACTCACTCATGTGCCTGCAGTAACTAGAGAAGGGACAGCTGCTGCAGTGCAGACTCTCTCATAGGGGAATATTAGTTAGGCTCTTGTAGGCTTGTTAGCTTGCTCCTTGCTGATTCTTATTGCTAAAATAGCACCCTACAACAGCTCTTTTGAGAGCTAATCTTGTTCTTGTGATCTATTTTTTTTTCTGTGTGTCACACTGACACTTGTGTTGCATAGACAGCCTTGATAATCTGTGTGTGTGCCATGGCCAGGCCCAGCAAATTCAGTGACTACCCGTGTGTGTGACAGGTGCACATTGTAATACCCAGTACTGCATATACCTACTACCTGTTGTTCACAGTGCACCCACCTACCTACGTGAGCGCATGCAGTGTGATATGCCACTCCGTGCATACCTGTTAACTGCACCTGTGTGACTGACTGCACATTGTATTGGTCAAGTCAGTGCATACCTTTCACTTCATCCCACCCAATATGGACAAAACAAAAGGCAGAGGCAGGCCACCTGGCAGGTCTGTTTGAGGTTGTGCTGTCGTGATTTAATGCAGCCCGCGACCAAAGTATAGTGTTCAGAAGAATACACGTGCCATCAACCCCAAATATTGTCTGGACGTAGTTGACTATTTAACACAGAACACATCATCTTTCTCAGATTCCGCATGGAAGCGTGACATATCTTCCTCCTCCTGCTCTGATTCTGGCACCCCGCTTAACACTCAGTCGGCCGCCACCACCAAAGTGCCATCACCCCAGGGCTCAGCGGTGTGGACATTTTTTTTTGTGTCTGCCTCAGATGAGAGCAATGCCATCTGTACTCTCTGCCACCAAAAATTGAGCCGTGGAAAGACCAAGACCCATGTAGGGACAACTACCTTACGAAGGCACATGATTACAAAGCACAAACTGCAATGGGATAACCACCTGAGGGAAAGCAGCACACAAAAGCAAATCCACACACCGCAGTGGAAGATATGCAATTATTTCTCAACAAAGGTGATACCCAAACTGTATCGTGATGTTGAAAGGCAAGTGGTGTCGCCACGTGGTCTGCAAAACACGGTCAGGCCTGCCCGAAGACTAAGTCAGTCCCCACACACAGCATCTCTGCCTGCACGCTGTGTGACTGCCTGCCCCAAGACTAAGTCGCTCCCCACACAGCATCTCTGCCTGCAGGCCGCTTGACTGCCTTCTCTGCCACCACCAACAGGGTCCAGGACTCCAGGCAGATTCCTGAATTTTTAAGGCCGCTGCTAGCAGCGGCCACTATACTAATTTTTCTGGTGCGTGTGCATGCCTGCCTAATTTTTCTGGCTGCACTGCGGCTGGAACAACAAAACAAAAGGCATGTACATGTGCCAATTCCCCTTCGTGTTCATTACCTTGCCGCGGTGAAGAGGCTTGCGTATCACAATGAAGCAATGACCGCCAGCTATATGAGTGTCTCAGGGGGAGGCACACCCAAGATACAAAGGTCGTTGCTTCATTGTGGACAGACCAAATTCGATCAGCTGGAAACCATATGGGCTTGAAAACCGCAATCACCTGCACTCTGGCCATGGTGCGCACCAGTCCAGCACGGCCGTCACAACACAGACAGCTGTTTGCGGTGCGTTACACAGTGAGTTTGGTGTGTCAGTATGAAGCAGTACTTTAATTACACTCCCTGATTGATGTATACACATGCAAGATGTTTTAAAGCCCTTTAGGCCTGCAATTTAGCATTCAGTATGAAGCAGTACTTTAATTACACTCCCTGATTGATGTATACACATGCAAGATGTTTTAAAGCCCTTTAGGCCTGCAATTTAGCATTCAATGTAATTTCTGCCCTTAAAACGCTGCTTTGCGTCAAATCCAGATTTTTTTTTCCCCGGGACTTTTGGCATCTATCCCACTCCTCCATGCAAAAACTCAGATGTAAGACTCCTGGAAAAATCTTTTCCATAACTTTTGTGGCCAGCATAAATTTTTCTAATTTTCCACGTTCGCCTCCTCATTGAAGTCTATTGCGGTTCGCGGAAGTTCGCGCGAACCAAACTTTTTGCGGTTCGCAAACCAAAAATCGGAGGTTCTGGCCATCTCTACTGTAAATTATTGCATCTGCATTACTTCACTAGCGTAGCCGCTACTGTGTTATTTAACATAGTTACTATGCAGCTTCATGATTCAGCCCCATAATGTACAAACCTTGATTTTGGGAGAGGGAGGCATTAATAAACACAATGTAAACACACATATGTAAAATACACATAGCATAAAACAGACATAGAGGTACTGCCAGGTCCTGCTTTATACGCAATTTTTGTTTTTGAAGTATAATAAATAGGCAAAATTCAACTTATTTCAACTTAGTTCACACATCTTAGAAGTATACATTCCAAAATATACAAATCTTTAAAGTATACATTCCAATGTATATTTTCCTGATCAGTGACATGCTAAAATTAGAGTTGGGCCGAACGGTTCCCGGCGAACTTCGGTGATTCGCGTTCGCCACCCGCAGGCAAATGTTTGCGGAAGTTCGCTTCGCCCAGTTCGCATCAAAAAACAAAATTTTTACCCTCCATTTCACTGTCAGCAGCCATGTTATGGTCAAACACACTGCTTGAGGACCCGCCCACCCTCCCTTCAAGCTAGGTACTTTATACCATTTGACTCAGTTGTCTGCCTACACTAATTATGGGACAGCTGGTACACACTCTGCTAGAGAGTTTTAATTCCTCCCACCTCCCTTCAACCTTTCAACCTATTCCCTCCTCCCTCCTACCGGAGGGAGGAGGGTCTCTTCTGGCAGGGAATTATACTACTTTAAAAGCCAGTATACATCATACCATAGCTGGGAATCGAACCCAGATCTCACTGTGTAGTGGACACGTCACCCTAAGCACTGTACCACTACAGTAGTAAGTGAAGCTAGCCGAAAATGTACCATTAATGCTCAATGCAATAGAACCATTAGGTTGCTTAAAGGAGAACTGTAGTGAGAGGTATATGGAGGCTGCCATATTGATTTCCTTTTAAGCTATACCAGTTGCCTGGCAGCCCTGCTGATCTATTTGGCTGCAGTAATAATAATAATAATAATAATCCAAACATTTGTATAGCACTTTTCTCCTGTCAGACTCAAAGCGCTCAAGAGCTGCAGCCACAGGGACACGCTCAAGAGGCCACCCTGCAGTGTTAGGGAGTCTTGCCTTGAACTCCTTACTGAATAGGTACTTGACCTAGCCAGGATTCGAACCCTGGTCTCCCATGTCAAAGGCAGAGGCCTTAACCAGTACACTATCCAGCCACTGTAGTGTGAATCCCACCAGAAACAAGCATGCAGCTAATCTTGTCAGATCTTACAAAAATGTCAAACTGTTGTTTGTTCAGGGTCTAGGGCTAAAAGTATTGGAGGCAGAGGATCTGCAGGATAGCCAGGTAACTGGTATTGCTTAAAAGGAAATCAATATGGTAGCCTCCATATACCTTTCACTACAGTTCTCCTTTAAAGGGAACCTTAACTGAGAGTGATATGGCTGTTTCCTGTAAACAATACCAGTTGCCTGGCAGTCCAGCTGATCTTTGTGACTGCAATAGTGGCTGAATCACACCCTGAAACAAGCATGCAGCTAATCCAGTCTGACTTCAGTCAGAGCACCTGATCTGCATGCTTGTACAGGGGCTGTGGCTAAAAGTATTAGAGACACAGGATCAGCAGGCGATTCAGGCAACTGGTATTATTTTAAAAGGAAAAATCCATATCCTTCTCCTTTTAGGTTCCCTTTAAGGATTTGTAGCATAAAAGCCAACTCACATTGGCTGGGATTTGAACCTGGGTCTCAATGTATGGTGGACAAGCACACTATCCACTATACCAACTGAAGCTGGCCTGAAATTGCTGGCCTGAAATTGCTGGCCTGAAATTGCTGGCCTGAAATTGCTGGCCTGAAATTGCTGGCCTGAAATTGCTGGCCTGAAATGGCTGGCCTGGAATTGCTGGCCTGAAATTGCTGGTTCAGGTGGTACATTTTCGGCTAGCTTCACTTACTACTGTAGTGGTACAGTGCTTAGGGTGACGTGTCCACTACACAGTGAGATCTGGGTTCGATTCCGAGCTATGGTATGATGTATACTGGCTTTTAAAGTAGTATAATTCCCTGCCAGAAGAGACCCTCCTCCCTCCGGTAGGTAGGAGGGAGGAGGGTATAGGTTGAAGGGTTGAAGGGTTGAAGGGTTGGAGGGAGGAGGGAGGAGGGAGGAGGGAGGAGGGAGGAGGGAGGAGGGAGGAGGGAGGAGGGAGGAGGGAGGAGGGAGGAGGGAGGAGGGAGGTTAAAATCTTCCTAGCAGAGTGTGTAGCAGCTGTCCCATAACTAATTAGTGTAGATAGGCAAATGGTATAAAGGACCTTGCTTGGAGGAGGGAGAGGGGTGGGTCCTCCAGCAGAGATGTGTATTTCACTCAATTAGGTGTGGCTCCAGGTATTAGAGCTTTTGAAACATGTTTTCTATCATTTTTCCAGCTGATAGAAACTTTTAAACTTTGAAAGTTCGCCTCCCCATTGAAGTCTATTGCGGTTCGCGAACTTTTTCGCGAACCGAACCTTTTGCGAAAGTTCGCGAACAGGGTTCGCGAACTTAAAATCGGAGGTTCGGCCCAACTCTAGCTAAAATACATACAAATGTTTTTACCCTAAAAATAAAATCATAATCTATACTCTGCATACAAACTGCATTGCTGCGGAGCTGGAGACATTTGAATATCAAACAATTATGCATAAACCTATTAACAATTGTATTTGTGAATGACAAATAATTATAAGTAGCATTTTAAATGAGCTAATCATTATTCAGTTTTCCTTGCACACATGTTGCACTTAATACATTTTACTAAGCATGAACATGTGATTCAGGGTTTTCTAGACATCTGTGTAATCATCATAACGTATTCAAAATTATGAAAGCGACAGAAGTAAGCTGGAATCCTTCTTTTAATTGTGAATGTTAGTTCATGTTTTGGTCTATAAAAAAATAAAATAAACTTTGCTTGTAAAAATTCAAAATTCCTGAGGAGGGCAGCAAAGTATTCATCTTCACACATCGAAGGATGGATAGCTGATGGAAATCCTAAAATAGGAGCAGATTTTAAAATAAACTCAATTGCAATTTGCTTCACTTTCTGTCTGCATATTAAACAGTTTAGTATCTGTTTTAGAAGGCACACATTTGAGTACTAATTTACAATCAAAAGTAGAAGGCTTCTTGAAATATGCCACTATTACTTTCCTTTATCCATGCCAAGTGCTTTTCTACATTGCGCTAATATCTTCTGTTACTAAGCTAAGATGTTGTACATAAACAGAAACGAGCCAGTGTGTTTCGTAAAAAGTCAGTCTGCAGCAACATTCAAAATGTCTCTTTTCTGCTTGCTACTATTTTTGGGATAGATTTCTGTACATGCAGCTGCAGGCATCATTACTCATATGGAGCACAGACTGTCACATCTGTGGCAGTGCTCCAGAGCCACAGGCCCAAGTACATGTGTTGCATTACACCCTCGCTTCCCCCCAGCTCTGTAATCCTTGTAATATTAAAGGGTACCGTACCTGTAACCTTTAAAAAAAAAGTTAAATACTTATCTCAGTAGGATGAAAAACCGGAGTGGTTCAAAGGCTTCCCCCGTCTGCCTACTCCCCTCTTGCATTGTGCTGGAACCCTCTGAACAATCTTAAGCATTAAAGTCAAAGACTGCTTTTGGCCATGCTCCCCTCCATGCACAATCAAGGCCACACAGTGACAGCACAAAGTACAGCTCCTCATCTGTGCATTAGTGTGGAGCTGCTCAAGCACAGCTTTTTCTTTGTGCACAAACAGGGATGGTCGTAGTAAGCCAACTTCGCTAAGCTGGAACTACGCGTATTTTTACGCAAATACGCTTCGCAATCTACGGCTCCGAAATCAGCCACTTTGCTACGTTAGCATACCGTAGACTACGCATTAAAATACGCAAGCTTCACGTATTGCGTAGCGTAGTTGATGCGACCACTTATGCCCTTATGCGGAAAAATTTCCGCAATAATCTGCTAACTATGCGCATACACAAACTATTATAAGCATACATTCCAACATCCAATGCGGAATTGTATGCGTATAAAGGGCAATAAAATTTCTGCGCATGCGCAATGACCCATATAAATGCAGTTACCGCACGCGTAGTTGACTTTGCAATACATACGTCAACTACGCATAGCGGGCGAAGCTACGCATAGCGGGACTACGACTACGCGGAAATGCGTACGTGTAGTTCTTAAACTTTGCCTACGAACTACGATGCGTAGTTGCGTACTACGATGCTTAGATTCACGCTGGCGTAGTTTACGAGCAACCCTGTGCACAAACAGCTCCATGCTACTGCACAGGTGCAAACCCACTAGCACTTGTGCAGTGCAGCCATGCTTGTACATGGAGGGGAGCAGGGTGGGGACATAGGGTCCTGGCTGGCAGAGAAGGGGTCAAGCAGGATCGGGGAAACCTCGTCCTACTGATATAAGTACCTGTATATTCCGGCGTATAAGACGACTGGGCATATAAGAGGACCCCACAACTTTTCCAGGTAAAATATAGAGTTTGGGATATACTTGCCGTAAAAGACTACCCCCTCTTCCAATGCACACCAAATAAAAATAAAAAAAAACATCATATACTGGTGCTATGTATCAACAGATACTGGTGCTGTACTGTATGTGGTACTCAGTATATAACTGCATATAGGCGATTAACTGGTTGGATTGGTCAACTCTCCCTCTCCCTAAGTGGATTGGTCAGCTCTCCTTGTCTACCTGTTTATCAGGGTGGTATGGAAGAATAGATTGTGCTGTGCCCATAAAACCCACCTCTTTCACCCTTCTGGCACGCCCTTGTATCCTATTAACCATCTCCTGTGCCTCTCAGATCTCACACATGTGCACCTGCGCCGCTTCACTACAGTCCTCAGCAGGAAGATCTGAGAGTCGGTAACAGGATAGGGCGTATCACCCGGCATCAAAATGCCCCTGACTTTTCAAGGGTTAAAAAGTATTATATTTATATATATATATATATATATATATATATATATATATATATATATATATATACCAGCTGGTCGCCCGGCGTTGCCCGGGTATGTAATTGGCTAGTGTTAGCTCTGCCCACTTTTTCTAATCCTAACACACAATTACTCAAGGATGACCTAGTTTGTGAGCTTTGAGGTCTTTGGCATCAATAATTGACATTGAAATGAAATAAATCTAATTGGCTGTGGCTCCACTCCTTTGAAAATCAAAAGATGAATTTTGATTAGCTTTTGTAGGCTCCACCCACTTTTCTGAATATTAATCCCAGTCACCCAGTGACCAACTGTGCAAAGTTTAAGAACCCTGCCATTGACAGTGTAAGAAAAACAAAAGTTTGCTTTCTTAAAACAGAAAGAATTTGTGATAATTCAGATCGGAGTGAGCTCAAAATGTCGCCCAGCGCATCACTGTTGAATATATGCAAATGAACCATTGTTACCCTTAAAAGCTAAACACACCTCCAGAACTGCTAGAATGCAATTATGTGTCATTTTGTTAATTTGTATAGAGCCATGATAATCCAACATGCATACAGACTGTTTTGGATTGTTTGATCCTCATACAGACTGTTTTGGATTGTTTGATCCTCATCAGTGCATGGCATGGATTAATTTGGCTCTATGCAGTAGGGCTTGTAACACCGAGAGGTACAGACTAACCAGCCAGCTCATGGTGACCCAGAACTCATTGGAGTGTGTAAGGGACTACAATGGTCCTAAAAGCCCCTTTACTAAGATGTTAAGAAAAACAAAAGTTTGCTTTCTTAAAACAGAAAGAATTTGCAATAATTCAGGTTGGAGTGAGCTTGAGATGTCTCCCAGGGCATCACTGCTGAATATATGCAAATTAACCATTGTGTCCGTAGAATCTAAACACACCTCCAGTGTAACAGTGTAAGAATGGCTGCAGTTTACATTTTCCAGTGAAATTTGCATTTGTCTCCGCCCCCTTTTTGGTTATGGCAATAAAAAGTATCCTATACTTTATTCCAGGTAATGTACTATGTGTGTGCCAAATTTCAATTTACATTCTAGCAGTGAAATTTGTATTTTTCTCCACCCACTGATGTCCTAATGTGTCCCGGGTATGTATTTGGCTGCTGTTGGCTGTGGCCACTTTTTCTAACCTTAACACACAATTGTCAATAGTCAATGACCAAGTTTGTGAGAATTGTGGTCTTTGGCATTAATAATATTCATTGAAATGAAACACATCTGATTTGCTGTTTGTGGCCCCACCCCTTTTCTAAATATTTAACCCCAGTCACCCAATGATCAACTGTACCAGGTTTGAGGCTTGTGCCATTAACAGTGCAAAAATGGCAGCAATTAAATATTTGCCTTGAAAATCAATAGGTGAATTGTGATTGGTTTTTGTAGGTTCCACCCACTTTTCTGAATATTATTCCCAGTCACCCAGCTGAGCTCTCGGATTCCGAATTTCGAGTTTGCCATCGGGATTTGGCAGTTCCGAGTAAGCTCTCAAAATCCAAAAATTCGGCAATTCCGAGTACCGAATTCGCGTTTACATTGAAGTCAATAGTGCTAAATTCCATGGTTAATTGTAAAGCCCCCTTACATGGATTGGACAAGGGCTCTAGGGAGGGGGGGAGGTAGGCCGCCCCTCTCCTCCAGAGCCCTCCCCCCATACCATGGACCATGCGGGCTGGTATAGCTCAGGGTGCGAAGCCCCACGTGGCCGGGACTCCGCATTCTGGCTATCCCAGCCTGCATGGGGGACAAGGGGTTAAGGAGGCTTGGGAGGGGGGACCCCACGCTGTCTGTTTTCATGAAATGTATACAATATGTACACAGAACTCGGAATGCAGTAACCTGTTCTGCAGCAGTGTCATTTTACACAGTTTAAAAAACATTTTTCTTATGAAACTTTGAAATCGATTTGCTCAAAAACTATAAGCTCTTTTCGCAAAAAAATGTTTTCCCATGTTCCTACTCATCTGCTTAATAAACATGGCAAATTTGGTAATGATAGCATGTAAGGGGGCTTTACAATTAACCGCAGAAGTTAACACTATTTAATTCAATAGAAATGCACTCGGAACACGAAAATTCGGAACACGAAACTCGATTTTCGCATGCGGTACACGAAATTTCGACGAAATCGGAATTCAGCTGTTCCGATCAGTCCTATTTAGGGCTGAGCTCTCGGATTCCGAATTTCGAGATTGCCATCGGAATTTGGCTCTCAAAACCCGAAAATTCGGCAATTCCGAGTACCGAATTCGCGTTTACATTGAAGTCAATAGTGCTAAATTCCATGGTTAATTGTAAAGCCCCCTTACATGCTATCATCACCAAATTTGGCATGTATGTTAAGCAGATGAGTAGGAACATAGTAAAAAAAAAATTGTGAAAAGAGCTTATAGTTTTTGAGCAAATCGATTTCAAAGTTTCATAAGAAAAATGTTTTTTAAACTGTGTAAAATGACACTGCTGCAGAACAGGTTACTGCATTCCGAGTTCTGTATACATATTGTATACATTTCATGAAAACAGACAGCGTGGGGTCCCCCCTCCCAAGCCTCCTTAACCCCTTGTCCCCCATGCAGGCTGGGATAGCCAGAATGCGGAGTCCCGGCCACGTGGGGCTTCGCACCCTGAGCTATCCCAGCCCGCATGGTCCATGGTATGGAGGGGCTCTGGAGGAGAGGGGCGGCCAACCTCCCCCTCTCCTCCAGAGCCCTTGTCCAATCCATGGACAAGGGGCTCTTCCCCACCTCCGGTGCCCCAGGAGGAGGTGGGGGCCGCCGACGTCCTGGGGGGTTCATGGTGCCATCCGGGGTTCCCCTTTAACACGCGGACCCCGGAAGCTGCCCCCTCCCCAGGAGAAATGAGTATAGGGGTACACGGTACCCCATACCCATTTCAGCAGAGTTAAAAAAAAGAAATAAAAACAGGACAACGAAAAAAGTCCTTTATTGTTCTAAATTAACCAGGGATACTTACCTTGGGATAATCTCACGCCAGTAACCTCAGGAGTGGTCCCACGCCAGTATCCTCTTATGACATCCCACCTCCCTCCCACACTGACGAACTCCCACCACTGAATGGTCACAGTCAGCCTCTGCATCTGTATAGCAGAGGCTGAGAACACGAAAATTTTGCCTTTAAAACAAGAAATTTCGGCAAACAGTGATGCAATCAAAATAGCCACTGGGAAATCCCCGATCGCTGGAGGCCACACTAGAGTGGCGAAACCAGTGATTTTTCACATAGATGGTGGGTCCAGGTGACCAGAGCAGGAGGTTCCCTAATCCCCTGGACCCACCCATTCATGTGAAATAACGCATATTTTGACACTCTGAGGTGGCCTCCAGGGAACGAGGATTCCCCAGCAGCCATTTTGTTTATGACACTGTTTGCCGAAAATTCTTGTTTTAGCAAACAATTTTCGTGTTTCTAGCTTATGCAATACAGATTGCAGAGGCTGTCTACAGCCATTCATCCCCAGGAGTTCTGCAGGATCGGCAGGTGCGCGGGACCTCCTAAGAGGATAGAGGGGGGCACAGCGCAGGAAGGTGGGAAAGTGGGCACAGAGCGGCGGGGAGAGGGGGAAGCCTCCCCTCCCTCACCTAGGGCCCCCCCTTGCGCACTCCCCCCCACCTCCAGAATTCCAGCCAGCCAGCGGAACGGCTTACCGAGAGCGATAGCTCTGTGTGCAGCTGGTCTGGTATTCTGCACTGACACTGTCCAATCACGTTCTCGCAGTACTTCCTGTGAGAGCGTAATTGGACAATGCAATGCAGGAGACCAGACCAGCAGTGGCACACAGAGCTCTTCTCTCGGTAAGTGATTCCCGCTCGCTGCCGCTGCTGGCTGCAATTTTGGAGGGGGAGCACGGGAGCATCATTACCAAATTTGCCATGTTTATTAAGCAGATGAGAAGGAACATGGTAAAAAAAAAAATTGTGAAAAGAGCTTATAGTTTTTGAGCAAATCGATTTCAAAGTTTCATAAGAAAAATGTTTTTTAAACTGTGTAAAATGACACTGCTGCAGAACAGGTTACTGCATTCCGAGTTCTGTATACATATTGTATACATTTCATGAAAACAGACAGCGCGGGGTCCCCCCTCCCAAGCCTCCTTAATCCCTTGTCCCCCATTCAGGCTGGGATAGCCAGAATGCGGAGTCCCGGCCACGTAGGACTTCGCACCCTGAGCTATACCAGCCCGCATGGTCCATGGTATGGGGGGGGGCTCTGGAGGAGAGGGGCGGCCAACCTCCCCCTCTCCCCCAGAGCCCTTGTCCAATCCATGGACAAGGGGCTCTTCCCCACCTCCGGTGCCCCAGAAGGAGGTGGGGGCCGCCGACGTCCTGGGGGGTTCATGGTGCCATCCAGGGTTCCCCTTTAACAAGCGGCCCCAGGAGAAATAAGTATAGGGGTACACAGTACCCCTTACCCATTTCAGCAGAGTTAAAAAAAAGAAATAAAAACAGGACAATGAAAAAAGTCCTTTATTGTTCTAAATTAACCAGGGATACTTACCTTGGGATAATCTCATGCCAGTAACCTCAGGAGTGGTCCCACGCCAGTATCCTCTTATGACATCCCACCTCCCTCCCACACTGACGAACTCCCACCACTGAATGGTCACAGTCAGCCTCTGCATCTGTATAGCAGAGGCTGAGAACACGAAAATTTTGCCTTTAAAACAAGAAATTTCGGCAAACAGTGATGCAATCAAAATAGCCACTGGGAAATCCCCGATCGCTGGAGGCCACACTAGAGTGGCGAAACCAGTGATTTTTCACATAGATGGTGGGTCCAGGTGACCAGAGCAGGAGGTTCCCTAATCCCCTGGACCCACCCATTCATGTGAAATAACGCATATTCTGACACTCTGAGGTGGCCTCCAGGGAACGGGGATTCCCCAGCAGCCATTTTGTTTATGACACTGTTTGCCGAAAATTCTTGTTTTAGCAAACAATTTTCGTGTTTCTAGCTTATGCAATACAGATTGCAGAGGCTGTCTACAGCCATTCATCCCCAGGAGTTCTACAGGATCGGCAGGTGCGCGGGACCTCCTAAGAGGATAGAGGGGGGCACAGCGCAGGAAGGTGGGAAAGTGGGCACAGAGCGGCGGGGAGAGGGGGAAGCCTCCCCTCCCTCACCTAGGGCCCCCCCTTGCGCACTCCCCCCCCCCCCACCTCCAGAATTCCAGCCAGCCAGCGGAATGGCTTACCGAGAGCGATAGCTCTGTGTGCCGCTGGTCTGGTATTCTGCACTGACACTGTCCAATCACGCTCTCGCAGTACTTCCTGTGAGAGCGTAATTGGACAATGCAATGCAGGAGACCAGACCAGCAGTGGCACACAGAGCTCTTATCTCGGTAAGTGATTCCCGCTCGCTGCCAAGTTTCCAAGTGTAGGTAGGCAGGTATATAGGTGTCCCCAGTATAGATATACCCAGGTCTATAGGTGTCCCCAGTTTAGGTAGGCAGGTCACCAGTTAGTGGGGGCCCCCATGCTGGAAGGGGGGGCAGTGGGCACAGAGTGGCGGGGAGGAGTGGAAGCCTTCCCCCCTCCCTCACCTAGGGTCCCCCTTCCGTGCTCCCCCTCCAAAATTGCAGCCAGCAGCGGCAGCGAGCGGGAATCACTTACCGAGAGAAGAGCTCTGTGTGCCGCTGCTGGTCTGGTCTCCTGCATTGCATTGTCCAATTACGCTCTTACAGGAAGTACTGCGAGAGCGTGATTGGACAGTGTCAGTGCAGAATACCAGACCAGCGGCACACAGAGCTATCGCTCTCGGTAAGCCGTTCCGCTGGCTGGCTGGAATTCTGGAGGTGGGGGGGAGTGCGCAAGGGGGGCCCTAGGTGAGGGAGGGGAGGCTTCACCCCCCCCCTCCCCGCCGCTCTGTGCCCACTTTCCCACCTTCCTGCGCTGTGCCCCCCTCTATCCTCTTAGGAGGTCCCGCGCACCTGCCGATCCTGCAGAACTCCTGGGGATGAATGGCTGTAGACAGCCTCTGCAATCTGTATTGCATAAGCTAGAAACACGAAAATTGTTTGCTAAAACAAGAATTTTCGGCAAACAGTGTCATAAACAAAATGGCTGCTGGGGAATCCTCGTTCCCTGGAGGCCACCTCAGAGTGTCAAAATATGCGTTATTTCACATGAATGGGTGGGTCCGGGGGATTAGGGAACCTCCTGCTCTGGTCACTTGGACCCACCATCTATGTGAATAATCACTGGTTTCACCACTCTAGTGTGGCCTCCAGTGATCGAGGATTTCCCAGTGGCCATTTTGATTGCATCACTGTTTGCCGAAATTTCTTGTTTTAAAGGCAAAAATGTTTGTAAATATGTGCCTATAAGCCAAACAGGTAAAGGGGCTATACAAATGTAAGTGATTGGGGAAGGGGGGATTTACAGTGCAAAGTCCTCCATACAGAGCATGCAGAGAGTGTTTAATCTCTGAATGTCACCAAATTTTCAAATATCCCATGTGGTGGACATCACATGATTTTACCTCTAAAAGAAGGGGCTAGGTTTCTACATCGTGTCAGACTTTTTGATCCACTCCCTGGCACCATGTCAGGGCCTTGTTGATCTTATACCAGTGGTTGTCATGGGTACCCCCAGGGTGTGGGGACTAAGTAACCATGGGTCTTCACTAGAGTACCCTGCAAGGGATAATGGGCCATCAACCCTAGCAGGTGACAGTCTACTTTGCTGCTTAGTGGCCACCAGGTCATGACATGAAAAACAGGAGGGTGAAGCCCCCTGTGTGGGGGGATGAAGGGCAGAGAAAACTAGCAGAAGTAGCTGACAGGTAGGGCTGGCAAACCTGACTGGAAAGTAGGGACTGACAGAGTGGACTGGAAGGTAGGAATGGCAATGGAAGGTAAGAGTGACAGGACAGACTGAAAGGTAGGACTGGCCAGTAACATTGGCAGTGTGAATTGAAAGGTAGGACTAGAAGGATGGACTGGAAGGTAGTAGTGGTGACTGAATTTACTGAGGACGAACTGGAGCCTTGGACTGACTGACAGAATTGACTGACTGATTGACTGTTGTCTCTGGCAAAATTCAGTCTGAGTGATTGGGGGGTTTCTTAGAGAGCAAAACTTTCCTTCTCGCACAGCTCCCATACAAGTTGAGGTGTTCTTGTTCGTGAATACACAGCATCTTGATTGCAGCCAGTGGAGTGCCGTCTCTTTCTTTACGTTTGATGGGATACAAGCTGTATGAGCAATCCAGCTGAGGCAAGGCACCGGCATAGTGTTTCAAGTAGTTACTACTTGAGTTGCTGCTTATCCAACATCATTCTTTTTGTCCCATACAAGTTGAACTTGTGCAGTCTCTGTCTGCAATTTTTGTGCACCTTTATTTACCTTTATTTTGTGCACTTTAATAACGAAAGCTATGGAAATCTAACCCATGTGTGGACCTTTACCAAATGCAGTCTGAAAATGCATTTTTTTTTTCTACAGAAGCCATAAGAACAAAGCTGTAGACTTTACCACATAGTATACATACATATATTATACATACATATATTATACATGGTATGGAGTGTTTTGTAACTAAAATCTCTTGTGAGAAATTATCATGGTTTTGTAGATTTTTTTTTTATTTATTTCGAATTGCTTTGGAAGCAAGACTAGATGTTCCTTAGTGTCCTTAGTAATACAATGTTTTGAGATGTTTTCATGTTAAAGGTCTTCCTGTTTTTTTTTTTTTTTGTGACCTATGATCCTAATCATTATGTACCTAGCGAATAATTCCTCAGTTGTGCAATATATTCAATACATTACTTTGCAATCTGAAAGAATACTGCTTACAGTAGTCCTCCAGAATCATTAAAAATCTGTAAAATTAAAAGCCTTTTCCCAGCTTGTATGTGTCATGGCTCACCAGGTTTTACTGCAGGACAAATAATGTAGCCATGCATTAGTCTGCACCCCCAAAATCTCATATTTCTTCACTGAGAAGTGCGCAGAAAGACTGCTTACTTAATACGTGCAAGATGGGTTTTAGAGAGGTTTTTCTAAACTAAACAAACAATCCAGGCATCAGAACACAAAGGTCCCCAAATATGACTAATCCCCCCCCCCCCCCAATAAAATGCAGGTGCACTCATGGTGCAGCACATGATCAGTTTGATCAGCTGTTAGATATGTAAGGTTCTGATTTGCTGATCATGATCATGTGAAACCAGAAGTAATCACAGCATCTCAAAATTTTACAAATCTATAAGCTGATTACCCACTTGAGGACCGCAGTGTTAAACCCCCCTAAAGACCAGGCCATTGTTCTCAAATTAGGCCACTGCAGCTTTAAGGCCTTGCAACAGGGCTGTCCAACTCAGCATTCAAGTGATTCCCCCCCTTTTCTCCACACCAACAGAGCTTTCTGTTTGTGGGGTCTGATCGCTCCTCCAATGTTTTTTTTTTTATATATATATTTTTGCAAATATTTGTTTATTTTTGAAATAAAAATGTGTATTTTTTTATTTTTGTGGTTCCACCCTCCCTCCCCCCACCAGCCAATCAGCGTGATCAGCTATCATGAAAGCCGATCACTTCCCTGTCTCTCGAGGGGACATGTGTCACATGGCTGTCCCCTGTACAGAGTTGCCTTAGATTGCAGCGTTGTACCTAGTAAATAGACAGTGGTTTCGCAGTCTAACAGTCTCCTAGCGGCGATCAGCACTGGGAGACAGAAAGCGGAGCTCTGCCATTCAAGCAGGAATGCATGCGCATAGACAAGCGTGATCACCCGCAAACCACGCCCCAAGGACCTTTTGCTGATCAGCGCTAGGCGGTCCTGCGGCTGCCGCCCTGGCCATGCCCATCGGTGTGACGCGGTCGGGAAGTAGTTAAACTAATCACATGTATCTCCATGAGTTCTCCTAAAAATTGCTTGATTACTTCAATTGGGACAGCACCAATGGATGATGATGTGCAGTGATCACCCCTGGAGTGCAAAAGCATCACACAAGGCAGTAAAAATGTGTATCACACCGCCATGATGCACGGCATTTCATAGTAGTTCTTTCCTCAGATAGCGTCAGGTACACACTCACATTACAAACAGAAAGCCCCATACTTATAGTCCTAGGGAGGACCTGATGGAAGACTTCACATTAGTATATATGCATATTCATAGTGTCCACAAACCAATAGAAATTCAGTGTACAAAAAACACATTATATACTGACACACATATTTGTAAATATTCCTAAATGTCATTAGCAGGAAAGAGTATAATTCAAGCTACAGCCTCATGGGAGTGTATTACATACTCAGATACATAAACCACACAAAAAAGTGCAATATCAGTATCTCTCCTTGTATTCTTCCACTCCACTCAGCAATGCAGGGTCAGCCAGTCATATTGAAGCCGACAATGTCCGCCAAGCTCTTCCTTACCTCTAACCAATCCTGTTTGTAGCTACAACGTCCGTTTGAAGACTGTGTCTGCCACCCACCAATCACAATTAGTGATTAGTGGGTGGCAGACACAGTCTTCATGCGGACGTTGTAGTTGACGCTATCTGAGGGAAGAACTACTCTGAAACGCTGTGCGTCATGGCGGTGTGATACACATTTTTACTGCCTTGTGTGATGCTTTTAATGAGCTATAAATAAAAGAAGATTTTAGATGGTGCGGATCCTGAAAACATATTTGTAAATGTGTTAAGATAGACATTGATGTAAACTTTTCGTGTGCTTCTAAACATAAGCATATTTTTGTTTTTCCCTTCTCTGTTTCCCTTTTCTGTAGTATATTCACACTCTGATCATCCTGGAACATCATAGTGGACCTACCCCAAAGTACATCAGCTTGGAGATGGTTTCCCAGTTAAAATTATACAAGTGCATGGATCTCACATTTTTTTGGTCAGTAATGCAACCAAGCTACCACCAGAATATGACTGCCTTTTAAAACATAAGGCTTGATTCACAAAGCGGTGCTAACAGTTAGCACCTTGGTGAAAAGCCCCTTATCACACCTAAACTCAGTTTAGGTGTGATAAGTTTAGGCATGATAAGTTTAGGCATGATAAGTTTAGGCGTGATAAGTTTAGGCGTGATAAGTTTAAGCACCAACTGGGTTAGCACCGCAGTGCACAGCTGATCAAAGGTTTTGCGCTAGCAAAGTCTGGTGCACTTTGCATAGAGTTCAATGGCGCTGCTTTGCGCGCGGGACTTTGTGCGCGATCTAAATGTATCTAAACTTATCACGCCTAAACTTATCACGCCTAAACTTTTCACGCCTAAACTGGCTTTTCACCAGTAAGGTGCAATGGTTATCACGCCTAAAGTCTTTTACTGGGTTAGCACCGCTTTGTGAATCGAGCCCATACAGTATACGTGTGATGATGGCAGAATTCTCCCTTTTAACCACTTCACACCCAGACCCGTTTCCCTTTATGGACTAGAGCAATTTTGATGTTTTAGCTATGCCCCTGTTTAATCAGCTATAACTGTATCATTACTTATGGCATCTTGGTGATATATTCATCATTTTGGGGGGTTATAAACTAGAATTTCTTTGTTGCTTTTCCCCCCAGATATTATTTTATTTCCTATCCATTTTATATTGGGGAAAACAATGAAATAAAGTGTTTATCTATTATTATTTTAAAATAAATGTGGTTCTGTAGATAGAGGGAGAGGAGACCACTAGAACCTAGCTGTATGTGGGAGGGAGGGGGCCACTAAACTGCCAGAGAAACAATATGTGGATGGGGATATTAAAAGTAGGGACCTGGGTTTCTACCTTAGGTTTATACTTAAGTCAAGCAATTTTCCTGGTATCTAAAGAAAAAAACTAAGTACCTTGGTTTGTACTTAATATAGTTTGCACTGTATTAAAGCGGTATTGTCACCATAAAAATCAAATTTCAACAGCAACTGGTCTGAGTGTATTAAGCGATAAAGATGCTAATCATGCATTCAAAACTTGCAAAACTTTTTCTGCTGTTATGGTTTGTAGTTATCACATACTTTAGGAGCACTGGCCCTAGTGCCATACAGTGCCAAAAAGTTGAATGCTGGGAGTTCTTTTTATCTATAATATATTCCTCCTCTTCCATTTATTTCCCTGCCTAGCTTTCTTATCTGAAACATCTCTGCTCACTTGTGTTTACAAGCAAGGCTAAGGTGACTCAATGATTGGATGTGTAAATAAAAAAAGACTCTGGGAGGAGGGCAGCTAATGAATACACAATGAGCAAGAGAAAGGAGGGGGGAAAGCAAGAGTCAGGGAGGATATGATGTCAGCATTAGCTTGGCAAGATGGCCACTGACTAGAATAGGATTTTCTACTTTTCCTTAAAAAATTCACAGGAATCATTACGTGGATAGCACAATACATCTGTTATGTAAGTAGAAGTAGTATTTCTCTACTTATATATGTGTTTTTTATTATTAGGTTAGCATGGGTGTCGCTTGTTCTTTAAGCCTTCATCTAAGATTATGAATGAGTGTTACATTTATGAACACAATTAATACTGCTGTTAAAACTGTGTCATACTAGCTTTTCAGGTTTCTCCGTTATTTTTAATCAAGTTTAGCAGTACCTGACCCAATCAGTTGGTAGCGTTGCTAACTGCCAGAATCCAGAAATGTTTCTGGCAAGATCAGGGGCGTAACTAGAAATCACTGGGCCCCCCTGCGAATATTTGGATGGGGCCCCCCCCCATAGGTGCCAAATAATCGTAATGGGGCAGCGTTTCACTGTAAATTAATTGTAAAGTGGGCAGCATTTTACCAGACAATCGTAATGTGGGCCAGAAAATCGTGATGTGGGCAGAGTTCACCAGAAAATCGTAATGTGGGCACCAGTCACCAGAAAATAGTAACATGAGCAGCAGTCACCAGAAAATTGTAACGTGGGCAGCATTCACCAGACAATCGTAATGTGGGCAGCGTTCACCAGAATATCGTAATGTGGGACAGAAAATCGTAATGTGGGCAGAGTTCACCAGAAAATTGTAACATGGACAGCATTCACCAGACAATCGTAACTTGGGCAGTGTTCACCAGAAATTCGTAATGTGGGCCAGAAAATCGTAATGTGGGCAGCGTTCACCAGAAAATCGTAACGTGGACAGCATTCACCAGACAATCGTAACGTGGGCAGTGTTCACCAGAAAATCGTAATGTGGGCCAGAAAATCGTAATGTGGGCAGAGTTCACCAGAAAATCGCAATGTGGGCAGCAGTCACCAGAAAATCGCCATGTGGGCAGCAGTCACCAGAAAATTGCAATGTGGGCATCAGTCACCAGAAAATCCTAATGTGGGCAGCAGTCACCAGAATATCGTAATGTGGGCAGCAGTCACCAGAAAATCCTAATGTGGGCAGCAGTCAGTCACCAGAATGTCGTAATGTGGGCAGCAGACACCAGAAAATCCTAATGTGGGCAGCAGTCACCAGAAAATCCTTATGTGGGCAGCAGTCACCAGAAAAATCGCAATGTGGGCAGCAGTCACCAGAAAATCGCAATGTGGGCAGCAGTCACCAGAAAATCCTAATGTGGGCAGCATACACCAGAAAATCGTAATGTGGGCAGCAGACACCAGAAAATCGCAATGTGGGCAGCAGACACCTGAAAATCGCAATGTGGGCAGCAGACACCTGAAAATCGTAATGTGGGCAGCAGACACCTGAAAATCGTAATGTGGGCAGCAGACACCTGAAAATCGTAATGAGGGCAGCAGACACCAGAAAATCGCAATGTGGGCAGCAGTGACCAGAAAATCGCAATGTGGGCAGCAGTGACCAGAAAATCGTAATGTGGGCAGCAGACACCTGAAAATCACAATGTGGGCAGCAGACACCTGAAAATCGTAATGTGGGCAGCAGACACCAGAAAATCATAATGTGGGCAGCAGACACCAGAAAATCGCAATGTGGGCAGCAGTGACCAGAAAATCGCAATGTGGGCAGCAGTGACCAGAAAATCGTAATGTGGGCAGCAGACACCAGAAAATCGCAATGTGGGCAGCAGACACCAGAAAATCGCAATGTGGGCAGCAGTGACCAGAAAATCGCAATGTGGGCAGCAGTGACCAGAAAATCGTAATGTGGGCAGCAGACACCAGAAAATCGCAATGTGGGCAGCAGACACCAGAAAATCGCAATGTGGGCAGCAGTGACCAGAAAATCGTAATGTGGGCAGCAGACACCAGAAAATCCTAATGTGGGCAGCAGACACCAGAAAATCGCAATGTGGGCAGCAGACACCTGAAAATCACAATGTGGGCAGCAGTGACCAGAAAATCATAATGTGGGCAGCAGACACCTGAACATCACAATGTGGGCAGAAGTGACCAGAAAATCATAATGTGGGCAGCAGTCACCTAAAAATCACAATGTGGGCAGCAGTGACCAGAAAATCATAATGTGGGCAGCAGACACCTGAACATCACAATGTGGGCAGCAGTGACCAGAAAATCGTAATGTGGGCAGCAGACACCTGAAAATCACAATGTGGGCAGCAGACACCTGAAAATCACAATGTAGGCAGCAGACACTAGAAAAAAAAATGCACCTGTGAAAAAAAACCAATTCACTTACCTGACAGAAGTCTTCTCCTCTCCCGGCATCTGGCTCGCAGCTCCCCGAGTCCTGCTGCAGCACATCTCCCGCGCTGACAGGCAGAGTGCAGGGCTACGGCAAGATGGCTGCCGAAGCCCTGTACTAGAGACACAAATAGTCTCCAGTGCAGGGCTTCTTCGGCGGCCATCTTGCCGTAGCCCTGCTCTGCCTGCCGGAGACTATGCAGGCTGCTGGAGCGGGGCTGCGGGGAATGAACTGGCGCAGCGTCTATTAGACGCTGCGGCCAGTTGAGCACCTTGCTGGGGGGTCCAGGGCAGCGCTCCCCCCACGCACAGTGAGCGGGCCCCAGAGCAGCCCCGGGCGGCCGGGCCCCCCTGCGGCTGAGAGAGTCGCATCCCCGGTAGGTACGCCGGTGGTGACAGCCTTTCCTCCTCCGGGCCCCTGACTTGCTAGGGGCCCCCCTGCAACTGCAGGGGCTGCAGGGTCTATTCCTACGCCCCTGGGCAAGATAGCAAATACCATGCATGGCTTGTAAAACAAACCCAGCATTGTGTTTATTGTAAAAAATGATAACTCCGTAATAGACAGAAATTGTACGTGCACATTGGACTTTTTTTTTTTGCAAAAAATATAAATGTACCTTTTTTGTCCTTAATGAAGGCTTAATTAAGGATTAAACAACAAGGTGACAGTTCAGGGAACAAGCAGCACACAAACACTTTTTAATGCGGTTAAATGACAAAAAAGGTATCTACCCATTAATATTGAAAATTTACATATCTCCTCAGAAATAGTTTTGGGCGAACACCTAGATGTTCGGGTTCGCGAACGTTCGCCGAACATCGCCGCGATGTTCGGGTGTTCGCGCCGAACTCCGAACATAATGGAAGTCAATGGGGACCCGAACTTTCGTGCTTTGTAAAGCTTCCTTACATGCTACATACCACAAATTTGCAGGGTATGTGCACCTTGGGAGTGGGTACAAGAGGAAAAAAAATATTTGAAAAAGAGCTTATAGTTTTTGAGAAAATTGATTGTAAAGTTTCAAAGGAAAAACTGTCTTTTAAATGCGGAAAATGTCATGTTTCTTTGCACAGGTAACATGCTTTTTGTCGCCATGCAGTCATAAATTTAATACAGAGAAGAGGTTCCAGGAAAAGGGACCGGTAACCGTAATGCTAACCCAGCAGCAGCACACGTGATGGAACAGGAGGAGGGCGGCGCAGGAGGAGAAGGCCACGCTTTAAGACACAACCCAGGCCTTGCATGAGGACAAGAAGCGTGCGGATAGCAATGCTTTTTGCCGCCATGCAGTCATAAATGTAATAAAGATGAGAGGTTCAATAAACAGGGACCGGAAACGCTAACCCAGCAGCAGCAGCAGCAGCACACGTGATGGAACAGGAGGAGGCGCAGGAGGAGAAGGCCACGCTTTTTGAGACACAGCATCCCAGGCCTTGCATGAGGACAAATAGCGTGCGGATATAGCAATGCTTTTTGCCGCCATGCAGTCATAAATGTAATAAAGATGAGAGGTTCAGAAAACAGGGACCGGAAACGCTAACCCAGCAGCAGCAGCAGCAGCAGCACACGTGATGGAACAGGAGGAGGCGCAGGAGGAGAAGGCCACGCTTTTTGAGACACAGCATCCCAGGCCTTGCATGAGGACAAATAGCGTGCGGATATAGCAATGCTTTTTGCCGCCATGCAGTCATAAATGTAATAAAGATGAGAGGTTCAATAAACAGGGACCGGAAACGCTAACCCAGCAGCAGCAGCAGCAGTACACGTGAGGGAACAGGAGGAGCCGCAGGAGGAGAAGGCCACGCTTTTTGAGACACAACATCCCAGGCCTTGCATGAGGACAAATAGCGTGCGGATATAGCAATGCTTTTTGCCGCCATGCAGTCATAAATGTAATAAAGATGAGAGGTTCAATAAACAGGGACCGGAAACGCTAACCCAGCAGCAGCAGCAGCAGCAGCACACGTGATGGAACAGGAGGAGGCGCAGGAGGAGAATGCCGCGCTTTTTGAGACACAGCATCCCAGGCCTTGCATGAGGACAAATAGCGTGCGGATATAGCAATGCTTTTTGCCGCCATGCAGTCATAAATGTAATAAAGATGAGAGGTTCAATAAACAGGGACCGGAAACGCTAACCCAGCAGCAGCAGCAGCACACGTGATGGAACAGGAGGAGGCGCAGGAGGAGAAGGCCACGCTTTTTGAGACACAGCATCCCAGGCCTTCCATGAGGACAAATAGCGTGCGGATATAGCAATGCTTTTTGCCGCCATGCAGTCATAAATGTAATAAAGATGAGAGGTTCAATAAACAGGGACCGGAAACGCTAACCCATCACAGATGGTCATTGTTCATGTTACTTGGTTGGGGTCCAGGAGTGTTGCGTAGTCATTTCCATTTCAGGATTGATTCATTTTAATTTGAGTCAGACGGTCTGCATTTTCCGACATAACGTTGGCTGCCGGGCAAGCCAGCACCTCTATTGCGTACATTGCCAGTTTGTGCCAGGTGTCTAGCTTCGATACCCAATAGTTGAAGGGTGCCGATGGATTGTTCAACACAGCTACGCCATCTGACATGTAGTCCTTGACCATCTGCTCCAGGCGATCGGTGTTGGAGGTGGATCTGCACGCTTGCTGTTCTGTGGGCTGCTGCTGCATGGGTGTCATAAAATTTTCCCACTCCAAGGACACTGCTGATACCATTCCCTTTTGGGCACTAGCTGAGGCTTGTGTTGCTTGCTGCCCTCCTGGTCGTCCTGGGTTTGCGGAAGTCAGTCTGTCGGCGTACAACTGGCTAGAGGAGAGGGAGGATGTCAATCTCCTCTCTAAAGTCTCCACAAGGGCCTGCTGGTATTCTTCCATTTTGACCTGTCTGACTCTTTCTTCAAGCAGTTTTGGAACATTGTGTTTGTACCGTGGATCCAGAAGGGTATAAACCCAGTAATTGGTGTTGTCCAGAATGCGCACAATGCGTGGGTCGCGTTCAATGCAGTCTAGCATGAATTGAGCCATGTGTGCCAGAGTCCTGCCAGAATCCTCATCATCCTCTTGTGAGCGTTGTGATAGTTGTTGTGATGCATCATAGTCGTCACCTTCTTCCTGGTCTGCTTCTGCTGACCATTCGCGCTGAATTGTGGAAGTCCAACGTGCACCGCTCTGGCCCTCATCAGTGGTGGCAGGAAATTCCTGCTCCAACTCCAGCTGTTCCTCCTCCTCTTCTTCGTCATAGCTGCTGGGGCCAGCGTTTCCTGATGCGGATGGCCTGATGTTGGTACCATCACGCTAATCGTTTTCTCCTTCAGATTCCCCCAGTTGCATCATGACAGCTGTTTCCTTGATTTTCAACATTGACCTCTTCAGTAAACACAGCAGTGGTATGGTAATGCTGACTGAAGAGTTGTCACTGCTCACAAGCAACGTGGATTGCTCAAAATTTTGGAGGACTTGGCAGAGGTTCAACATGTTGGCCCAATCGGATCCACAGAAGCTTGGCAGCTGTCCGGATGTGCCTCGGTACTGCGCCGTCATGTACTGGACCACTGCACTCTTCTGCTCGCAAAAGCGGGCTAGCATGTGCAGCGTAGAATGCCAGCGCGTAGGGACATCACACAGAAAGCGATGGTGGGGGAGATTGAAGCGCTCCTGCATCTTGGCGAGTGCCCCCGAAGCAGTACTGGAATTTCTGCAATGTTTGGCCACTAGTCGCACCTTCAACAGAAGATCGGCCATGCCTGGGTATGTCCTCAGGAACCGCTGAACTACTAGGTTCATCACGTGCGCCAGGCAAGGGATGTGTGTCAGCTTAGCCAACCTCAAAGCGCGAATGAGATTACTCCCATTATCACACACAACCATGCCCGGTTTCAGGTCCAGCGGTGCCAGCCACAAATCTGTCTGTTCCTTTATTCCCCTCCAAATTTCCTCCCCTGTGTGCTGCTTATCCCCAAGGCAGATCAGCTTCAGCAACGTTTGCTGACGCATGCCAACAGCTGTGCTGCACTGCTTCCACGATCCTACTGCTGCTGGGTTAGCGTTTCCGGATGAGGTACAGCTTTGAGATGCGTTGGAGGAGAAGGAGTCAGAGAGGTAGGTGCTGCTGTTGTTATCCAGTGGGAGGGACGGCGGTGCAGCTGTTTGCGGCGTGGGCAACACCCGTGCCGTAGCAGGTGAGGAATCGCTGCCAGGCTCCACAAGGTTCACCCAGTGCGCGGTAAGGGAGATGTATCGACCCTGGCCGAACGCACTCGTCCAGGTGTCAGTGGTGAGGTGAACCTTGCAGGCAACGGCATTCTTCAAGCTTTGGGTTATTTTGCTGACCACGTGCTCATGCAACTCAGGCACTGCAGAGCGCGCAAAGTGGTTGCGGCTGGGAACCACGTAACGTGGGATGGCCACTGACATCATGCCCTTGAAGCTGT